>NW_012119487.1:2048470-2101878 GCF_000951035.1 Colobus angolensis palliatus | reverse complement strand
ATCATTAAAAAGTCAGGAAATAACAGGTGTTGGAGAGGATGTGGAGAAATAGGAATACTTTTACACTGTTGGTGGGAGTATAAACTAGTTCAACCACTGTGGAAGACAGTGTGGTGATTCCTCAAGGATCTAGAACTAGAAATACCATTTGATCCAGCTATCCCATTACTGGGGATATACCCAAAGGATTATAAACCATGCTGCTATAAAGACACATGCACATGTATGTT
This sequence comes from Colobus angolensis palliatus, assembly GCF_000951035.1. Lineage (NCBI taxonomy): Eukaryota > Metazoa > Chordata > Mammalia > Primates > Cercopithecidae > Colobus > Colobus angolensis. The sequence goes on along the minus strand of NW_012119487.1, from coordinate 2,101,648 downwards.
TATCGCAGCACTATTCACAATAGCAAAGACTTGGAACCAACTCAAATGTCCATCAATGATAGATTGGATTAAGAGAATGTGGCACATATACACCATGGAATACCATCCAGCCATAAAAAAGGATGAGTTCATGTCCTTTGTAGGGACATGGATGAAGCTGGAAACCATCATTCTAAGCAAACTATCGCAAGGACAGAAAACCAAACACTGCACGTTCTCACTCATAGGTGGGGACTGAACAATGAGAACACTTGGACACAGAGGGGAACATCACACACTGGGGCCTGTTGTGGGATGGAGGAGGAGGGAGGGATAGCATTAGGAGAAATACCTAATGTAAATGATGAGTTAATAGGTGCAGCACACCAGCATGGCACATGAATACATATGTAACAAACCTGCACCTTGTGCACATGTACCCTAGAACTTAAAGTATAAAAAAAAAAAGAAAAAAAAGATGGTCTTTGATATAAGTCAAAATACAAAGAGCTACAGTCCTTATATTTTATTTAAAATTTCCTTTGATTCCAGTCAAAATGATTTAAAGTTGGGAAGATGATGTCACTCTTAACACCTGAATAATGAATACAGTCTTGACTTTACAAGTAGATAAAAACCTTGAACATTTGCTGATACACTTTGGGCAACAAATCTAAATAACTAGCAACAAGTTGAAACCAGATTTAAACCTGTATGACTTGTTCTTCCTTCTTTCGGCGTTCTTCATCCTGTAAACGTTTTTGTTGTTTTTTGGATACCACTTCAGTAAAACCATCATCATTCAAATTTGACTGGGGATCTTCAATTACTGTTACTTCAGGATGATCATCAATTATAACAACACCTGTGGGTGTGGAAAAGGATTTAAGATATTTTCTGTTTTTCAAATGTTTCCCATCCTATAGCATGGCCATTCATTGTAAAGATTTGAAAAGATTTCATACACTTAAAGTTAAAAATAAAAATCCTAAAACTGGCCAGGTGCAATGGCTCACGTCTGTAATCCCAGCACTTTTGGAGGCCAAGATGGGCATACTGCTTGAGGCCAGAAGTTCGAGACCAGCGTGGCCAACATGACAAAACCCTCTCTCTACTAAAAATACCAAAATTAGACAGGTGTGGTGGTATACACCTGTAGTCCCAGATACTTGGGAGCCCGAAGCACAAGAATCATTTGAACCTGGGAGGTAGAGGGTGCAATGAGCTGAGACCATGCCACTGCATTCCAGCCTGAGTGACAGAGTGCGACTCTGTCCAAAAAATCCTAAAAATATCTGTTTTAAATGACATAGATCTTTTTTTTTCCTTAAGTAATATAGTGGTAATGCCTTAAAAAAGAAAAAAAACCAAAATTTTCCTATGAACTAACCTCTATCTCTTAGCCTTAGATCTGTATAGTGCTTTAAAAGATCTACAAAACATTCTACCTCATTTGCATCTAACCATTCTAAGAGGTGGCTGTTACTATTATTTCTTTTTCAAAAAATGAAATAAACTGGCTTAGTGCTTCAGCATATTGGGAGGCTGAAGTGGGAGGATCATGTGAGGCCAACAGTTTCACACCAGCCTGGGCAACATGGGGAGACCCTGTCTCTACTTTAAAAACAAACATATAAATAAATAAATAATGTTTAAAAAAATGAAATAAACTGATTTAAGGTAAGATGACCGGCCTAGTTGGTCTTATGATTCTTAATGTCTCTGTTTTATGTAGACCCTTGTCTACAGCGTGGAGTTTTTAAAAATAAATGTGTTATAGGCAACGCAGTGACACCCTGTCTCTAGAAAAAATGTAAAAATTAGCTAGGTGCACGCCTGTGGTCCCAGCTACTCGGGAGTCTGAGGTAGGAGAATGACTTCAGTTGGAGGGGTTGAGACGGCAGTGAGCTGAGATCATGCCACTGCACTCCACCCTGAGAGAGCGAGACCCTGTCTCAATCAATTAATCAATCAATTAAAATAAATGTGTAAGCTGTGTGTGAATGTAAGATGGCATAGGTGAACACATACCAGAATCATCTAGGTGATGAATAACTCAAGATCATTTTTCAACCTATTTTCCCACTAACCATTACTTTGTCTATCTTAAAATTATCCTATATCCCAGTCAGTATGTGAAATATAAATCCATCAAATAATATTTCCAAGAAAAATTAAATTACTTCAGGTAATATAATTTTTTATTATAGGTATAATGTCTGAACAATAACTAAGTATCAAGAAACAGTGAAGCAATTTAAAGAAATTATTTAATTTTCAAACAATATACAATATTTTAATTGGAAATTACACATACAATAAAAATATTTTTCTTGGAAACAATAAGTATACAATTCAGGATGGTGATAACTTGTTAGGTACAGCAACAAGGAAGGTGATAACTTGTTAGGTATAGCAACATAGGTATGATCAGGGAAGTGGTCACAGAGAAACTATCTACAAACAATTCTAAAACAGTTAAAACTTAGCATTAACATACACTGAGAGATGAAATGAAAAATGACTACTGGCTTTCACTCCTTAGAAACTGGCTGGGCATGGTGGCTCACACCTGTAATCCCAGCACTTTGGGAAGCCGAGGAAGGCAGATCACATGAGGTCAGGAGTTCACGGCTAGCCTGGCCAACATGGTAAAACCCTGTTTCTACTAAAAATACAAAAAAAATTAGCTGGGCATAGTGGCACGCGCCTGTAGTCCCAACTATTCAGAAGGCTGAGGTAGGAGAATCGCTTGAACCTGGGAGGCAGAGGTTGCAGTGAGCCGAGATCATGCCACTGTACTCCATCTTGGGTGACAGGGCGAGACGTTACTGTTACTCCATTTTTCTAATAGAAACTTGATTTCAGGCAGGCATGGTGGTTCATGCCTTTAATCCCGGCACTTTGGGAGGCCAACGTGGGCAGATCACTTGAGGTCAGAAGTTTGAGAGCAGCCTAGTCAACATGGCGAAACCCTCTACTAAAGCCTCTACCAAAAATACAAAAAATTAGCTGGGCATGGTGGCACGTGCCTGTAATCCTAACTATTAAGGAGACTGAGGCAGGAGAATCATTTGAACTGGGGAGGTGGACGTTGCAGTGAGCTGAGATTACGCCACTGTATTCCAGCCTGGGCCACAGAGTAAGACTCTGTCTCAAAAAAAAAAAAAAGGAAACTTGATTTCAAAAGAAAAAAAAACCCCAGTTGATTCTGATTTATAAGACAAGTCTACCTGTTTTTAAAATCCTTTTAAAAATCATTAACTCTGTAAAATGAAGCATATTCTCATTTCAATGAAATGTCTAAGTCAAACATTTCAAAGGATGCCATGCACACATTACTTCAGACTGACGGAAAGACCTCATCATAATTCTAATATCATCTCAGTGTTTCACTTACACTAAAATGTGTGTGCGTAAAGCCTATCTTATTATTTCAACTTCCTATTTCACCCAACTACATGTAGCATTTATGGCAAATTTGAACACTACATTTCAGTTTCCAGTGCCCTCTTCTTTTTACCATTTTAGGTTAGGCATATTACTTAAAAACAATGTTACCAGGAAAAAGAACTAAAGGCGACTAACTCTTAAAGATAACTTTAATGAGTTGAAGTGAACAGCTTATTTTCTATCACCACTTCAGAAATATAGTTTTTATCTGTTTTTGTTATGTCTTTTTTGCTTTTTTTTTTTTTTTAACAGGCATGCGCCACCATGCCTGGCTAATTTTGTTTTTAGTAGAGACGAGGTTTCTTCATGTTGGTCAGGCTGGTCTCAAACTCCTGACCTCAGGAGATCCACCCACCTCAGCCTCCCAAAGTGCTGGGATGACAGCCCTGAGCCACTGCGCCGGGCCTAGTGGCTCATGCCTATCATTCCAGCACTTTGGGAGGCCAAGGCGGGCGGATGGCTTAAGCTCAGGAGTTCGAGACCACCCTGGACAACACGGCGAAAACCCATTTCTTTAACAACAAAAAATTAGCTGGACATGTTGGCTCATGCCTGTAGTCCCAGCTACTGGGGAAGCTGAAGCTGGGGAATTGCTTGAGTCTGGGATGCAGGTGTTGCAGTGAGCCGAGATTGTGTCACTGCACACCAGCCTGAGCAACAGAGTAAGACTCTGTCTCATAACAAACAAACAAACAAATGAAGAATGTGCATTGCTCAGTAATTTCCAGGTAATGCTGATGATGTGGGGACCATGCTTTGAGAACCACCGGTCAAAAAATAATGTCCATGAGCTGTGCTCAAATCAGGGCTTAATATGTACAAATAACCATTAGGCAGATGAAAGAAACACCTCATCTACATCTCTCATACTAGAATAACTGCAACTAACCCAACTTTCCTATTACTACCATCTGAGCTATCTGGTCTTAACTTAGTAAATATCTCGATTTTATTCAGTATTTCCAGTTTCATCCAAATGAATGGCAAATAGTACATTTTACATGTACAAATGTCTATACACAGATACTCCTTGTCTGTTTCCTCATCTAGTATTTTCTTGTTGCTTGTATTATCCTTCACATTTGATCCTCTATTACTTCACGGCTTTCCCAGTTATCCACAGTGACACTGCCTCTTGTCCTATTATTTATTTTGTATCTGTCGTATCTTAGACACTAATTTTACCAAGGACATAATTCACCGAGTTTAACATTTAATTTCTTTTGTTTTTAATAATACATCTATACCAATATAACTAAGAATCAAATTTCTGTGCTTTCTCAAATCTGGCAAACTAGAGTGTTTACTTAATTTTCTTCCTCTTTTTTGGAAGAACAGTGCAATGCTATTGGATTATTTTTAACAAAAATTTTATTAAGCATTCAAGGTTACACTAAAAGCTGGAGTTATTTTAGTTTCAGTTCAATCAGTTAGTGTTTCATAATCAGCCACTACGTATACCTGGAATGTCCAACTCTTTCCTTCTTGGAAAACTTCTTTAATTGTGGCATCTACATTTTAAAATGTAACAAATAAATAAATAAATAAAATGAAAGAAACCTAAGACATACTTGCATAATTGTTGAGATCAAACTGTGACAGAGCATCCACTTTCTCTTTAGGTTTTTTAGGACCTGGTTTGGGGTCTTCTCTTTTTTTCCCAGTAGAATCTTTGGAGTTCTTTTGTCCTGTACCATTAGGTACTCCTTCCTGATGGTGTGCAGAACTGCCATTGACAAGGTCAACCCCAGTTGTGCCTGCAGGCTGGTCATCAAATGGCCTACAAAAAGATGACTTGAGGTATTACTATTTCCACCTATCCGAACAAAAGAAAAATGCTCTTATTGGCAGTTTCTAAAGTTCATTCTAAGATGAAACACTGCTGGGATAGAAAACTCTAACTGTAACCAACCTTTTGTTGAATACGACCTTACTAAAACCAGGTTTCCCAAGAAAGTAGACTAGCTCACTAGAGTTCTTTCCAGCAATTAAATTCTAGAATTCTAATTATACCAGAAGTTCTTAAAGAGTCTATTTGTCTATCATATTATAAATGAGCTAATTAACACTGCTTATAGCAGAACATTTCTGTGATCCAAGCAAGTTCAAAGTATTCACAAATGGATGCCCTCTAAAAGTGGGCAGCATATGAAAATAAAAATTTTTAAAAAGCATTCTATATTTATAACTATGTAGATTTAAAAAATAATCAGATTTACACATTGATATAATTATTTTAAAAACCTTAATATAGAAATAATTCACTTCACAAACCAAATGTATCCCCTACAGTTTTTATTTCCTAAAAGAATAATTTCAGGTTGATTTTTTTAAATTTCCAAGTGAAAAGGATCATGGGAAATGGGTTTACTAACACATTTTCATCCTAGCCTATAGTATCACACAAGATAACAGCTTACCATGTCCCTGGCCATAACCTCAAACATTTTAAGAATGAGTTCATTTCTTCTACATGGTGCTCTTACAAAACATTTAATTATAATCGTCACTGCCATTTCTATAGGTTCAAAGTTGTTGCTACCTATCTAGGTGGCTCAAAAATCTTGCTACTTAGTTGAGATTTACATGGCACAAAAATCATATCAAAATTTTCTTTGAGTATTGTTACTTAAAATTCTAATTGTTTGGTTATAGGAAATAAATTATTCTATTTATTTTGGTTATGTTGATTCTCCTGGAATTTTAAGGGAATGTTCAAATTCCAAGTAAAAATTTCCTCTAAATTATCTGGAACAGCAAAAATATCTTCTCTAATGCTGTGATTTGAACATATCCCTCAAAAGTTCATGTGTGGGGCCGGCACTCTGGGAGGCTGAAGTAGGCAGATCACCTGAGGTCAGAAGTTCGAGACCAGCCTAGCAAACATGGTGAAACCCTGTATCTTCTAAAAATACAAAATTTAGCTGGGCATGGTAGTGCACGCCTGTAATCCCAGCCACTAGAGAGGCTGAGCCAGGAGAAATGCTTGAACCCAGGGAGGTGGAGGTTGCAGTGAGTTGAGATTGTGCCACTGTACTCCAGCCTGGGTGACAGTGAGACTCCATCCCCCACCTGCCCCATCAGAAAAAAAAAAAAAAAGAAAAGAAAAAGTTCATGTGTTGAAAACTTGGTCCCTAATGCCAGTGCAGCAGTGGTGAGCGGTGAGAACTCTGGGAGGTGATTATGTCATGAGGGCTCTGCCCTTCTGAATGGATTGATCCTTAACAGGTTAATGAATGGGTTATCAAGGGAGTTGGTTAGTTATCATGAATAAGTCTGTTATAAAAGCCAGTTCTGCCATCTCTTGTGAGCCCCCTTACCATGTGATAAGCATGGTGTCTTGGGACTCTGCAGAGTCTCTTTACCAACAAGAAGGCCCTCACAAGATGTGGCCCCCTCAACCTTGGACTTTGCAGCCAACAGATTTGCAAGAAATACATTTCTTTTCTTTATAAATTACCCAGTCTCAGGTATTTAGTTATATCAACAGAAAATAAGACAAATATACCTTACGAATATAGTAACCTGAAATGCTAAGTATGTAAAACTAAGGAACTCAGATTAATACCATACAGTCCAAATAAATTCTTAAATTCTTATCAGCTCAGGTTGCAAACCTGGCAATTGCTCTAAAAGCAGGGCACACATAATAATGATTACTTACTGTATACCAGGTATTAAGTGCATCACAAGTATCATCTTAGTATCTTCACACATTAAGTGCTACTATTTTCTCCCCATTTTACTGGTGAGGATGCAAAGGGGAAGCAACTAGAAAGTATCAGAGCCTAGATTTGAACCTAGGCATTCTGAATCTTATAAACCTGCTACTTTATAATGCTTTCTAATACTAAAGAAACCAATAGTAGCTTACTATAACCAATATCTTTTTTTTTTTTGAGACGGAGTCTCACTCTGTGGCCCAGGCTGGAGTGCAGTGGCACGATCTTGGTTCACTGCAAGCTCCGCCTCCTGGTGGCGCCTGCCACCATGCCTGGCTAATTTTTTGTATTTTTAGTAGGGGGTTTCACTGTGTTAGCTAGGATAGTCTCAATCTCCTGACCCTGTGTGAGGACCTCGCGCTTTGGCCTCCCAAAGTGCTGGGATTACAGGTGTGAGCCACCGCGCCCAGCCCAACATCTTAATACTTAAAAAAACAGGCCAAGTTTAGCTTACTTGAGAAAAATTCTTCTTTAAAAAAATCCCTTGCCATGGCAATTATGTTACTGGTGTCCTTGGCAGTAGAACAAGGATTTGCTTTCTGGGCCTCTCTACAGATGATTGTTGATTATAGATTTGCAACTCAAGATAAGAATACAATTTATCCTTAAGGTTCAACACTAATTCTCAAGAAACCAATATAGAGTGATAAAGTATACGGTTATAACATTAATTTAAACCTCAGAGGACACCTGTGTAGCACTAGAGGTTTATAAGGAGAAACTGAGAAAGAAGGGAGGGTTACTCATCAGATACTTACCAAATAAGGACACTGTACATGTCCCTCCCTAGATGCGTACATTTTCCCAAAGCTACAAGTTTCCAAGAAGACTCTTCTGGAAAATGCAACTTAGCAGGCAAAGACTCCTAAGACACCTTAGCCTCTCTTCTTTAAGCACCCTTACACTTTGAGAACAGAGAATAAAGCATTTGGGAAGAACAATGTTTTTTGGTCCTTTATCTAGACTGGCTCTTCAACCAAGAACTCTACTTTTAGCTTCTTTAAAGGTGCAGAAGCAACTATATTTAAAACAAAGTACTCACCCTCTCTTCCCACTTTTTGATGGTGGACCACTTCTCCTTTCATTTCTAGGACCTGAGAAATTCCTTCCTGATTTGGGTGGACCATTGTTGCCACGTCGATTCTGACGATCTACTGGTCTCTGACTTGAAAAACTTCTCTTTGCAATTTCCCTCTTTGGAGGTAAAACATTTTCTCCAACCTTTACAGCTGTTTGTGCATTCAAGTCAGTTTTTTTTTCATCCCTCTCTCGCCTCTCATTGAAATCACTGCTTTCAGAAGCTGTTTCCCATTCTTCATTTGCCTGATCTGAAGAGTTCTGATTAGATAAATCTGGTGTCTTATTCCCCGAAATATCCCCAATCGTATTAACTGGTTCTTGAGCCACATTATTAACTGTGCCATTTGTGGGCACTGCTACCACCTCATTTGATTTTGAAGCAGCCTCCCTCTCTCTTAGCCGTCTAAATCGAGGTGGTTTGTCTTGCCTTGGTGGTCGGGTAGGACGCTGCCTTCGAGGCCTTTCTCTAGCTGGGTCAAATTTTCGCTCAAATTTTGGAGGTCGTTTATCTGCTGCTACAGGAATAAACTGTTCGTGTCTTCTTGGTGGCTCTCCATCTTCTGGTTTAGGAACTTCTGACTGCCTTGGGTTCCACTGATTGTCCCGATAAGCTGGTCTTCGTAAAGTGGGAGGGCGTGATGGACGGCCTCCAGGATCCCTCCCACCACGCCTGAATGTTCCCCCTCTGCCTCTCCTTGTAGGCTCTCCTTTAGGAAGAAAGCCTGGTTTAGATTTATCGTCATCCCTTACATAAGGCTTTTCTAGCAGTCTATTATCTATTCGAACATGATTATCAGGCTTGAAAGAAGACTGAGGCTTTATAGGTTTTTTGTTTTCAGGCCGTTCCTCTCTTTTGGGAAGTTTGCCTTTACTTAAACTATCCTTGTCACTTGCACTTTCATGAATTTCACTGTCCGTGTCAGTCTCTGAACCCCGCTGTCGTCGTCTTTTGGGGACAACTTCAAAATCAGAGCTCTCACTCCGTGTTTCACTTTCTTCTCGCTGTCTGAGAGGCCCTGAGGGTACATGCTCTGCTCTTGGCTTATTGTCTCTATACTGAGGATAATCTCGAGTGTGTCCCCTACCACCCCTGCCACGCCCTCCATAAGAACCTCTATAGCTTCGACCTCTGGAGTAATATTCACCTCGGCCTCGACCTCTGTATCCTTGATCTGGAAACCAATCTCTATCTCTAGCTTCTTTCCAGTAGGTCCTGGGAGGCAAAGTTGATTCTTTTTTAACTGCTGGTCTTGAATCTGGTCGAGGCCTCTCTATAACAAGGTCTTTGCTGATGACTTTCTCAGGTTGTTTTTCTTCTTTGACTATTGGTGCTGCCACAGGCTGTTGGTTTACAGTCTTAACTGCAGGCTCTACCTGAACAGTACTCACAGGTTCCAGAGACTTCTCAGCATCGTGAGATGGTTTTTGAGCCAAAGTTGTAGTTTCTGTTGAAGGAAATTTCTCTGCTTCTGGTTGAATTGGTGGTGGAACTGACTGTGGCTGAATCAGTGCTGGTGGCTGAGGTGGTGGTGGGGGAGGAGGAAGATCCTTCTTTTCCGTCTTTTCAGGCTTTACAACTACTTTTTCAGTCATCTTTTCGGTCTTTTCTCCTTCTTTCTCCTTCCTCTGTTCCCGTTCCTCTTTCATATCTCTAAGTACAGGTTTTTTAATGGGACCTGATCTTCTCACAGGTCTATCATTACCCTCTTCCCTTCTGTTGGAGCTTGGTCGTGGGCCCCAACGAGTTTCTGATTTAGATTTATATACTTTTTCAGGTTTTGGTCCTTCAGAAGATCGCATAAAGCCTTCCTTTTTTGGTTTCTCCTCTGGCCTTTCTGTTGGTTCTTTTGAATCAATGCATCTGCTGGTTACTTTAGCAATGCCTGCAGATGGTTCACTTCTCTGCTCATCTGGTTTTTGCATATGGTTAGATCCATGGGAAACACTCCTTTTCCGGGAAGGCTGACTTTCTACAGCTGAAATCCGCTCCTCTTGTGGAGTGGGTAAGGTCTTTTGATCAGGTGCTTCAAAACAAGCAGACTGATTATTTGCATCAGTATGGTGAGGTCTAACATCTTCCACAGATCTGCTTAAAAACTTTTGTACTTCTGCCTCACTTGATTCTCTGACAAAGTCTGCCTTTGGATGGGCCTCTAATTGATTATGTTCTACAGAATAAGCAGCAGTAATCTGTTCCTGGTCCAACGCAGCTTCAGACCTATGATGATAAGAATTCAAAGGTATAACCAACAAAGCAATCTTTCCCACGTGAAGTATATAGCAAAATAATACCTCTAAAACAGAAAGCAAGGACTCTTAACCATAATGAGAATCTTTCTCTCGCTATGTAAAAAGTTTAGAGGAGAATTACTCACAATAGCCAAGAGGTGGAAATAGCCTAAATATCCAATAGCTGAATGGATAAAGAAAATGTGGTGTACACATACAACAGAATATTATTCAGGGATAAAAAACAAGGAAATAGTGTCATATGCTACAACATGGATAAACCCTGAGGACATTATGCTTAAGTAGAGTCAGTCAGTCAGGACAAATACTTTACATGAGGAACGTGAAGTAATCAACCTCATCAAAGCAGAAACCATAATGGTGGCTGCCAGGGGCTAGGAGTAGGGAGAAATAGGAAATATAGGTATAGATATAATATAGGAAATACAGGTAAAGGTAAAAATAGGAAATAGGTATAAAGTTTCAGTCATGCAAGATAAAAAAAAGTTCTGGAGATCTGCTGTATAACATTGTATTTACAGTTAACTACATGGTACTATATAATTTAATTTTTGTTAAGAGGATAGATCTAACGTTCTAAGTGGTTTCTACCACAAACACAAATGGGGCTGGGTGTGGTGGCTCATGCCTGTAATCCCAATCCTCACTTTGGAAGGCCGAGGTGGGCGGATCACCTGAGGTAGGGAGTTTGAGACCAGCCTGACCAACATGGAGAAACCACGTCTCTACTAAAGATACAGAATCAGCTGGGCGTGGTGGCACATGCCTGTAATCCCAGCTACTCAGGAGGCTGAGGCAGGAGAATTGCTTGAACCTGGGAGGCTGAGGCTGTGGTGAGCTGAGATGGCGCCATTGCATTCCAGCCTGGGCAACAAAAGTGAAAGTCTGCTTCAAAAAACAATAAAAAATAAAAAATAAAAAATAAAAAAATAAAGGGCCTGGAGTAGTGGCTCACGCCTGTAATCCTTGCACTCTGGGAGGCAGGAGCATCACTTGAGCCCAGGAGTTTGAGACCAGTCAGGGCAACATGACAAAACCCTGTCTCTACAAAAAATACAAATATTAGCCTGGTATGGTACTATATGCCTGTAGTCCCAGCTACTCAGGAGGCTGAGGTGGGAAGATCACTTGAGCCTGGGAGGTCAAGGCTGCAGTGAGCTGTGATTACATCATGGCACACCAGCCTGGCTGACAGAGTGAGACCCTTCTCAAAACATAAAAATAAAAAGTAGAAATAAATCAATGAAGTTTATTCCTTAAGGAAAAACAAAGTTAAGACCATGCTGATGTGAATTTCTAATCCATCAAGACTAGTAATTTCCACCTAGAATGAAAGAGTACACTAGAGTAAGCTTATCTGTCCCAATTAATTACAAATAATTATAAAACATTACAAAAAAACACACCCCATTAAAGGGCAGGAAGTTCTAACTGGATGGCTATAAATTATTACAGTCATCACCAATTGTGTGCCATTTCAAAGTCAACTTTGTATATTATTATATTTCTCCTTATCTTGGCCTTAAAAATGTTCTCTAAAATACTGTTAAAATGGAAAAATTACATCTAGCTAGATTATATAAGCATTGTAGATACACTTAAATTTCTTTACACCTACTCTACAATAAAGACATCCCAAATGGCTGCACACAATGGTTCACGCCTGTAATCCCAGCACTTTGGAAGGTCAAGGCAGGCAGACTGCTTGAGCCTAGGAGTTCAAGACCAGCCTGGGCAACATGGCAAAACCCCATCTCTATAAAAAATACAAAGATTATCATGAGGTCAGGAGATCGAGACCATCCTGGTTAACATGGTGAAACCCCGTCTCTACTAAAAATACAAAGAATTAGCCGGGCGTGGTAGTGGCCGCCTGTAATCCCAGCTACTCGGGAGGCTGAGGCAGGAGAATGGCGTGAACCTGGGAGGCGGAGCTTGCAGTGAGCTGAGATTGCACCACTGCACTCCAGCCTGGGAGACAGAGCAAGACTCTGTCTCAAAACAAAAAACAAACAAACAAAAATAAAGATTAGCGCATTGTAGTGGTGTACGCCTGTAGTCCCAGCTACTCAGGAAGCTGAGGTGAGCTGATCACTTGAGCCTGGGAGGTGAAGGCTGCAGTGAGCCAAGATCACACCACCGCACTCCAGCCTGAGAAACAGAGCGAGTTTCTATCTCAAAAAAGAACCTACCAATTTCAACATCTAATACTAAATTACAGCATACAATTGAGTACAAAACCAGGTTACAAAATGCCCTAATGAATACGGAGAATATGTCCAAAGAGTAAGTGTAGTATGCTAAATAGAAGGAAACCAGATTTATGCTTCAGTCCTAAATTGGAATGATCTTCAGAAACACTACACAGTTTTCTTTTTACCAAAATATTCTGTATAGTCTATTAAATTGAAATAATTTATTACCTTACATCCTCAGGCTCTTCTGTTGCTTTGGGAGTAGTTGCTTGTTGAGGCTCAGCATGAGGATAGGGATCTGACCCCCACAGCATACGAGGCTCTGAAAGGGAAATTGCGTGATCTCTTGCAGATCGAGCTATATGCTCAAATGACTCAGAACTGTTTGGTGACCCTTCCATCTGGTCTCTTCTCATTAACGGTTTAGGAGGAATCATTCCTGTAACAAAAGTTCAGAAAAAGGTGAAATGAGGCTTTTGAAAAATAAAAGAAACAAAACCATGATAGACATATAATACAGATTACTAATTGTTACATGGAATTCTCCATATTAAAAGCATTTTTTTCCCTGAGTAAAAGATTGGTGGAAATTATGTAAGAGTTGTTCTGTGAATGAGATTTTATCACTGCTGTTACATAAAAATTGCATTTAAGAACTGAGGAAGCAAAATCAGCAAAATCACAACAGCAGCCTGTTATACTTCAAAAGAAATAAAATATTATGCATATAAAAAATCAGACACCAAGTATTGTGACTCTGGATGTCAATACAAACATCACGAAAATTATACCATAACTTCCAGAGAAAATTCTTTCCTAAATTCCATTAACCTACCTTAGTTGGTCAATATTCTACAAAATATGCCACTTAAATTTCCAAATACCAGTATAAATTTAAAAATCATGATTTGTGATCAGCTTATCATCCCTAAATTTTCCTCTGTAACATTTTGGTAACAGATTATCTAGATTTATTCCGATGGATTCCATAAAAGACTACTAACTCACTTTTTTTTTTCCCTCTAACCTATAAGGAAATGCAAGTGTTAGGTTGGTAAATGATGGAAGAGGAACTTGAAAAAGAACATATATAACATATGGACAAAATTCAAATGCCGAAAACACTTTAAAGAAGAAAAACAATGTAGCCAATAACAATATACTGTTAATAAGACATAATTATTTCCATCTGAAGTTTTAAGTAATACTCACAAAACAGAAATGAACTAGTATTTTGTTCTTGCCACATAAGCAATACGAGTGTCAGATATTTAATTACTTGATGCTAAAAGTTACATAATTTTGATTAAAAATCTAGAGGTTTAAGTTTTTCCTAGATTAGAACTCTCAAAGGAACTGAAACTCAAAGTAGGGGAAAAAAAATTTTGATCCTGTAAAACTATAAATGCAAATTCAACTGACCAGGATGAATGGGTGGAATATCCATAGCAGGTCTGCCTGACATCATTCGAGGATCCATGTAGGACTGCATCATGAGCCACCTTGGATCAAAACCCATAGAAGCCAAATGCTGAGGATGAGGCTGCATAGGCTGATAAAGAGGTCTGTGTGGTGGAGGAGGGACAGTACTACTGGATGGTTGTGAAGGAACAGTCTGTGGAAGTACACCTTGCTGTTGCTGCTGCTGCCACTGCTGCTGTTTCATCTGTTCCTGAAAAAGTAAGATCCCGTATCTTGAGATTTTAGTTCCACATGACAAATTAATTTTAATCAATCATATCACAAAATAATGACCTGTTTTGAATCCTTGAAGGAAAAGTAAGAGTTCAAAAGATATTTAACAGTTAGAGTTCACAAGACAAAAGACTGAAAGATGAACTGTAACATTTTACCTTATACTGAAGCACTGTATAATCTATCTCCTAGAAATGGAAGATGGTGTCTATAAATGAGACAGAAGATCAAAAGGAATGACACAGAAGGTCAAGGTAAAACCCATATAAACTTTTATTTACAAAGAAAAGTAATTTCAAGGGAACTTTGTGTGCTTTATGCATTGTAAGTTTTATGTCTAATTTCCCAGATTATTGCATAATAATCATTTCAATCAGACATACATGATAAAATATTTTTATCATTACCTGCTGCCGCTGGAATCGTGGAGGTAAAGACTTCTGAAACTGTTTGAAATAGCCAGATAATACAGCCGGCCGAGGTTGAGACCCTGATTCTGGTTCTGTTTCATGCACCACTGGTGTGGCTTCCTTTTCACTGCGATTGCTGTCTTGTCTAGTGAAAACGGGTTCCTCCTCTGCTCAAAGAAAGGGTGAAAGGTATTCATCTACGACACTTACCAAACACATAGTTTTTACACAGAGTTAGGTATAATAAAAGTTAATGAGGCACTTTGGGAGGCCAAGACGGGCGGATCACGAGGTCAGGAGATCGAGACCATCCTGGCTAACATGGTGAAACCCCGTCTCTACTAAAAAAAAAAAAAATACAAAAAACTAGCCGGGTGAGGCGGTGGGCGCCTGTAGTCCCAGCTACTCGGGAGGCTGAGGCAGGAGAATGGTGTAAACCCGGGAGGCGGAGCCTGCAGTGAGCTAGGATCCGACCACTGAACTCCAGCCTGGGCGACAGAGCTAGACTCCGTCTCAAAAAAAAAAAAAAGTTAATGAGGAAGAAAATATCCTCCACACTCTAAAACATTATTTTCTACTTTAACATTGGTAGTTATCAATGAGGTAACATTAGATTATCAAAACCTTAGATTTCCCAAAAGCTGCATTCTTAGAGATGGAGAACAGAGATCCAAATGCTTCATCATATAAAATCTAGGTTTGATTTTTTTTTAAATAATGAAACATTTCCAACTCTACCTATTTATTGTTTCAATAAACATCAATGTAATTGTCAGTATTTACCGGTAGTTCATTAAAATCTACATGAAAACACAAATGGCCTACAAACACTTAAAAAGACAGCAAGTTGGTTTATTTAGTTATTTCTTAGATAAAGGGACTATAATCTATAAGGAAAACTAATGAGTTTAGTTATTTATTGGATAAAGGGACTATTATCTATAAGGAAAACTAATGAGTTTAAGTCTGAAGACAACAGAGTGATCACCAGTTATCTTCAAACATAATTCATTCTAGAATGTCATTTGTCACAATAACAAAGCCATGCTTATTACAAATTCTTTTCTCAAATGACTAGTAATGAATTTAAAATGGAAGATTATCTCCCAATGTAAAAGCATGCTGTTAAGAATCACAAATAACATTTTTATTGCTTGGATTACATTCAACATTAAGAATGTTGTAAAAGAGTGAGCAGGTCATGGTGATGCACGACTGTAATAACAGTTACTCAGGAGGCTGAGGTGAGAGGATCACTTGAGCCCGGGAATTTGAGACCAGCCTGGGCAACACAGTAAAAAGAATGTTGAAAGGGAAAATAACACACTGGAGGAAAAAGAGCTACACAGGCACTGACTTTAAAATCACATGTGTCTTGAGAACACCTCAGAGAGCATTAAAACAAACAAAAAAATTATATGTGTCTAGTATCAGAATTGAGGGGGAAAAAAAAAATCACATGGGTATATTTCACTGTTAAACCAAGCTAAAATTAGCTTGCCATGAGAATATATAAAATGTGAATGAAAATAAAAGCACAAATAAAACTTATTAAACTATGATAATGTTTTCCTTTCTCTTGTGAACACTTTATTTCACTATGTTGGTGTTACGAGCAATCTTCATAAGTACTTATGTAATGTTAAGCCCACTATCAATAGCAGAGTTTCTCTAGATTGATTACTACGAAAAAAATCTGAAACCTTAAAGTCTTAACAAATGATCCATGCAGGCCTTATTTCATAAAAAAAATTAAAGATACAATACTCATACTCTTACAGTTACATTAAGAGCCAAGTTTGAAGGTAACCCTGCATATAAATAAAAACTTTATTTTTAAAAACACATTCTTATTATTTTAAGCAGCAGTGCCTTGTAGAAAAGAGCATGAGAGGTCAGGTTAGAAAACTTGTAATATTTCCACATCAGAAAATACACTGAAATAAAACTGCATTTCTATTTTAATTCAAGTCGTTCATTAAAACTAAACTTTAGGCCAGGCGCGGTGGCTCACGTCTATAATCCCAGTACTTTGAGAGGCCGAGGCAGGTGGATCACAAGGTCAAGAGATCGAGACTATTCTGGCCAACATGGTGAAGTCCCGTCCCTACTAAAAACAAAAATTAGCTGGTTGCAGTGAAACGCGCCTGTAGTCCCAGCTACTCGGGAGGCTGGGGCAGGAAAATGGCTTGAACCTGGGAGGCAGAGTTTGCAGTGAGCTGAGATTCCACCATTGCACTCCAGCCTGGAGACAGAGTGAGACTCTGTCTCAAAAAACAACAACAACAAAACAACAAAAAAACCCCTGAACTTTAACTTTGCCAAGACTTTATACTATATTTGAATGCCATTAATCAGTCTACAAGCCAACTTGGAGAAGAACAAAAAAGTTGATTAGATCTAGAAAAAGAATTTTATTTTAAAGTATAATTACTCTAGGAAACTATAGTTTAATAGCATATCAACTACACCATGGAAGCTTGCATATTTAAACTGATTAAACAGCAAACCTGAAATTATGAGCTAGGTGCAGTCATTTAATGATGATAATCCAACATTCTCATTAAGCTCTATGCCAGTTAAGTTTTAGAGGTATTCATGCACGTGAACAAATGAGATTTTATTTAGTTAAATGTCCTGGAGTCAGAAAAAAGCAGGGGGAGAATCAGTACATGTGACTAGGAAGTCAATACAATTCTGCAGATAAAACAGAAATGAAGCCCATCTAATAACTGAGAAACACTTCAGGGATATCTGTTCATATACAGAATTAGAAAACATGGCTCTAGCCCATATTTTGTACTGGAAATGTTATCATAAAACAATCGTTTTTATTTTGATGGCATATATTTAAAATATACAACCCCCAAACTGTAAGCAACAAAAAGCTCTTTGTAAAGTTTATAAAAGAGAATGAAGAAGACTATCAAACCTTTATTACAGTTGTTTTCACTTTCTTGTTTCTCTATCATGGGCTCCAAATTAGGTTCTCTGGGTTCAATTTTCTCCTCTAATTTCTCCCTTTCCTTCTCCAGCTCACATTCCTTTTCTTGTTCTTTCATCTTTTGTAGTTCTTTTTCCTTTTCTTTCTGCCGTTCTAGTTCTTTTTCTTGCTTTCTTTCTTTCTCCATTTCTCTTTGTTTTTCCTGCTCCTTCTCCAGCTCTTTCTCCTTTTCCTGCTGTCTCTCCTTCTCTTTTTCCCTCTCCTTCTCTCGTTCCTGTTCTTGTTCTTTTTCAAGTTCTTTCTCACGCTCCCGTTCTTTTTCTCGCTCCCTTTCCCTAATTTCCTCTGGAGATGGTTGTTTTTCCAGGATGCCAAGCTTCTCATCCAATCGTTTCAGTTTCTCTGCACAAGCCGCTTTCCTTTGTTCTTCCATTCTTCGCTCTTCCTCTTCACGCCGTTTACGAGCACGTTCTACTGCTGCAGAAATTTCTGACTGTTGTCTTCGTCTTTGCTTCCATATTTCATCTTCATCAGCTACTTGCTGCTTAGAGGGAAAGGGGCCCGGTCTTCCAGGTACTGCCTGTCGATCTGGAGGTGGATGCTGAAACATTAAGGTATCAGATGAGTATGACAACTCTATTTCTGACTAACATTGGGTATCAGGCATGGAGAAGGAAAAACCCCACAAAAGTATCAGAAATTTCTCTGATGAACATACACATTAAAATGAAAACACGTAAGATGGGAAATATATTACATCTAGATAATTCACCAAACTAAGAACAGATTAATCCAGCTCTCCCGTGTTTACTATGTACCTATTTATTGTGCCAGACATTGTTGCTCATTCAGTATTTGTTGAATAAAATTAGAAGCACAACAGTGAATCTCAAAATCTAGTTAGAGACAAAGAAAATTTAGCATGAATGCTTTAGAAGCAGCTGCCACAGCTGGAATGCCTAAGAGAGAGAAATGAAGGTATTAAATATCCAAAATGATGGCATGTTAGCTCTGAGAAAATTAAGATACAGCTACAGGTAAAAAGCACAAAGCCAAAGAAGCAAGGTGAAAAAGACAGAGACAGTGCTGTAATGATATCCCAAAGGAGAAGAAATTCCTACAAATTAGTCTGGGTGAAGAAAAGTTCTATCTTCAGACTGAAAGATCCAGAAAAGCTATCTAGAACCCGGAGTGGAGAATGGGAGGATCATCTGAAAGATCCAAGTTTCAATGACTGAATTTTCATTAATGTGTTATAAAACAAAGACAGGTTTTAAAATCACTGCTTGCAACAATGCAAAAACAATAAAAGTAATAAAAAAATTTCTTTAACATACTGATTTTAAAAGCTACTAGGGTGAAGAAATCTTAAAAGCCGTATGTAACCCAGCTGGAATGCTTACAAAAAGATTAAACAATGATACAACGAAAACACTTGACTGAATGTCTCTTTAAATGAATGCAGACTACCATGTACTAATAGTGCTATCACATGCAAACTACTTAAGCTCCCTGGTGCTGAGTTTCTTCATCCACAGCTCAGAGATAAGCTGAAAAACCAAATATATAAGTACCTAATTTACACAATTCACTTCATAGAAGTAAAATTTACTTAAAACGTGCTGCACATATTTTAAGTGTATAGTCTGATGAGTTTGGACAAATGATACACCTGTGTAACCACTGCTCCAATGCAGACACAGCATTTCCATCACTCCTTTGCCTCCCCTTGTGGCCCCAAGCACCCCAACTCTAATCTTGTATAGTTTTGTTTGTCCTAGAATTTCCTATAGATGTGTAAAATTATACTTTCTTTTGTGCTAGCTTCTTTTGCTAAGTATAATGGCACTGAGGTTATTTTATGTATGAGTAGTTTGCTCCATCTTACTGCTGGATAGTATTCCATTGTGGGCATGTTGTTTCATGTATGATAGACATGTGGGTTGCTTCCAGTTTTTAAACTATGAATAAAACAGCTATGAACATTCATGCATAAGTCTTTGCATAAATGAACGTTTTCATGGCTGTTGGATAAACAGATAGAAGTGGAAATCCTGTGTCATATGGTAAATATATATTTCATTTACAAGAAACTGCCAAACTGTTTTCCAAAGTGGTTATAAGGTTTTCCAATGGATAAGGTTGCCAGCTGCTCTGTACATCCTTGCCAACACATGGTGTCATCAGTCTTTAATTTTGGCAGTGTAGTAAAATCTCAGTGGTTTTAACTTGCATTTCACTAATAACTAAAGATACTGAGTAACTTTCCATGTGCACACTGGGCATTCTTACATTTTCTTTTGAGAAATAAATGTTCAAGTCTTTTTGTTTAACTACTTGAGTTGTAAGATATTAAAAAAAAAAAAAAATGCCCAGGCTGGACATGGTGGCTCACATCTCTAATCCCAGCACTTTGGGAGGCCAAAGCAGGAGGATTGCTTGAGCTCAGGAGTTCAAGACTAGCCTGGGCAACACGGCGAAACCCGATCTCTACAAAAATATAAAAAATTAGCTGGGCATAGAGGCGCATGCCTGTGGTCCCAGCTACTTGGTAGGCTGAGGCAGGAGGATCGCTTGAGCCCAGGAGGTTTAGGCTGCAATGAGCTGAGATCGTGTTCCAGCCTGGGGAACAGAGCACGACCCTGTTGCAAAAAAAAAAAAAAGCTTAGATACAAGTCCTTCGTCAGATGTATTAGGAATATTTTTTTCTGTAACATATCTTTGCATTCTTTGGGAAATGTTCTTCAAAGTCCAACTGACCAACAGTTTTTCCTTTCTAATTCGTGGCCAAGGTCTTATTTATCAAAGAAAACTTTGTCAGCTCCAAGTTTATGAACACTTGATCTTCTATACTTTTTTCTACATGTTTTAGTTTCAGCTTCTGTGTATGCAGAAATGCTATAAAGAGCTTTCAGTGGTTATGAGGAGAGGGACTGCTGGAAATGATGGTGATGGTTGTGATACGTGCAGATATCCCAGCAGGGTGATTAGAGAAGGTCTGGAGATCCTGATCATAACAAGGATTTCAGGAGAAGAAAATCTACTTGTAAGAAAGAACAAGTAAAGAAGTCAGGAAGAGCAATGTGTATATGGTGAGAACAGCAGATGAAATTAGAAAAGTAGACAGAGATCTGAAAGATCATGAGAAGGACCTGAACAAGGAGAAATGGACCTAATACATAGTTTTAAAAAGACAACAACTACTACAGGAGAATATGGGATGAAGGTAGCAAGTGAGCAGGCAGCATAAGAGGCAAGCAGTATCTGTCAAGAACACATTCCAATAGCTCAAAGGAAATGTAAGAGGTGGTAGCAAGCAGTCAGTGTACATTTTGAAGGTAGAGGTGACATTTTGCTGATAAAGCTAGATGTAGGGTAAAAAAAGAGTTAAGAGTAACTTCTAAGTTTCAGCCTTAGCAAATATGTGAATAATAATGCCATTACCTGCAATAGGAAAGACAGGAGAAGCAGCACTGTGGATATGTAGGGTAAGTGGGGGTGTGTGTTATGGTTTGGACATATTTGAGCTGTTTACTAGAGATCCAAGTGGAGATGTTAAGTTGATTGTTGAATATATGACTTAAAAGTCAGGGCAAAGCTTTTCGGCCTAAATGTACATTTGAATGCCATCAGCTCATAGAAGACATTCCCAAGGAAAAGGATACAGATTTTTAAAACAGACTGAGAACAAGACTTAGTTCTCTAACACTCGAAGTGTAGGAGGCCCAGAAGGAATACAAAGCAAAGAAAAACAAAATAGTGAGGTGTCTCAGATGCAAGTAGGAAAAAAGTGTTTTAAGGATAGGCCAGGGATGGTGGCTCAAGTCTGTAATTCCAGCACTTTGGGAGGTCGAGGTGGATGGCTTGAGTCTAGGAGTTCGAGACCAGCCTGGACATGAAGGCGAGACCCTGTCTCTGCAAAAAATTAGCCCGGTGTGGTGGTGTGCACCTGTAGCCCCAGCTGCTGGGGAGGTGAGAGGACCCCTTGAGCCCAGGAGTCCAGGTGGCAGTGAGCTATGATTACACCACTGCACTCCAGCCTGGGCCACAAAGCAAGACCCTGTCTCTAAAAATATGTGCATATACACAAGAGGGATGGAGTAATCAACTATGTCAATGACTCAGCTGAGATTTAAATGAGATGAAGACAAGAAAACTGAATTTGTCAAGATGGAAGTCATCATTGACTCTGATAATAATAGTTTCAAAGGTAAAGTGGGAAAAGAAAGCATGCCTGGAGAGGGCTAATGAGAGAATGAGCAGCAAAAGACGGTAAGTTAAATAGTTCACTAAAACAATTTCACTCACGGAGAACAGAGAAATAGGATAGACACTGCAATGGCATGGAAGGTAGTGGGATGGAGTAATGTTAACAGAGAGGTTTTTGTGAAGTTGTTTTTCTGAAAAGATGAGAGAGAACATTATCAAAAGTGGAAAAGAATACAAGGAACAAAGTAAAAAAGTGTCCTTAGTAGCAAAAACAATAGGAAGAAAAAGTATACAGACAGTGAAATGGAAAAAAAAAAGTTATCTCCTAGGTACTTCTTATTTTCTTAGTGAAACTTGGAGCATGCTTATCAACTGAGAATGAAAATGAAAAGGATGAAGAGTAAGACATGTAAGAGTCACAAGGTAAAAAGTTAGTAACTGTTTCATAAAAGTTTTAAATAAAAAATTTGGTGTCTTTCCACCAAAAGAGAAGGTCAAACAAAACATATAATCCATAAACAAGCATTTAGTTAAAATTTACCTGCTGTGCAAGCAACTTTGGAGGTGGTGGCAGATGTGAAGATGTTCCACGTTCCTATTATAAAGAAGAAAGAATTACTACTATTATTTTGGAGACAGGCTTGCTCTGTCGCCCATGCTGGAATGCAGTGGCATGATCTCGGCTCGCTGCAACCTCTGTCTCCCAGCACCAAGCAATTCTCATGCCTCCGCCTGCTAAATACCTGGGATTACAGGCGTGTGCCAACACGACCGGGTAATTTTGCATTTTTAGTAGAGACAGGGTTTTGCCATTGTTAGCCAGGCTGGTCTCGAACTCCTGACCTCAAATGATCTGCCTGCCTCAGCCTCCCGAAGTGCTGGGATTACAAGTGTGAGCCACTGCACCAGCCTGAAAGAATAACTTAAAAATAAACATATTAAAAAAAAAAATATCGGCCAGGTGTGGTGATTCATGCCTGTAATCCCAGCACTTTGCGAGGCCAAGGCAGGCGGATCGCCTGAGGTCAGGAGTTCAAGACCAGCCTGGCCAACATGGCAAAACCCTGTCTCTACTAAAAATACAAACACTAGCCAGGTGTGGTGGCGGGGGCCTGTAACCCCAGCTACTCTGGAGGCTGAGACAGGAGAATTGCTTGAACCTGAGAGGTGGAGGCTGCAGTAAGCGAAGATCGTGCCATTGCACTCCAGCCTGGGTGACAGAGCAAGACTCTGTCTCAAAAAAGAAAAGAAAAAGAAAAAATTTATCTATTAGAAATATTTCAGCAGGGTGTGGTAGTTCACGCCTGTAAGCCTAGCACTCTGGGAGGCCAAGGCGGGTGGATCACAAGGTCAGGAGTTACACACCAGCCTGGCCAACATGGTGAAACCCATCTCTACTAAAAATACAAAAATCAGCCAGGCATGGTGGTGGGCACCTGTAATCCCAGCTACTTGGAAGGCTGAGGCAGAAGAATTGCTTGAACCTGAGAGGCAGAGGTTGCAGTGAGCTGAGATCATGTCAATGCATTACAGTCTGGGAGTCAGATCAAGACTCCATCTCAAAAAAAAAAAAAGAAAGAAATATTTCTGAATGTGCTGATTTTCTCAATATCACAAGATTCCTAAATATCTTTCTCCTTCTCTATTTTTAAATAAAAGCATATCACTCATTACAAGATTACTTTTTATGGAATCACTCTGCTATTTCAACAAGGTTAGAATCTCAAATGCACTTTACAACAAAAATTTTAGCCAGGCATGGTGGCTCACGCCTGTAATCCCAGCACTTTGGAAGGCTGAGGCCGGTGGGTCATTTGAGGCCAGGAGTTCAAAATCAGCCTGGCCAACATGGTGAAACCTCTTCCCTACTAAAAATACAAAAATTAGCCGGGTGTGGTGGCACACCACTGTACTCCCAGCTAGTCGGGAGGCTGAGGCACAAGAATCTCTTGAGCCCACGAGGTGGAGGTTGCAGTGAGCCAAGATCGCACAACTCCACTCCAGCCTGGGTGAAACAGCAAGGCTCTGTCTCAAGAGGGAAAAAAAGAATTTTAGTCTAACTGTTCTGGAATTCTGATCCAGAAAATCTGACTGGGGAGAGCTATACCTCTAATTACTAAATTTTATTTATGTAAGCTCAATTCGTTTCTAGTGGCAAACTAAAAATATGAGATCTTAAAATCTAAAACATAATGGAACAAAATATATGAAACATTCACTTGCTAATATACATATCACTGTCACAAAAAAAGTCAAAGACATATTCCATCTATTCCTCTATTCTTTCACGAAAAATTCTCATTCCCCATTATGCCAATAAGTAAAAAGTCACACAAAACATTTTATTAAAATGTTATTTTAAAAATTATTCTTTTTCAGTTTTCATAAATTTATTCTTCAATGGATTATCAATGCCTTAAGATTAAAACCCTCATATAACATACATTTTTAAGAAGTGGTTCTTATATAGTCTACCTCTCTCCCATATCAAACTACTTAGAATTTCTTGAATGTGCCATGTTTTCTCATACTTCTCTACCTGTGTTTCCACTGCTTATAATAGCTATATTCCCTTTGTATACTGGCTAAATCATGCTTAAGAATTAGCTCAAGTACTTAGTCTTCTGCAACCTTCTACCTTAAATGAATTCTCGAAGAATTTATTTTGTACCCTCTATGATTATGCCACTTAGTCAGACTTCTTACTGACTTTTTTTCCTGTCGAAGAAACTGTTGGCTACCTTCTTTTAGCCCTCAGAAGGGACAAGTTCCTCCATCTATTTTATATGAATCCAACAAATACATGCTAACTATACTGATTCCTTAATAAAGAGATAAGCGGACTCCCTTGAAAGTAGCCCTTTTTATTCCCAGTTTATAATGCAGCTTTTGTAACCGTTTACCATCTCAGAAGTAGGTTCAAATATCTGTTGCACACGTATTTCCCTTCATTCACAATGTTCTTCAAAATGATTCAGACTTTAGATGTCCCTACTCACTGTGTGACTTCCCTACAGATA
The DNA here is from genome assembly GCF_000951035.1 of Colobus angolensis palliatus. Lineage (NCBI taxonomy): Eukaryota > Metazoa > Chordata > Mammalia > Primates > Cercopithecidae > Colobus > Colobus angolensis. The sequence goes on along the minus strand of NW_012119487.1, from coordinate 2,076,691 downwards.
GTGTACCATTCATACAAAAAGAATGACTAGTATTTAAGTATTCAGTAAACTGTAAAGCACTTCAGCAATGCTTATTTTATTTTAGAAAAATGTCATCCCTACACTTTGCTATGACTGAGCTGTATCATAAGGTGAAAAGGGTGAAGCTTTAGTTTTCACTTGATAATTTTAGCTACTGTACTGGTAATTCCAGTTAAATGCAATAAAAATTACGATAGATTCAAGACTATTCAAGAAAAAATACACAGTTCCCTTTTCCTAAGTCCCATTCCACTCGGTGATAAGACTAATTATTCAAGATAATCCTTGAAATAACAAGGATCTCCATGAGTCCAACAAACCTGATTAAATGAAGGTCCTTTCCCAAAGGGAACTTTTGCTACTGGTGGTTGGGCAGGTACTTGAGAAGATGATTTAGCGTTGGAAACTTCATCTGCTTCTTTTTTGTTTTCATTGTTTTCAGATGCTTTTGAACCTTGATCCTCACTGAAAAATCAAAATGTAGAAGAAATAAAGTGGACCAACTGTATCATAAGTACATACATTTTTTTTGCAATTAAAAAAAATTATTTCGGTATGGTTTCCGGGGGGGAATGTATTAAGGAATGAGATGGGTGTGTGACCTACTAGTGCCAATTTCTTCTTTCAATAAATATATACTATGAAAGTGCAATACAGTAGTTGTCAAATCTCTAAACACACGTCAGGCATATATCCTGGCAAAAGAATATAATCACATAATTTCCTATCTCCTCTATGTAAGAAATATAATCCAAATATAACTGGGTAATATTGGAATTATTATTTAACTGCATTCTAATTTATCCTGATTTAATAAAAAGATAAACTACAGTATTTTTTCAAAGCCACAGCAAATCACAGGTATCTCTTAAATGACCATAAAACGATTGTTTGTCACAATGCCATAACTGAAAAATTATACCAAATGTGCTTACAAACTTCCATATATTTTAAAAGCCCAAAATTTATGATATATAACCCATATGTTCCTGGCTGGTGCTCCAATATTCCAGAATGAAAGAAAAAGAAATAAAAAACTTCCCATTTTCTAAGGCCCTAATGCAGTTCACTAAGTTTTAAGAAATCGAGGACCTGAAGCAGCTGTAGTTACCCAGGGAATTATTCTCCAATTTTATAAATATGGATCAGGCCAAGAAAGTAACAGTTTAAAATTGTTCCTAATACCAATTCTCAAAAGATCTCCAAACTAGGTGCCAAGTGCCTAAATATCTTTTTTTTTTTTTTTTGAGATACAGTCTTGCTCTGTCACCCAGACTGGAGTGCAGTGGCATGATCTCAGCTCAATGCAACCTCTGCCTCCCAGATTCAAGTGGTTCTCCTGCCTCAGACTCCTGAGTAGCTGGGATTATAGGCATGCGCCACCACACCTGGATAATTTTTGTATTTTTAGTAGAGACAGGGTTTCACCATGTTGGCCAAGCTGGTCTCGAGCTCCTGACCTCAAGTGATCTGCCTGCCTTAGACTCCCAAAGTGCTGGGATTACAAACATGAGCCACTGCACCCGGCCCTAAAAGTTTTTAAATCAACTTTCTTGAGATGCAACACATTTTAATTAACTGATTAGCTGTATACTGTATTAATCTAGCTCATTAATCACCCTCTATTTAGTAAAACTAATGAGAATATATAAATTCTACAAATAACAAACAATTGTCTATTAATAAAGCCTCTCTGCATAAGTAGTTAATATTGTATCAACAAATTTCATACTGTTATTAGTAAAGCATACCACAACTTACCTGTTATTCTCTTTAGGACTGTTACTTCCTTGTTCATCATCATCACTGAAATTCAGTTGCTCTGTATAATCTACTTCCATCTGAGCACCTATTAAATTAAAGAAAACTCAAGACTGGCTGCTTGAAAGCATCTAACAATTTAAAGCACTTAATTTTGCCTCTTACCTGCCCAACCCTCATCAGCTTCAGCATCTAGGTTATCAAATTTATCAAGCTCCTTCAGTTCTGATGCACTAAGAATGGATGGGCGTTCAGGCTCTGAGGCCCATGAAGGAGGTGGGCCTCTTCCTCGGAGGCCTCTAATGAAAGGCAGGTCATGGAAAAGACACAAAAGTTTATGATACTAAACAGGGAGAATACTAAAAGATTGGAATTTAGTTCATTTCGACATTAGTGTTTTCTACACCAAGCTACATAATATGTTCTGCATTGACATGTATGAAAAAATTAGTATTAATACGTAATTATAGGATAATATGTAACTCTTAAGTAACAGCTGACACAGTTTTTAAGAACTCTCAAACATTTAAGATAAAACAAATATATGCTAAAGAATAACAATATAAATAAAACTAACTTCAAAACACATAATTTTGAGGAAAATAATTCAAGAGGAGGATCAAGTCTCACATAATAAGCAAAAAAAAAAAAAAAAAGGGGGGGGAGTCCATAATATGAAAGGCAGAGGAGAAAAACAAGTGTCATCAATTTTAGGACCATGGTTTTCAGTTTTCTTTTTCTTTTTTTTTTTGAGACAGAGTCTCGCTCTGTTGCCCAGGCTAGAGTGCAGTGGCATAATCTCGGCTCACTGCAACCTCTGTCTCCCAGGTTCAAGCAATTCTCCTGCCTCAGCCTCCCGAGTAGCTGGGATTACAGGTGTACGCCACCATGTCCGGCCAATTTTTTAAATTTTTTTTAGTAGAAACAGGGTTTCACCATGCTGGCCAGGCTGGCCTTGAACTCCTGACCTCCTGTGATCCACCCACCTTGGCCTCCCAAAGTGCTGGGATTACAGGGTTGAGCCACTGTGCCCGGCCTGGTTTTCAGTTTTCAAAATCCTATGTAAATTAATTTGAATGTTTAAAAGAATGAATTATTTCTGGTCTGTCTTATAAGAGTTAACCAATTATTTATTAATGACAACTGTACTGTGAGGACAGGAAAACGATCAATTACACAACTCAAAATCACACAATCCACTCCACCTTTAGGAAATCTTAACAAGCATATATATATTCCGTATAGACTTTAATCATTTAATAGCCTTACTTGTTTCCTTCAGATAAAGAAGGTGGGAATCTCATGGGACCATGTAGAGGAGGATATGTCATCCTTGGATACTGTTGAAACATCTGAATGAAGGAAACAAAAAATTTTGATAAATTTAGCAACCCAGTTATTTTAAAAAATTATATATATACACACACACACATACATACATAAAAATCTGAGCCTAGGCCTGAAGTTATAATTTATAGAAACAATGATTAAAATGAATAAAATTATTCATAACTGTTACCTGCTAGCATAGATCATCATTCATCCTCAACAGCAACCCATTTCCAAGGCCATTGCCTCTACCAACTCTTTACAAATAGAATAACTAGAGCACATCATATGAAAGACTTCTGCATTATATTGATAAAAGTACATTAAAGTAATTGTATCAACAAGATATGTACACATTAAAGTAACTATCGAGATATGTAATATAAAATTGCATTAAAGTAACTGTATCAATAAGATATAAATTACATTAAAGTAAATGCATCAACAGGATATATACACACATGTACCCCAGCAAACAGCAAAGTGAAAATATTTGAAAAGCAGATGCTGTAGGCCTTCCTCCACAAGCAGGAGTATAATAATTAGAGGCAGATTTGTGGATAAGGAGGATAACATCAGTTCCCAGCCCCAGTACCTCAAAAAGAAAAAAGTAGGGGTAGCAGAGGTAGGGAAGAAGAACTCAGTTCAGATAATATTAAGGGACAGTCCACGATCCAAGGAACTGAGTTGGAAAAGGTGGACAGAGAGCTACCCAGAAATTTTCTACAGATATGGCATAGATGAATTCTCAATCAAATTACTGCACAAATGATCATTATAAACAGTCCTAAACAGGTCCAAATATTGTTCTCTGTAGGAACTTGGCTCTGGGAAACTAAAGAGAAGACGTAAGATAGATTCTGAGAATAAATAACACCAAGGGATTTATCCTATGATTTTGAAGGGAGGAAGTGTCAAAGAATAGCTTGGTCATTTAAGTAAAATTATGTAAATAATATGAAATTATATTACTGTAAAAACATAATTTATATCCTAAAATAGAAGACTAGTTTTTCTAAAAAGAAAGTAGTAACTATGTGTTAGATAAGAAAATTACCTTACATTTGAAGCAAGGATGTTTATATGATTATGCTGTCTAAAGATGAAATTTCTTGGTCAGGTGCAATGGCTCACACCTGCAATCCCAGCACTTTGGGAGGCCGAGGTGGGTGGATCACTAGGTCAGGAGATAGAGACCATCCTGGCTAACATGGTGAAACGCTGTCTCTACTAAAAACACAAAAAAACTAGCTGGGTGTGGTGGGTGCGCCTGTAATCCCAGTTACTCAGGACGCTGAGACACGAGATCACTTGACTCCAGGAGGCAGAGGTTGCAGTGAGCTGAGATAGCACGACTGCACTCCAGCCTGGCGCCAGAGTGAGACTTCGTCTTTAAAAAAAAAAGAAAGAAAGAACAAGAAGAAGAAATTTCTCTTAAGTCAGGTTGAAGCAATGTTAATTAAGCCAAGCAACAGCTGAAACTCAGCTGGGGAAACTTTGAGGGATACTCTGGAGAATTTTCAGCAGCATCACACTTCTATACTGAAGTTAATAAAGACACTACTGGAGGCATATGTTCATAGCTAAAGCTGTATTAAATCCTTCATCTGGTCATTCCAGGCATAATTTCATGTGGTCTTAAATGCTTAAAGTCTAGGAATTTGCCAGAAAATTCATTATAGAAACAAATTTTAAATTTTCAGTATATAGTAGTGATATTTAAATGTTTTTGTTAATTAGCGGAACACATTATTCAAACATAATTGCTGATGAAAGTGGGAATGATGCCCACTTGGTCTCCCCTCTTTCCTATCCTACCCTCTCACCTGAAAGTTCAGGGATCTTTGGTAGCACAAATTGAAAATGATTAGAAAAAGAGTAATTTATTTTCCTACCCATTTCTAATGGGTATAAATCATTCTTCAAGGCCAGGTCAGCATACTCCTAAACTTCTTTTAGGAAAACATTTAGCGGTCAGGCACAGTGGCTGACACCTGTAATCCCAGCACTTTGGGAAGCCAAGGAGGATAGATGACCTGAAGTCAGGAGATCAAGACTAGCCCAGCTAACATGGTGACACCCTGTCTCTACTAAAAATACAAAAAATTAGCTGGGTGTGGTGGCGCGCCCCTGTAATCCCAGCTACTTGGAAGGTTGAGGCAGGAGAATCACTTGAACCTGGGAGGTGGAGGCTGCAGCGAGCCGAGATGGTGCCACTGCACTCCAGCCTGGGCGTCAGAGCAAAAAACATTTAACAAGTAATTGTATTTAATCATTCATTTCCCTCTGTTAGTCTACAATGATGAAAAACAGTAATGTATATGCTCACTTTGGCAGCAAAATTGGAAGAATATAGAGAAAATCAGCACAGTCCCTGCATAAAAATAGCATGCAAATTTATGAAGCATTCCATATTTTTAAATAACAACACCAATATGAAGGAATGGAAAGTATGATGGATATTTAGGATTCAAATATTAGGAGTTAAACAACAAACTAAATAAATATGACCTAGATTTTTGTTTCCTATGAGAGTAATGAGTCTCCTGGAAAATTAAATGTATGTATCCAGGCACATCTGACTTGCTTTACAACTTTACATTGGGCTGAAAGTAAACAAAGAACGAGGACACCAAATCTAACTAATAATTTAGAAAATGTGGCAGGAGGGCAGGGGTGGGTGTAAGAGTACGTATTAAATGAAACTAAAGATAGAATCAACAAAATCCAAAATCTGAGGAACTTTACAGGTTAACAAATTAAAACAAGTAAGTACTAAAGGAAACAAGAGATGGAGATATCTGTAGGTAACAAGATTCTTTAAAGAAATATGAACCAATCTCAAGGAATGGATGTTGCCTGGATCCTAATTATGAGACAATTACAATTAACATAATATTTGAGAATATCAAGGAATTAGTTTTCTTTTTAGGTATGATAACAGCATTGCAAACTTTCTCCCCAAGTCTTTATCCTTTAAAATAGAACTTAAAATATTTACTGATGAAATATCTTGGATTTGCTTTCGTAATCCAAAGTGGTAGGAAAAGAGCAGTCGTGGTGACTCACACCTGTAATCTCAGCACTTCGGGAGGCTGAGGTGGGTGGATCACTTGAGGTTAGGAGTTCAAGACCAGCCTTGCCAATATGGCAAAACTGTCTCTACTAAAAATACAAAAATGAGCCAGGTATGGTGGAAGGCGGCTATAATCCCAGTTACTTAAGGAGGCTAAGGCAGGAGAATTGCTTGAACCTAAGAGGCAGAGGTTGCAGTGAGCCGAGATCATGCCACCGCACTACAGCCTGGGTGACAGAGCGAGGCTCTGTTTCCAAAAAGAAAAGCGGTAGGAAAAGAGGCAGATTCATTGCACTGTTATCTTTATTTCCGCAGATGTTTAAAATTTTCCATTAAAAAAAAGTTTAAAGGCCAGGCGAGGTGGCTCATGTCTGTAATCCCAACACTCTGAAGTGCCTAAGTGGGCAGACTACTTGAGGCCAGGAGTTCAAAATCAGCCTTGCCAACATGGCAAAACCCCAACTCTACTTAAAAACAAAACAAAACAAAAAACAAACAAAAAAAACAGGCGTGGTGGCACATGCCTGTAATTCCAGCTACTCGGGAGGCTGAGGCACAAGAATTGCTTGAACCCAGGGGGCAGGGGTTGCAGTGAGCTGAGATCACACCACTGCACTCCAGCCTGGGCAAAAGAGCAAGACTCTGTCTCCAAAAAAACAAAACCAAAAAAAGTTTGAAAAAAATATTAAAAGTACACAAATAAGAACTTTGAAACTACAGCAAGTGTTCTTTATCTTTTTTTCCATGAACCACCCCTTTGGCAGTCTGATGAATCCTATGGACTTCCTCTCAGGAAAACATTTTAAATGCATAATGTAAAATACAAAAATATTGCAAAGACAAACAATTATATTAAACAGAATTTTAGTGTAACTGTTCTCTGTATTTACAAAATAAATCTGTGGTATGGTAATGTATGTGCTTCTTTATTAGATTATCTATGGGTCTAATAATTATTTTGAAGTAATGTTGAATGTAATGTGATATGAAAATATCTACAATCTCTGTTAATAATAAAGACACTGCTGATAGTCCTGTGATTTGTTTCCTATATGGTACAACTACACTTAACGAAATAAAACAGCTAGGTGGTTTTGCTAAGAAACACTGCTTGGTAACCAGTTTCCCGGACAGCCCAAACGATCTCTATCTTCTGGTATTTACACCACGTGTAGTCCCTTCTCACAATATACCATACAATAAAAGAAAATGCTAATTTTTAGTTAGATGTTAATGAAAATAAAGACCTAAATTTTTCCCTGCAACAATTTGCTCCTTGGACCCCAGATCAAAAGCCTCTTGTTTGACTGCTTGTTCATTTAACAATACTCACATAAGGAGGCATCATAGCTCTATACTGGGAAGCGAGAGCAGCCTGCTGTCCATTCAGTTTAGCCTGTGGAGGACCACAAGCTATCCTCTTTTCCACCACTTTGAGGATATCATTTTGCTCTGATGTTCCAGCTATGCTTTCATCCTGGCCAGGGAGCTTTTCATCTTGATCAGATGATGAAGGTGAGCCAGCAGCCTTACCACCATCTCTCCAACAAGCAACATCTAGTATGAAGGCAGAGAAAAAAGGAAAAAGATAAAAATCTGAAAATGGAACAAAGTGAAACCAAACCAGGCACATTTCAGGAAAATGAAAGCAAGTAAGCAGAGTGAAAGAGCAGGAAAAGTCTAATTCAGGTCCTACTAATGCTTTCAAGGTGTTTGGGTAGTAGCGGCTTCCAAAGTGGAGAGGATGTACCTCAGAGGGTGTCACCACAAGCAAATACTGGGGTGGGAGAAGAAAATATTAGAACTTCTCTATGAGGCTTTAGCAATATTTGGTATAGAGATTAAAATCACTGTTCTCCCCATATCAGATGGCCATGTTTCAGAGTGACACACCTGAGGTGTCCTGAGGGAAAGAAGATGGGACTTCTACAATCGGTAAGGGTTGACAGTGATATTCTCATTTGTCTGTTTCCAGTATATCACTGCTAGTTACAGATGCCCCCAAGTGAACGGACTGCGTGAAATTATCTGGTGTAACTACACTTAACCAAATAAAACAGCTAGGTGGTTTTGCTAGGAAACGCTGCATGGTAACCAGTCTCCTGGATAGCCCAAATTATCTTTATCTTCTGGTATTTACACCATGTGTAGTCTCTTCTCACAATATAGCAGGGTTGGTCTGTGTAACCTGTAGAATATGGCAGAAGTGATAGCATGTCCCTTTCCAGATTAAGTTATTAAAGACTGTGGGCTTCTGTCTTGGGTGGAGGATGTCTGTCTCTCATCATTTATTCTGCAGAAGCCATGTCATAAGCAGCCCCACTAAGAGACCATGAAAGTAAAGAGCCAATAGCTACACCAGTTTGGAAGTATAGCCCCAGTCAAGTCATCTTTAGACAGCTTAACTGCAGCTTTGAGAGGGAGTCCCTTGGCCAGAACCTCAAGCTAAGTTGATCCTGGATTCCTGACCTTAAGATACAGTGGGATATCATAAGTATAGTTCAGTTTGTTGTTTTACACTGCTAAATTTGTTATGCAGCAATAAATAACTGGTGAAAATTCAACTGAACAAGAAAATAGAGGAGTTGGCACATCTATTTCTAATACAAATGCACCAACCACATTATGACGCTTGAAAAATAAAAATAAAATTTAGATTTATTCAGATCTGATAAGAGCCAAAAAATGTGAAATATATCATATTATTAGAAATATGGAATTTGTGCCAGGCACGGTGGCTCACACCTGTAATCCCAGCACTCTGGGAGGCCGAGGCAGGTGGATCACGCGGTCAGGAGATCGAGACCATCCTGGCTAACATGGCAAAACCCCGTCTCTACTAAAAAATATAAAAAATTAGCCGGGCATGGTGGCGGGCGCCTGTAGTCCCAGCTACTCGGGAGGCTGAGGCAGGAGAATGGCGTGAACCCGGGAGGCAGGGTTCACAGTCAGCCGAGATTGCACCACTGCACTCCGTCTCAAAAAAAACAAAAACAAAACAAAACAAAACAAAAAAACAGAAATACGGAATTTGTAAACACTTCTGTCATAGATGAACCTCTCCATGTAAACAAGGTCCTTTAAGATACTTGGTAATGACAATATGAAGCTATCACAATTAAGAAGACATTTAAAAATCCCTCTAGGGCCGGGCGCGGTGGCTCAAGCCTGTAATTCCAGCACTTTGGGAGGCCGAGACGGGCGGATCACGAAGTCAGGAGATCGAGACCATCCTGGCTAACACGGTGAAACGCCGTCTCTACTAAAAATACAAAAACTAGCCGGGCGAGGTGGCGGGCGCCTGTAGTCCCAGCTACTCGGGAGGCTGAGGCAGGAGAATGGCATAAACCCGGGAGGCGGAGCTTGCAGTGAGCTGAGATCCGGCCACTGCACTCCAGTCCGGGCGACAGAGCGAGACTCTGCCTCAAAAAAAAAAAAAAAAAAATCCCTCTAATATTTTATACTTCTATTTTTAGTTTTTGCTTTGTAATGTACATAAACTATCCCTCACTATCCAAAATTACTTGTTTTCTCAGTTTGAGCTCAGAAAGTGAGGAATCACCAAATATTAATACAGTAGTAAGTAAATAGTTATATATTAGGGAAGCTTGCTCAAAACCTTACTAATATAAAAAAGTCCAAATATTGATATACATGAAAGTCACCTGGACATCTTGTTAAAATGTAGATTTTGATTTAGTAAGTTGGATGCAAGACCCAAGATTACACATTTCTAACATGTCCTCAAGTTATGTTGATATTGTTGCTGCAAAAATCACACTTGAGTAGCAAGTGACCATAGTACTAAGTCTGCCTTTTCAAACTAGGCAAATCATACATACAACAGCAAGCAGGAGGTTGTATTGCAAGATAATATACAAATATGATCTCACTTTGTATTAAAGAGAAAGTACTCTTACTTGGTGGGCGTAAACTGGGTCCAGGTCCATAGTTGTCATCATTTGTTTCCTTTTCTTTTTTTTCCTGATCCCCAGCTGCCTGCAGGCTGGGAAATTCTTGCTGAAACTGACTATTCACTTGGATTCCTATAGATAAAAAAAAAAAAAAAAAAAAATCAAAGGTAACTTTTATACTGAAGATAATACAAGCCACCCTTCCAGGATAGAGCTCTCTGCCTCCTTCTCATAAATTATTCCACATTTCAGTGATGACTGTTCATAGTCATAAAACTTTAAAATTCATCTAGACTCCTTTGAAAAGCTAATGATCAGCCATGAGGAGATGAAAGTCTAAGACAGTAATCTTCCAGCACCATTCCAGAGGACTCATTTAAGATGACCATGCAAGTGAAGAGCTTCTCTTGTTTCTCTTTCATCACAACTCCTTACATTTTCAATACCCATCAAATTCCTTTGCTAAGAATTCTCAGAATTCGTTCAAATCGTATTACTGAAATAGTGTTTGATGAATATGCCCCAAGCTCAAGATGAGGCTAAAATGCCTTTATTTAATTTACTGCTTCATTTACTTTACTTTGATTTAATTTACAGCTGAGATGATTGCACCTCACTATTCACCCAACTTCCTATCTACCTATTTTTTTAAATTAAAAGAACTGGTTTTATTAGCTTGAGGTCCCAGATCGGTTCTTCCATAGAATGTTTTATAGACAGTTGCTGTTGTGAAAGTAGGAAAACTAAATTCTGCTGGGGATTCCATCATTCCTTGGGGAAAAGTAATATTACAGCAGTGGTGCTTTATGGCTACTTTCTAGCTCTTCTCTCAGGAAATCGTGGCAGCATGTCGGAAACAGGAGAAGTTGGGGACACAGTTGAAAAATGAGTATGGTTTCTAACAATCTATGCAATGGCTGGATACTTTGAAGGTACAAGCTTTGCTTGGATATGTAGAGGTAAAGATAAAATAATGTGGGGCAGAGGGTATCTTAAAGACTCCTTTTCTTAACCGGTATCATTGACTCGTGCATGGCTCTTGACACTGGAATTTAGCTAGCCCAAGAGATTTTTTATAAAACCTTTTTAAGAGCCTCGAAAGTATCCTTTAACAATGCTTTATGGCTCTACCAAAACATAGTTCACACTTTATCTCCTGCATGGCTGTTCAGTAACTACCAAGCCTAGGCAGTTTCCCCAACTAATGTCCACTTACCATCTCCTTGCCCACCTTGCTTGTTACTGGCCCATGATTTGGGAGCAGGTGCTACTTCTGGGGGAGCTGCAACCCCAGGTTTTGGCTGTGCTGGTGGCACTTCTGGTGTTCTTAAAAAAAAATATGAATCCATTATTTCAGATACTGTATGTTTAAATAAAATCAATATTATATTTAAGGTAAATCTGTGTACAAATTATTTTGGCTATATGTTTATTCATTGGTAAACCTCCTATAACTGTTTTCTCTCTGCAACATTCCTTTAAATCATTTATGGCTATTTTTATCCCCTTTCATCTCTGCCTTTGAATAACCCAATGAGATGAGCTTTGCTTGTTTTCCATTTTGTTTAAAAAAAAAAAAACCACACACACACACACACACACTTTTAATGGAACATAGTTACCAAATATCTGCTTTGAAGAAGTGAACACTTATAATTAAAAATAGCAATATAAACATACATACAGTCTGGAATGGTGAAATTAGCTGAGGGCTAAAGCTAAGCAAACTCTCCACCTAGAAGTCAACGGGATCACCACTGTACTTATTACTGTTATTCAAAGAGGTAACAGCAATATGCCTAATACATTCACGTGAGTAAAAGGTATTTTGAAAGGCTGTACAATTTTATTCAGTTCTTGTAATGAGGTAATGCTTAAAAATAAGAAAGTAGTTAAGAGGCTCACAAAATGCAATGTATTTCTGGTACACTCATACCTATAACTGACTCAATACTATAAAATAATTTTACTACAGCTAACAAGCATAAGTATTTGATAAATTTCTACAGAAGTAGTCACATTTACTATACAAATCTCCCCAGGGAGGAGTATAGAATTTTGATAAGAGATAGGCAAGAAAACATCAAGTATCCAATGGCTTATCTTATTTTTTAAAATTACCACTATTTAGGCTTGGTCATTCAATTAGCTAAGTGTCAAAATCTTTGACACACAGAAGTCTAAATAGTTGTTGAAAGAACGATGACTAAGATAGACACTATTAATTCTATCCTAGCTTTCTTGCTAGAGTATATACAAATTATTACTTGAGCACCTATGAAACATCAGGCAATTTCAATGCTAGAGATACACAGTAAATTGGCAGACAGATATCCTTAGTATCATGAAATTTAGGTATCAGAGTCAACTCTTACAATCATATTGGAAAGGGAATACCGGAGTTGGTGGTAGTAAGAGAAGGGGGAGCCTAATAAAGGCTACGACATAAGCAAGGTTGTGATTTGCAATTCTGTCATCTGTTCTACCCTGACAAATAGAGATACTTTTAATAGGGAAAATTAACCAAAAGTTACTATCGTAAAAAGACTTTAAAGAGTATAAAATATGTAATATGTAATACAGACAGCATAACAGTAAATAGGAGGTACTCAAACATAAGTTCCCTACAACGAAAGGGGAAGGGTTTCATTCTTTAACAGACTTTGACTCACTTTTCTTCTTCATGTTGCTCTTGTTTTGATGCCCACCCTGTGCCATCTTTAGGTACAATATTTACATTAGGATCATTGCCTTTGTTTTCTGCTTTAAGACTCGGGAGGTTAGCAGGTGGAGGCATACGCCGTGAAATACCGACTTTTCCAAGACTCTGTAATCCATGCCGAGCTGCAACTAAAGATCAATAACATCAACTTTCTTAGAACATCTATTTTATTACCCATATTATTCCTCAAACAATATAGAAAAATAGGAATTAATGCAATCCCTGAATGATTTTCATTCATGTATTTTAAGATAGTAAGTTTAAAACTAAGCTACACCCGCAACACAATTCAGTGTCAAAATCAAGCCATTTAACAGCATTTAACAGATTCCTTAAGAATTCTAACAATGCAATTCAACACACTACAGAAAACACTGATAATGCTGATATTTTTTCAGAGAATCTATTTCAAACTCATAACTTAGAATGTTAGAGAATAAATGTATTGACTTTATGTTTATAAAGAATACTGTTAATATGCCATGCATGATTTTCAGTTTTCATTATACTCACTAGGTCACAGTATCTAACACACACACACACGCACACACACACACATACACGAAACATAGGACTTTCTCTAGTCTGTAACTAAAAAGATATTAAATTCCCACTAATATATAGGTCTGTGCCTATCAATCTCATTGACTGAGTTTCCCCTTTAGAGCCATACAGTTCTTTTTTCCTGCTGACAACAGAGAAAAACAAAAATATTTTTAAAGGGCTCTATGAAAGTATAAATTTTCTATTACAAGATGTTTATCACATATCCTCTGAAAAACGTGTGCATGCATAAAAAGGCAAATGTAAATAGGGTGGTATTAACTTGCGTACATCCTAGTTTCTCATAGCAGCACGTGTATCACTTATAGTAATCTACAAACCACGAAAAACATAAGTGTCACTTGATTTTACTCACCTGTGGTTTTCTGTGTTTCTAATGATTTCCCCTTGTAAGTATTAAATAAACTGAGTGTTGCATACTTTTTCCCATCCTTTGCTTTTGTGCTCTGGCCTGACTTCTCCGACATTTCGGTGGAAACTCATCGAGTCCAAAACCTCCTGCCACACCCCTTAAAACCCCAGTCTTTAAGATGTACATAAGAAAGAAAAACAAAGATGAAAAACTCAGTAAATTCAAATGTTCACAGAAATTCAGAAAAAACTTCCCATATCAATAATTTCATAGAACTTTTTAATACTGTCAAATTCCAATAACCAATACACAACAAAATTGATCATAATAAGCTATCATGCACTTGTGAAATATATCAGTTATATATGGTTTATAACTGCTTAACTCTATTATAGAGAATAAGGGTTACAATTCCATGCTGACATGAATAGTTCAAACACAGTGAGCCTATTGAGACTATTTTAAAAAGACATATTATCCAATTTAATATGCTTGAAATGACTGACATCAACCTTTGTACATGGAATCCAAATGACAGGAGGACATCTTCATTCCCCTACATATTACATTCCTAAATCATCAGGCAATATGTGCCCAACAAAGCTCCATTAATTTAACAGATTAGAACAGAAACAACATTCTATGTTCTCTTCATTTTATAAAAGGTAAAACATCTCACAAACACAAGGTACATAAAAGTAACCGATTTCATCGCTGTGGACTAAATATTCAAAAAACAGTATGCATTTTTTTCAAAGCATATATAAAGTTCCCTTACATATGAGAAGTTGTAGAAATAAATAATATTTTCATAAGCATTCAAATACAAAGAGAATCCTCATCTTTAGAGCTAATGTACCCTCATCTTGATGATGCACCCTAACTTAGATTACTAATAAATAGGAGAAAAAGGCAAATTATGTCTCATACTATTTCCCTTCAATTTAATGAAGTTGTAGACACATATCAAACTAAGGGTTGTTTTTGTTTTTGAGGGGTTAGTGTAGCAGTAGGGTAGAAGATGGCTAATTCTACCATAGAAACAATCAATCGCTAAAAACATTGAGAACTGAAACACGGGAGCCAAAGATAGTATAGAATAGGTATACCATGCAGAAAGCATCAAAATAAAGCCTATATCCACTTTACTTTTATAAATTTCGTTTCATCTGTTAGTTTTATATTTGTCAATTACAGAATCAGCAGAGACGTCATTTTATATGCATGTAAAATGCCACCCAACGTTTGTATAGTTTCATAAAATTTATCAGGCATTCTCACATCTATTAACTCATTTCAGTCTAACAACTTTATGATGTAGCTACTATCTTGATTTTTACACATACAGACTAAATTAGATTGAATTTGAAACTAGGGTGTCGGGTTCAATCCATTACACTGTGCTGCCTCCTCCCACATAACAATGTAGATAACCATTTCACTTTCCATGTATACATTTACAATAAACCACCCTTCCCTGAGACAACCGGCAACCTGAAAAAAGACTGACCTGCAACCAAAAGGACTACACTAATACAATTTGCCACTACATGTAGAACGTATACAATTAATTATACCCCAAGAGCACTAATGATGATGATGATGATGTTGTGAAAAGAGAATGTACTACCAAAATCTATCCTATTGGTAAATTTACCAGTAACATGTACAAAGATGTAGAAAGAATATTCATCTACAGTGACAAAAGAGGACAGTAAATATTCACTACCTGACAAAATTAAAATTCAAAGAGCTGTTTCATCAGGTGAAAAAAAAAGGAACTGATGTATCAAGAAAAACAGTCAACTTGCTCAAGTTATTTAACTAAGGATCCTCAAATCTTGGACTTTTCTGAATACCATTACTACTCAAGCAACACTCTTGGTGGAGACCCTTTCTGTATGTTAGAGAGAAAGCAACATCATGAGAAAAGAACTCCTTAAACCTTCTAGGAGCAAATCTCCAAACCAACCTGTATCTAACATCCAATCTTTCCTTTCCTTCCTACACCTACTGCTACTGTGGTTCGCAGAACCATGTTTCTGGCCAGGTGCGATGGCTCACGCCTGTAATCCCAGCACTTTGGGAGGCTGAGGCAGGCGGATCACCTGAGGTCAGGAGTTCAAGACCAGCCTGGCTAACATGGTGAAACCCTGTCTCTACTAAAAATACAAAAATTAGCCAGGCATGGTGGCAGGCGCCTGTAATCCTAGCTACTCGGGAGGCTGAGGCAGGAGAATCACTTGAACCTAGGAAGGGGAGGTTGCAGTGAGCCGAGATCATAGTACAGCCTGGGTGACAAACTGAGACTCCGTCTCCAAAAAAAAAAAAAAAAAAAAAGGAACGATGTTTCTGAGACGTGATTCTACAGAAACCATGTTTCTCTAGAAATAGGATAAAAATGAAAATTCTCAGGTCCCAACCCAGACCTACTGAATCAAACTCTGAGGAAGGGGCCCAGCACTCTTTACAGCAAGTCTTCCAGATTGATTCTCAGACTTACAAAAATGTTAAGACCTACTGACTTATTATAAGCAGATATATTCTAAGCAGTGATTCTCAACTCTTGCTGTATACAAATCTGGAGGCAGGGGGGCAACTGGGCATCAACTTTTAAAAAAAAATTCTTCAGGTGATTCTAACTGAAAGTAGTTTGAGAACCACTGCAATACGTAAAGTTTATCTTTCTTCTCATTCCATTTAGGGTCAATCTTTCCTCTAGTGCTCTTCATCCTCTCCCCACTTCCCTTCTTATCTAAACTCTTGTCTAGGAAATCTCATTAGCTCCTTTGGCTTTAACTATTAACTCATTACCTTCTGCTCAGTACTCCTGAGGAATATATCCCCACACTGCCTGTTTACATTTCTGTGTTTTGAATGAAGCTTCACCTTTAACTAGAACACAGGCATCTATTTCATAGCAAAACTTTAAGAAGTAAAACTTTAAGAAGCAAGCCTACAAACATTCTGTCCAGCATAAGAGAAAAATAATGGTTAAAAAATCAAATTGGGCTGGGCGCGGTGGCTCACGCCTGTAATCCCAGCACTTTGGGAGGCCAAGGCGGGCAGATTGTGAGGTCAGGAGATCAAGACCATCCTGGCTAACACGGTGAAACCTCATCTCTACTAAAAATACAAAAAATTAGTCGGGCCTGATGGCGGCGCCTGTAGTCCCAGCTACTCAGGAGGCTGAGGCAGGAGAATGGTTGAACCCGGGAGGCGGAGCTTGCAGTAAGCAGAGATCGCGCCACTGCACTCCAGCCTGGGCAACAGAGCAAGACTCTGTCTCTCAAAAAAACAGAAAAAAAAAAGAAAAAAAATTAAATTGATGGTCAGTGTAGAAAATAATCAACACTTGACAAAATGTAAATATGCTATAAGAACTCAACAAATCAAAGAAGCCCAAAGAGTAAAGCTATGAACAGACAATTCACTAGATAAATATTAGTGAGCAAGCGTATTAGAATGTCCAATGTTACAACTAAACAAAAATCAAAATAAAATGCCAAGTTCAGCTTTTCCACATTCTTACAAAGGAAAACAAAGTAGTAATACACAATTTAACCACAGGGTTACAGAATATCCGATTTAACTCTAGCCATCACAGAGCACTCAAGCTTAAAAGAATCATAAAATGAACCTTAACTTCCCTACTTAAAGACAATACCAATCCTTCTCAATAACATGTTAAGCCAATTAAATACCAGGACCAAGTTTGATTTATCCCTAGAATGCAAGACTGGTTTAAAATATGCAAATTGATGTGATACACCACAGTTTAACAGAATGAAAAGTAAAAACCAAATGATCATCTCAATAAATGCAGAAAACCATGTGACAAAGTTTAACATCCTTTCACGATAAAAACTCTCAACAAAATAGGTACAGAAGAAAATTCTTCAACATAATAAAGGTCATTTATAAAAATCCCACAGCTAACATCATAATCAATGGGAAAAACCTGAAGGCTTTTTCCTGCAATCTAGCACACAGTTAGAATGTCCACTTTTACCATTTCTATTCAACACAGCGTTGGAAGGACTAGCAACAACAATCAGACCAAAAAAAGGAATAAAAGGCATCACAAATCAGAAAGAAAGTAAAACTATCCCTGTTTGCAGATGACATGATCTTTTAAGTTGAAAACTCTAAAATTTCACAAAAACTGTTGAAACTAATAAAAGAACTCAGTAGAGCAACAGGATACAAAATCAACATACAAAAATCAGTTGCATTTCTTTTCACCAATAACAACCTAGCTGAAAAGGAAATCAAGAAAACGATCCCATTTACTAGAGCATCAAAAAGAATAAAGTACTTAGGAGTAAATCTAACCAAGGGAGCAAAATACCTGTACACTGAAAACTATAATTGATACAAGAAACTGAAGACACAAATAAATGTAAAGATAGCCCACATTCACAGATTGGAAGAATTAATATTGTTAACAAGGCAGGAAAGAAAGACCTGAGAGGATCAGAGGGGAACAGTGCCTAAAGTTCATAAAGGGCTGGGAATAGTACCTGTTTCACAAACAAGACTAAAAAGATGACATGACATGCTTCACCAGGCATTTTTTTGGAGACAGAGTCTCACTCTGTTGCCCCGGCTACTTAAGTATAGTAGTGTGATCTCAGCTCACTGCAACCTCTGCCTTCTGGGTTCAAGTGATCCTCCTGCTTCTACCACCCAAGTAGTTGGGACTACAGGTGTCTGCCACCACGCCCAGCTAATTTTTGTATTTTTAGTAAAGATGGGATTTCACCATGTTGGCCAGGGTGGTCTCGAACTCCTGACCTCAGGTAATCCACCGTCCTCGGCCTCCCAAAGTGCTGGGATTACAGACGTGAGCCACTGCACCCAGCCCAGGTAGAGTACTGAGCACAGCTTTGCCTCCAGCAGTGGGTGAAAATTACCCTAATGTAAATACTGCTCTGATCTTGTCTAACAAATCTTTTCTTCTTTTTATGTTAAATAAATGAGATGGGATCTCACTACGTTGCCCAAGCTGGTCTCAAGTGATCCTCCCAACTCGGTTCTTCCCAGTAGGTGGGATTACAGGCATGTGCCACCGCGTCTGGCTTGTCTAACAAACCTTAAAGCTACACTTGAAAAGATCAAATGGTTTCCCAGTAACTTAACTGAATCCCAGAATCAAGTGGGGTTGGGGTGCGGGTAATCAAGCAAGTGAAACCAACCCAGTCTTGACTATTGATGTTAGAATTAGTGGACAAGAATGTTAAGTTATTTTTCTTATGTCACCTTGTCTAAGAAAAAGCTACTTTATAACTGTATTCTATATGTTCGACAAGCTAAAGATTGAATACAAATAGACATAAAAGACATCAAAACGTAAAGAAAAAAATTCACCAATTGGTATTACTAGCATTTTAGACACTGCCAAAGGTAAGAATACTACAGGTTGCAATCCTTTATGAAAAAGAAAACTCCCCTTTCCAAATTAAACATTAAACACACACATGCACGCGCACACGCACGCGCACACACACACACACAAAGGAAAAAAATAGTGAATCTGAAGCCATCAACAGAAACTATCCAATGGGAAAGATAAAGTGAAAAAAGCTTAAAAAAAAAAGGACCTTAAGTGAACCTTAAGACAACTTCCAAAAGCCTAATCTATGTGTAATTGGTGTTACACATAGAGGGGCTTGACAAACTGAAAAAATAATGGCCAAAATGGTACAAATTTGATGAAAACTGTAAACCCAGACCCAAGAGACTCAACAAAGCCCAAGTCTAAGAAGCATGAAGAACCCACACCAATATCATAATCAAAGTATTCAAAACCAATGATAAAGAGGAAATCTTAAAAAGTAACAGAAAATACATATAGAGAAACTGAGTAACAGCAGAATCTTCATGGGAAAAGGTGCAAGCAGTAGAGCTACATGCTTAAGGTACTGAAAGAAAAAATAAAAACAGAATTCTACATGCAACAAAACATCTTTCAAAAATAAAAACAAAATTGGCTGGGTAAGGTGGCTGTCTGTAATTCCAGAACTCTGGGAGGCTGAGGTGGATGGATCACTTAAAGTCAGGAGTTCGAGACCAGTCTAGCCAAAATGGTGAAACCCTGGCTCTACTTTTCACCAGTGTCATCATAGTGTGTACTTATAAATGTAGGTGGCATAGCCTACTGAACACTGAGGCTATATGGTATAGCCTATTGCTCCTAGACTTCAAACCTGCACAGCATGTTACTATACTGAATATTGTAGGCAACGGTAACAAAAGGTGAAATATTTGTATATCGAAACATGTCTAAACACAGAAAGCGTACAGTAAAATATGGTATTATAATCTTATGAGGTCACTGTCATATATGCGGCCCACTGTTTACTGAAACATCATTATGTAGTGTATGATGTGGATGCAGAAAAAGCAACTGACAAAAACCAACCCAGTCCTTATTTGAAAAACAGAAACAAAACAAAAATCCTCAATAAATAGGAATAGAAGGGAACAGTCAAAAGTTTGAATATGCTTGCCCTTCTGTTCCTTTCAATGAAGAGAAATGAGGCAAGGATATCTACTCTCTCTTAACACTTCTGTTCGACACTATACTAAAAGTTCCAGCCAGCAAAATAGGAAACAACAAAAAAAATCAAATTGGAAGGGATAAAGTAAAATTGTCTCTAATAGTTAGCACTGTACGATCACATATATAGAAAATCTGATGATATCTTAAAAAAAACCTACTAGATGGGAGCTTACAAGAGCATATAAGATCAACACACAAAATTCAATTGTATTTCTATTCAGCATTAAACAAGTAGAAACAGAAATTATATATAGTGCCATTTGTAATAGCAATAAAAAATGAAATACGGTCAGGCGTGGTGGCTTACGCCTGTAATCCCAGCACTTTGGGAGGCCGAGGCAGGTGGATCACCTGAGGTTGGGAGTTTGAAACCAGCCTGACCAACATGGAGAAACCCTGTCTCTACTAAAAATACAAAAATTAGCCAGGCGTGGTGGAGCGTGCGTAATCCCAGCTGCTCAGGAGGCTGAGGCAGGAGAATCGCTTGAACCTGGGAGGCAGAGGTTGTGGTGAACTGAGATCATGCCATTGCACTCCAGCCTGGGCGACAAGAGCGAAACTCTGCCTCAAAAAAAAAAAGAAAAGAAAAGAAAAAAGAAATACTTAGGGATACATCTGACAAAAGATATGTAAGACCTACACATTGAATACTACAAAACATTATTTAAAAAGCTACATAAACATGGCATAAGAACATATGCCATGTTCTTGGATCACAAGACCCAATATTAAGATGTCAATTATTTTCAAATTTATCTACAAATTCAAAGCAATCCCAAACAAAACCTCAGAATAAATTTATCGGAGGAAAAAAGTTGTCAAGCTGATTCTAAAATTTATAAAGAAATGGTTTACCTCTAGAATAGCACCACCACCCCCATCCCCACTCCCACCCCGCCAGCTTTGAAAAGAATGAAATTGAAAGGTGAATACTACTTGCTTTCAAGACTTAAGGCACAGCAATGAAGACAGTGTGGTACTGCTGTAAAAATAAGACAAATAGATCAGTAGAGCAGAATAGAGTCTAGAAATATAAATACATATAAGCATTTGATTGTTGACAAATGCAAAGAAATTCAGTGGATAAAGGACAGTCTTCCCAAAAATGATACTGGAGCAATTATATGTACATAATATTAAAAAACACTGATTCATACCTCACACCATATATGAAACTCAACTGAAAAATGAACCATAGACAAAATGTAAAACTTGAAACTGTAAAACTTTCAGAGAAAATACAGGAGAAAATCTTTGTGACACTGGGTTAGATAAGGACTTCTTAGATACAACACCAAAGCAAAATCTATAAAAAATGAAATTTATAAACTGGACTTTTGCTTTTTGAAAGATACTGTTGAGAAATAAAGGACAGGCCGGGCGCGGTGGCTCAAGCCTGTAATCCCAGCACTTTGGGAGGCCGAGACGGGCGGATCACGAGGTCAGGAGATCGAGACCATCCTGGCTAACACAGTGAAACCCCGTCTCTACTAAAAAATACAAAAAGCTAGCCGGGCGAGATGGCTGGCGCCTGTAGTCCCAGCTACTCGGGAGGCTGAGGCAGGAGAATGGCCTAAACCCGGCAGGCGGAGCTTGCAGTGAGCTGAGATCCAGCCAGTGCACTCCAGCCCGGGCGACAGAGTGAGACTCCGTCTCAAAAGGACAAGCTAGAGTCTGGAAAAAAAACTGTCAAATCATAAATCTGACAAAGAACTTTTATCAAGAATATATACAAAACTCTCACAACAACCAACCCAGTTTTTAAAAAGAGGCAGGAGATTTGAAGAGACACTTCACCAGAAATATACAAATGGCAGGTAAGCAAATGAATAAACTCAGTGATATGGTTTGGCTGTGTCCCCAACCAAATCTCATCTTGCATTGTAGCTCCCACAATTCCCACATGTCATGGGAGGGACCCGGTGGAAGGTAACTGAATCATGGGGGTGGGTTTTTCCCGTGCTGTTCTTGTGATAGTGAATAATTCTAAAGAGATCTGATGGTTTTATAAAGGGAAGTTTCCATGTAAGAAGTGGCTTTGCTTCTCCTTCTGCCATGATTGTGAGGCCTCCCCAGCCATGTGGAACTGTGAGTCAATTAAACCTCTTAACTTTATAAATTACCTAGTCTTGGGTATGTCTTTGGCAGTGTGAGAACAAACTAATACACTCAGCATCATTTGTACTTGGGAAATGCAAATTTAAACCAAAATAAAATACCTCCACACAATTAATACAATTGCTAAAATTATAGAATGATTATATGAGGTTTTGGCAAGAATATGGAAGAACTGGAAATGAAAATAGCACAATCACTTTGAAAAACAATTTGGCAGTTTCTTTTATTTTTTTGAGATGGAGTCTCACTCTGTTGCTCAGGCTGGAGTGCAGTGGCGCGATACTGGCTCACAGCAACCTCTGCCTCCCGGGTTCAAGCGATTCTCCTGCCTCAGCCTCCCAAGTAGCTGGGACTACAGGCATTTGCTACCATGCCTGGCTAATTTTTGTATTTTTAGTAGAGATGGGGTTCTGCCATGTCGGCTAGGCTGGTCTTGAACTCCTGACCTCAGGTGATTCACGTGCCTCAGCCTCCCAAAGTGTTGGGATTACAGGGGTGAACCACCATGCCTGGCCTACAAACACATTTACATGAACATTCACTGATCATGTCTCAGGGAGACAGGCAGGAGATGAAATCAGAGTAGGCAAAAGTCACATTTTGCAGAGCCTTGGATTAGAAGTGTTATCCCTGAGTTTATTCCAAATGCCACAAAAAAAGCTGGGTATGGTGGTGTATGCCTGGAGTCCCAACTACTGAGAAGGCGGGGTGGGATGATTACTTGAGTCCAAAAGTCAAGTCCAGCCTGGGCAATACCAGCAAGACCCCATCTCTCATTTGAAACAAAAAAACAAAAAAGGTTTTAAGGCCAAGAAAACCCACTGAAGGAAAAAGCTAGTACAAAATATCTCAATTGCTGAGTAGGCACAGATGCACTCAGCATAACCACATTTAAGTAACAAAATGGTAAAATTTACATAATTAGTAATCCCAAAACCCTTGAAACAGCAAGCTCAGTAGCATTCGTCTTCAGCTTGCCAGCTCTAATTTCAAAACCCATCTACACAGTTATAGAGGATATCAAAAGAAGTATATCCTCTACCTATATCAATTTTAATTTTGAAAAGCTTTTTTATTACTTTTACAATGTTAATACTTTTTATATGACCGTCCTACTTGCCATGTATCTAAAACTCTCAATCATTAAGGGCAGAGGATCAGCCTGTAAAAACAAAACCTTCTGAATAACATACCTTTTTTTCTCTGTTTAGGGAAGAGAAAATCATCTTTTAAATTCAAGGGTCTATGACCAACTGAGCAATGCTGGTAAGAAACCAGCATTTTTCACTGTAATTAGATATATCAAAACAGGTACACCTCAGCTGGGAGTGGTAGCTCACATCTGTAATGCCAGCACTTTGGGAGGCCAAGGCATGCAGATCACTTGAGCTCAGGAATTTGAGACCAGCCTGGGCAACATGATAAAACTCTGTTTCTACAAAAAATACAAAAATTAACAGGGCGTTGTGGTGGGCGCCTGTAGTCCCAGCTATTCAGGAGGCTGAGGCAGGGAAGACTGCTTTGAGTTTAGGAGGTCAAAGCTGTAGTGAGCCCTGTTCACACAGTAGCTCATGACTGTAATCCCAGCACTTTGGGAGGCCAAGTCAGGAGGATCACTTGAGCCCAGGAGTTCAAGACCAGACTGAACTGGTAGTGAGACCCTGTCTCTAAAAAAATAAATAAATTAGCTGGGTATGGTGGCACACACCTGTAGTCCCAGCTACTCAGGAGGCTGAGGTGGGAGGACTGCTGGAGCACAGGAAGGCTTCAGTGAGCCATGATAGCGCCACTGCACCCTACCCTGGGCCAAGAGAGTGAGACCCTGTCTCAAAAAAAAAAACAAAACAAGACAGGTGCATCTGCATTTTCCATATTTTGAACAGCAAATATTACCTTGTAACAGTTTTGTTTTTGTGGGGAAGAACAAAAAGTACTGAAATGAAAGAAGAAGTTTAGGAGGAAAAAAAGGAAGCCAGGGCTTTTAAAGCAGACTGTTTCCAAAAGGTCTAAAAGAAATTTGGAAGGCAACAGTTTATTATAATATATACATTAACCTTTTAAAATCAAAGAATGACACTTAACAGTGATGACAAAAGGATGTTTTTCATGAAAGGATAGCTATCATAGATTGAAACTCAAATCATAGATTGATAACCTGGGCAACATAGTGAGATTGTCTCTAACAAAACCTAAAAAGTAGCCAGGCATGGTGGCGCGCACCCGTAGTCCAAGTTACTTCAGAGGCTGAGGTGGGAGGATAGCCTGAGCAGAAGTTCAAGGCTGCAGTGAGCTGTGATTGCACTAGTCCACTCAAGCCTGGGTGACACAGCAAGATTTTGTCTCCAAAAATAAAAAAATTTAAATTAAAAAAAAAAAAAGAGAAAATCTGGAGGAAAAAAATCTAAGTGGTTTCCACATTTGTTAAAGAGATTAGCTATGGTCTCTCAAATTCCTTTGGTACTCAAAACTATAAGATTCTAGTTTTAATAAAGAAAACCTTAATTTTAAGTAATACTGAAAATTTAGTATATTTGGAAAAATAACCCCCATACTTTAGCAAATTGCAATTTGCTAAATTCAATTAAATGACATAACTTTCTTTCTGGACACAATGGGTTTCTAAATATCCAAACTCTGTTTACCATTCTTTCCTCATTATTCTCATGATGAGTTCAGTTCCCCTGGAAAATACAGTGTCCCCCAGACTTAAGTAGTTAACATTAAAAATAAACTACAACAATTTCCAGAGAAGTATACTCTAAAAGTGTTTTACAGAACATTTGTAAATCAAGAAATAGTGTGTATTAACTAATTGATAATAGTCAAGTATCACATATAAATATAAAAGGCAAATAGCTTCTGTATAAACCATTTTCTCTGGTTTCCATGACTATGACAGCTTTCAATCTCATTACTTTTTTTCTGTCTCTTCTTGCCATCGCTCCCTTTTCTTTTTTGTCTTTTTTTGAGTCTCACTTTGTCGCCCAGGCTGGACTGCAGTGGCATGATCTTGGCTTACTGAAACCTCTGCCTCTTGGGTTCAAGCGATTCTCCTGCCTCAGCTGCCAGAGTAGCTGGGATTACAGGTGTCTGCCACCATGCCCAGCTAATTTTTGTATTTTTAGTAGAGACAGGGTTTCATCATGTTGGCCAGGCTGGTCTAGAACTCCCGACCTCAAGTGATCCACCTGCCTCGGCCTCCTGAGTAGTAATCCCAAAGTGCTGAGATTACAGGCATAAGCCACCGTGCCCAGCCCATCTCTCCCTTTTCTATTAATAAGTGCTTTCTCCTTTGACCATCTCATCTGCTGTTCACTGCTTCAAATATTTTCAGTAAGGACAATTCCCAAAACTTTCCTTCAAGCTACAATCTTTAGATACACAGTTTTAATGGTCTACAAAACATCACTTACATTTCTTGTCGGAACTTCAAACTCAAATGATTAGTTCCACTATTTGATCACACAAATATTTACCCAGTGTCTACCATATATCACGCACTGCTAGGAACAGATGAACAAGAGACATGCTTTCTTCATCCACTGAGTGGAGGTAGAGTTTAGAAATTTGAGGAGGCTGGAAAAGGTTTGAAAAGCAAATGGGAGAATGTGAAAGACAGCCAAGACATTGGCAAGAAGCACTGAAAGCCTAGTAGGGCTGAGTGTCATGGCTCACGCCTATAATCCCAGCACTTTGGGAGGCCAAGGAGGGAGGAATGCTTGAGACAAGGAGTTCCAGATCAGCCTGTGCAACTCAGTGAGAAATCTTGGTCTCTATGCAAAATGAACAATTGGCCGGGTATGGTCGAGTATGTCTATAGTCCCAGTCCCAGCTACTCAGGAGACTGAGGCAGAAGGGCCATTTGAACCCAGGAGTTCAAGGCTGCAGTGAGCGATGATTGCAACTGTTGGGCAACAAAGCAAGACCCAGTCTCCCCTTCAAAAACAGAAAAAAAGCCTAGTAGAAGCTGGGGAGCAGGGGTATACAGTATTCCCAAGTTTGTGCAGTTATGATTCTCTTCAATGTCCAGTAGGACATCCAGGGAGTCGGGAGTGGTAGAAAGCACAAAAGTAGCTGGACTGAATCAGAGATTAGAGTTGCACCAGTAATTAGTAAACCAGTAAAGAAAAGCAAGGTGAATGAAGATATTGCCAGAATTTCTGGAGTAATGTTTTACTGAAGTCTAATCCAGAGAGTGAAAGAAAATGGTTTGAATGCCTAAGTTTCTTCCAAATTTCATGTTGAAACTTAACCCCCAATGCAACACTATTAAGAGGTGGGGTCTTTAGGAGGTGATTAGGCCATGTGGGCTCTGCCCTCATGGATGTGATGTATGCCTTATGAAAGGGCTGGAGGGGAACCAGCTATGCACTTCTGTCACCTGAGGACATGAACAAGGTGCCATCTTGGAGGCCGAGATCCTGCCTGTCGGTACCTTGATCTTGGACTTTTCAGCCTCCAGTACCAACAGAGATTAATTTCTGTTATTTATAAGTTACCCAGTCCCAGGCATTTTGTTACAGCAGCATGAATGGACTAAGAGAGGAAGTCAGAAGAGAATGAGGAGGAGAGCAGAAATGACTGATGATTTCAGTAAGGTTGACTAAAAGCTCTAGCAATAAAATAGTAATTACTGGCAGGGCATAGTGGCTCACGCCTGTAATTCCAGAACTTTTGGAAGCAGAGGCAGAAAGATGGCTTGAGCTCACGAGTTCAAGACCAGCTTGGGCAACACAGCAAGACTTTGTCTTTTCTTAAAAAAGAAAAAGAAAAAAGAAAAGCTAGCCGGGTATGGTGGCTCCTGCCTGTAGTCCCAGCTACTCAGCAGGCCAAAATGGGAGGATCACAGGAGCCTAGGAGGTTGAGGCTACATTGAGCCATGATTATGCCACTGCACTCCAGCCTGGGTGACAGAAGGAGACCTTGTATCCCCCCACAGCCCCACCAAAATCTGAGCTCTAAAGACATAGTATAACATAAAAATACCAGATTAGGGCCAGGTGCAGTGGCTTACACCTGTAACCCCAGCACTTTGAAAGGCAAAGGTGGGAGGATCACTTGAGTCCAGGAGTTCAACTCCAACCTGGGCAACATGGTGGGGCCTCATCTCTACAAAAAATAAAAGTTAGCCAGGCCTGGTGGTACATGCCTGTAGTCCCAGATGCTCAGGAGACTGAGGGAGGAGGCTTGAGACTAGGAGATTGAGGCCACAGTGAGCCATGACTGTGCCAGTGTATTACTGCCTTGGCAACAGCGTAAGACCCTGTCTCAAAATAAATAAATAAAAATTAAAATAAATACCAGATTAGGACTAAGAAGGCATATAAAGCCTAAATCACTGAAAATTACCAATGAAGAAGCAATCTTAGCGAAGTAAAGTAATTTGCTCAAAACACACAGAGCTGGAAAGTGGTAGAGTCAAGATTAAATCCAGGCTGACTTCAAAGCCAGTGCCCAACACAATCTCATTATTTAAAAAATCAGGATTGAACTTTCATTTTAAGAAATGAACAAGCCGGATGTGGTGGCTCATGCCTGTAATCTCAGCACTTTGAGAGGCTGAGGTGGGCGGATCACGAGGTCAGAAGATCAAGACCATCCTGGCTAACATGATGAAACCCTGTCTCTATTAAAAATACAAAAAAAATTAGCCGCGTGTGGTGGTGGGTGCCTGTAGTCCCAGCTACTTGGGAGGCTGAGGCAGGAGAAAGACGTGAATCTGGGAGGCAGAGGTTGCAGTGAGCCGATATTGAGCCACTGCACTCCAGCCTGGGTGAGTAAGACTCCGTCTCAAAAAAA
>NW_012119487.1:2035856-2048420 GCF_000951035.1 Colobus angolensis palliatus | reverse complement strand
AAAAAAAAAAAAAAAAAAAGAAATTAACAAACTGAAATATAAAACAATAAAAGTCACTTAAGAGATCCTAAATGATTTATGTTTTCATTATCAAACGTACTGCATTACAATATAGAATAAGATACCAAAGATAAAACACAATAGCAACAAAACACAGCAACATCTCTATTAACAAACGTACTGGTGGGGCATGGTGGCTCATGCTTGTAATCCCAGCACTCTGGGAGCCAGAGGTGGGAGGATGGCTTGAGCACTGGAGTTTGAGACCAGCCTGAGCAACATGGAGAGACCTTGTTTCTATCAGAAAAACAGCCAGGTGTGGTGGCACATGCCTGTGGTCCCAGCTACTCAGGAGATTGAAGCAGGAGGATCACTTGAGCCTGGGAGGTTGAGGCTACAGTGAGCCAATGATTGCACCACTGCACTCTAGCCTGGGTAACAGAGTGAGACCTTGTCAAAACAAAACACACACACACACACACACACACACGCGCGCGCTCCAAATGTATCGATTTGTTGCTAGAAATGTCATTTTGTAGTACAAGTAATAATAAGAGCTTGTGAAATAAATTTAAGGTTTCTGGTGATGACAGGGTTTAGACAGCAGACATTAAAAACCAAGCACAGAGAGTGTGTGTGTGTGCCTATGTGCATACTATATAGAAAATAATAAGGTAAATATGGTAAAATATTAACAAGTGGGGAATCTGAATGAAGAAATATGGGAATTCTTTGTACTATTTTTGTAACTTGTAAAAAACAAAACAATCATGCCAGGTGTGGTAGCTCACATCTGTAATCCTAGCACTCTGGGAGGCCAAGGCAGGTGGATCACTTGAGGTCAGGACTTCAGGACTAGCCTGGCCAACATGGCAAAATCCCATCTCTACTAAAAATACAAAAATTAGCTGGGGGTGGTGGAGGCAGGGAGGAACCCCCCCCCCCCAAAAAAAAAAAAAAAAAAGGCATAAGAACCAATGCTCTACAAATCATAAAGGGGGTAGGGGTGCTGATGGACTGATGGGTGTCCCCTGACATTCATATGTTGAAGCCCTAAATCCCCTGGGCTGATATTTGGAGATGGGGCCTTGGGGAGGTAATTAGATTTAGATGAGGTTGTGTGGGCCATGAGGTATTTCTTATAAAAAGAGATACCAGAGCTTGCTCTCTTCTCCATTAGAGAATACAGTCAGAAGGTGGCTGTGAGCAATCTAGGAAGAGCCCTCACCAGAACTACCTGTCAGAAATATTATAAAGATAATTCTTGCTTTGAGTAAGAAGTTGAATTGGCCACTTACAAGGTCTCTTCCATTTCTAGTAGTTAAAATGAACTAGCAATTCTAAGGTCAAATATTTTAAGAGTACATTTGCCACTATAATAGTAAAGCTAAGAATACCACCATATGTTGAATTCTTTTACTACAAATAGCAGTTCAGCAAAAACATCCAAAATGGTCATTTTTAAAAAAACAAAGTGTAATATAAATAAATCTGTTGGAGTTCTAATTAGGATAGTGGAAGGGCTCAGACTGTTCCTGGAACCTGAAACATGTGAATTAAGTTTCTGGAGCAGGATAAAGCCTTAACAATCAGAACAGAAATGTAGCTATCAAATTTTCTGTACTAAAAACTGCTATCCTTAAAAATTACAGCTGTCTACTGATTACTTAATGAGGTGATTGCCAGGGCATTCTTTTTTAACAACTTACGTATTTTAAAATTGTTAAAATTACACAACCGTTTCTCTTAAAACTGTTTTTGTTTAAATTCTAGCTCTAATATTTAGTAGCTAGGTGACCACCGGCAAATTACTTAATCTCAACAAATTTTTACTTCCTTACCTGGGTGGGCTATAATATCTACTCCAACACTATTATAAGATTTAATTAACAAAGTGTGTATAAAGCTCTTAGAATACTGTAAAGTCCATAACAAAAGCTTATTTAGTGGTAATCAATATTTGCAAAACTAATATATTAAAAAGAAAAACCCAAACATAGATAATTTCTTCTCTTTTTTTTGAGACAGAGTCTTGCTCTGTTGCCCAGGCTAGAGTGCAGTGGCAGGATCTCTGCCTCCCAGGTTCAAGCAATTCTCCTGCCTCAGCCTCCTGAGGAGCTGCAGTTACAGACGCCTGCCACCATAACTGGCTAATTTTTGTATTTTTAGTAGAGATGGGGTTTCACCATGTTGGCCAGGCTGGTCCCAAATTCCTGACCTCAAGTAATCCACGCACCTTGGCCTCCCAAAGTTCTGGGATTACAGGGTGAGCCATCACTTCAGGCCCAAAGCACAGATAGTTTCTTAGTCAACCTTTATGTACTATTTTTCTTTTCAAGAGTTTTAGTCTATCACCCATGCTGGAGTGCAGCAGTGCCATCACTGCAACCCTGAACTTGAGCTCAAGTGATCCTTCTACCTCACCCTCCTGAGGAGCTAGGACTACAGGCACATGCCACCCCACCCAGTTAACTGAACTTTATTTTTTGCAAGGCCAAAGTATGTTGAATGTTATGGGATTGAAACAGAAGTATTTGCTCCAAGATGCTCACCTAGCATCATGAATTACAGTTAATCTTTCGGATGACCAAAGGGTTGCCTTTAAAAGTTAGAATATTAATTTTAAATTTATTAAGTGTAGAGAATTGGTTAACATCCCTCCATATCATTGGCTCTCTTCTTCTACCACGGAAATATCCAATCTTAAAACATGTAAACCTATTTCCTTCCTTCTTTTCTCCTTCCTTCCCTTACTATTTTATTTTATTTTATTTTTTTAAATTCCCCAGCCGGGCACGGGGACTCATGCCTGTAATCCCAGCACTTTGGGATAGCAAAGCAGGTGGATCATTTGAGGTCAGGAGTTCAGGACCAGCCTGGCCAACACAGTGAAACCCCATCTCTACTAAAAATACAAAAAGTAGCCAGGCATGCTCGTACACACTTGTAATCCCAGCTATTCAGGAGGCTGAGGCAGGAGAATTGCTAGAACCCGGGAGGTAGGGCTTGCAGTGAGCCGAGATCGCGCCGCTGCACTCCAGCCTGGGCGACAGAGAGAGACTCTGTCTTAAAATAAATAAATAAATGAATAAATAAATAAATAAATAAATAAATAAATAAATATTTCCCTACCTCCTTGCTTTTAATAAGAAACAGGGTCACCTTAAATGTTGTCCAGGCTGGAGTGCAGTGGCTATCCCACTATTGCTCAGCATGGGAGTTTTAACCTGCTCTGTTGCCAACCTGGACCAGTTCACCCCTCCTCAGGCAACCTGTTAGTCCCCTACTCCCAGGACACCCTATTGATGCTGAATTTAGTGCAGACACTCAATCCATATGTAGCACATAGTGTGCTACCCTCCAAAACTCCCAGGCTGAAGAGATCCTTCCACCTCAGCCTTCCAAGTAGCTGAGACTACAGGCACATGCCACCACATCCAATTCCTTTTTCTTTCTCCTTCTTTCATTCTTTCTATGTTCAAGTTTGTCATAAATATAACAGTATAATCAAAATATTTTTTCTTTCTGATCAGAAAACAAATCAATCAGCATGCGTAGGCCATTCTTTGCTTTTTCCATCCCCCTTTAATAGTTATTGCTTCAAGAGAATTTCCCTGTCTCCCAAATGCCAGAAGACTCTAGTTCTACAGTTGGGAGATGTTTTATCTTTCCACATTCTGTATCCTAGTTGTGGTGGGGACTACAAAAATCCGTATGTACTAAAACTTACAGAACTGTACACCACAAATCAAATTTCTAAATATAAACTTAAAATTCACCTGTCTAAAGCCTCCTTTGTTTTCAATGTCCTCTTTCTGGTTTCAAAATAAAATTCCTCTGTTCCATTTTCCTAACCTTCAGAAGTAACTGTGTACCTTCCCGACTGTGCTTCTTCAATTAAGAGCTATAAAATTTATATAGCTTTAATTGTAAAACCTAACATTAAAAAGTTACTTATAGATCAAACTACTTGCCACATAACCAAAATCTAAATTTTAATTTAAACCCCCAAATTACAAAGTTTTTGGGTAAGATTAAATTGTGTTAAGTATTGTTTTACTCTTATCACTCCTCTTTGAAATTTGATAAACTATTATTTAATATAGTTTCTTGGTTAATAAAAATATTTAATAAACTACAATACATATCTTTAAAGTACACTGGATAAATTAGAATTCTGTGCTTGCCCAACCACCTAACCAATCTTAGCAAAAAGTTCAAAGTTTTTTTGTTCCTTAGTGACCATTTCTCCAATTTCCCAATTGTTTTTGATGTTGTTCTAAATGTATCCTTAATATGTCTCCTTAAGGAGTCTTTCAGAGCATCCACTGGCATAGGGCCTTTATGTAACTAGGAAAAATACATCCTTCTGGGGAAATACAGACACTTTTGGCAAGGAGCCAACGCCTTGGAGAGAGGAGAAGTGGAGGCAGTTTCCTCTGGGAGGCCTAAGCTAGGACACAGGACTCTGTAAGCAGAACACAGGCTGACTTGTTGCTTCCTTCAGTCCAGCGTCTTTGGGCAGTACACAAGCTGCACAACCATATATAGCAGCCCTGTACCTTCAGATTGTTCACTGGCAAACGGGGAAGAAAAAAATGAATTATTAACTTGGATACCTATTCTCCAACCACATACATGCATCCATCTCTTATCCTTCAGATTCAAGATTTACTCAGAAGGGATCTTCCAACCTCATAGGGAACCTATCCTTCCTGTATCTTTAATTTTCCCTTTTCATGGTTCTCTTTTCTGCTTTAAATATGGTCAAGACTCATGTCTTGATATTATGTAATATTAAAGAATATTAAATTCAGAAGATACACAGAAATATAGTACAGTCCTCTGAGATAGGGGAAATGGATATTATCCTTATATCACAAATCAATATATTTAAAACTTAAGCCAGGTTAACTTGCCC
This sequence comes from Colobus angolensis palliatus, assembly GCF_000951035.1. Lineage (NCBI taxonomy): Eukaryota > Metazoa > Chordata > Mammalia > Primates > Cercopithecidae > Colobus > Colobus angolensis. Next base: position 2,043,499 of record NW_012119487.1, on the reverse strand, counting down.
CAAAATTAACAGCTGGCACAAAGTGACAAAAAGGACTAAACCTAGGTTTAAAACAATTGTTTAAAACAATTAGTCCAGAGTCCACTTTGAGTATTCAATATATCTAAAAATCAAGAGATTTTTCCTCCTACCCCTTTAACCTTTCACCTTTGTAACTTGACCTAGATTATTTTAAGGTCACCAAGGATCTCACAGCCAAATCGAAAGACTATGTGTCACATATTTTTCTGAACTCTGCTACATTTTGCTCTGATAATCCTGTTTTTAGATTATTCTCTTCTGCCCCGATTTCTATAGTGGCTTCCTTATTTTGTCTTGTTCTTCCCTTGCCATAGACTGTCCTAGACATCCTATTACATTTCTCTATCTAAATAAATCTACTCCTTTGCAGTTTATCATGAAAGTAGTTATCTCAAATATGTAGTTAAGACTCTAATTCATATCTCTATTCCTGTAATGCTGCCATTTCCTATTTTATCAATCTATTCCATTCTAGGCTTTTGACCTTCATTAACTGTAACTGTGGCCTGATCCTATCCAGTATTCATTTCTTATAGCAGTAATGTCCCAAAGGGTGGAATACAAAGACTGTTAGTATATTGGATGATTTTAAGTGATCCATAGAAAACTACATAAAATCATGTTTATTTTAAAATACACTGGGGGGAAGCTAACGCCAAATAATCATAAAAATTTTCTTTTAAACGGCCAGATGCGGGGGCTCATGTCTGTAATCCCAGCACTTTGGGAGGCCGAGGTGGGCGGATCACGAGGTCAGGAGTTCGAGATGAGCCTGACAACATGGTGAAACCCCATCTATACTAAAAATACAAAAATTAGCCAGGCGTGGTGGCGGGCGCCTGTAATCCCAGCTATTCAGGAAGCTGAGGTAGGAGAATCACTTGAACCCGGAAGGGAGAGGTTGCGGTGAGCCAAGACAGCGTCACTGCACTCCAGCCTGGGCAACAGAGTGAGATTCCATCTAAAAAAGAAAAGAAAATTTCTTTTAAATTCATTCAATTAGAAGACAGTGAATTGAGTTGAAGAAAAATATTAAGAGTAACAGGCAGGTGGTTTGAGACGAAGCAGAAACTGTGAACGATTTAAGTTTGGAAAATACTGGCCAGTAGGAAACCCATGTAGTTGAGTGAGGCACTCAGGCTCTGGATCAATAATTCAAATGCCATTTCTACCACTTAGAAGCTAAGTAACTTTGAGCAAATTACTTAAATCTCTTCCTTTTAGGCTTTCTGCAGTATGGATTTAAATAGATCATTCACAAAATAGTCTTAGTTTAGTACATGGCATAGTAAGTGCTCAAGAAATAATAATCACAATTATTCTTGATTTTTCTTAGCCATCACTGTTTCACTTATAATCAACTAGGCACTCAATCTGTACTATCAGTAATTTTCTGCACCAAACTTCCCTTACCTTCTTATACACCTTTTTAATCTCCTAGCACGAATCCAAAGATTACAAGATAACTTTTAACATTAATCCTGAAGGCTGTGAACACCTTGGGAGTGGACCAAATGCCATATTGCTCTGATTCACTGGGCCTTACAAAATTAAAAGAATAGTTAATCTTTGTTGAATAAGCTAAAAATTTTAAAAATCAGATGTAAACAAATCTCACAATGCATGCTATTTAACACAAACTCTTTGAAGGTTACCTGTGATACTATTCTTAGAGGTAAAGGAAAAAAACCTGACAGCATTTTCTTTCGCTCCAAAAAGATACTTATCAGTTAATCTTGTGGGTCTATTCTTTTGTGTTTCTGACCCTCATTCATTCAATAACATATAAACTCTAGGTATATGCCAACCACCATACAAGGTGATAAGGACATGGAAACAGTCTAGTAGAGGAAAACAAACTAATATCAGAACACAGAAAATAGAAAAATTACTAGGTACTATGTATTGCTATGTAGTATGCTACATACATAATATCCAGTAGTTTTTTAAATACCAGACGTGCTCCACAAATGATATCCCATCTTCCCTTGAGGACATAGCAGCACCACACAGGGGTGAGTATATCACACTGACTATACTTCACGTAATAATTTCATTGCAATCTTTTGTTCAGACTCTTAGATATCAGCCAATCATGTCTGCCAATCAGACAAAAATTTCCTGTTGAAACTAAGTAACAGCCCTTGTCTGACTGGATTTGCCAGCAAATACAAGTAGTCACAGGCCCCAAAACGTGCTTTCTGATAACTTGGAGGAAAATAAGGACTAGAAGTGTAACTGGCAATACTGGGAGCAATGGCAGGCACTTCTAGTCCCAGCTACTTGAGAGGCTGAGGCAGGAGAATCTCTTGAGCCCAGGAGTTAGAGGTCAGCCAGGGCAACAGAGTTAGATCTGTCTCTTAAATAGAAAATTTACTAAAGTTATCCTCTCTCTATAGAACGCATTTATCCACAAAGGTGTTCTGGCTGATGCATCAATGAGATTAGCCAGGAATTTAAAATGTTGTGACTCAGAAAACTAACATAGTAACTCTCAGACTTGTAAGCAACAATTAACATAGACTACTGAGATAAGCTTTCATTGTGTTGTCCTATTCATAAGGTGACAAAATCACGCTTTACCGAAGTGAAAGTATGTCATAACTCAGACACAACTTTTGTATCTCCTTCACTGTAAGAATACAATTCTGTACTAACTTATGCAACATTTCACCAATCATCAATCCTTGTCATTTACAAATATGACATAAATAGCATCCAAAACACAAGTTACCTGATTTAACAAACTGAAGCAGTGTTTAGGGGTGACACTTGGAGGGAGACAGGGATATAATATAATCTTCAAAGACACTTTATCAGTAAAGAGTGTGGGGTGGGGGTAAGAAGAAGACGGGGACTGGAATGAGCCAGAACTTCTGCATTTTCAGCTATGAACAAGATACTCATCCCAAGGATATTTACTGTAGAGCATAAAGAAATCGCTAAGAAGCAAAATCCTGCATATAAATAGATATATTAGGGATAAGGGGAGGTGAAATTTTCTTATGTACCTAAAGAAATATACACATCACCCTGAGAATATACAGATTATTTATTGCTTGGAAGAGAGTATTTTCTTCTACCAATATCCTACCATTCTCCCCCCATTATTAGTTGACCTTTTACGATGTACTAAGCATAGTAATAAGTCCTTTACATACATTATCCATTATCTTTTTTTACTTCTATAATAAGCCTTTGAGGGAAGTCCTATTATCATCACCATTTTACAGATGAGGGAGTATTCTACCAATAATATGTCAGATGCTCAAATTTAAAAATTATATCTATGACATGGTAGAGTTAGTTTTAAGTTATCTCTAAGCACTCAAATAGAAAAGGGCGCAAAAAAATTAGCCTCTACCCCACCTCCAAAGTGGATATAATCCATTTTTACAACCTGCAACACTTTAACCTTAGCATGCAACAATGTTCATATACTAGTCAAGTTAAAGAAAAACTACCAGTTAATAATGCTTTATCTTATTTAGTTACTACAGTTTATAATTTACAAGGCAGGCTGAAGGTTTAGAGCATCCCCTTTGGGTTCAGACAGTATGGAATTGAACCTACACAATACTACCAATAACCGCTAAGTGACCTTGGTCAGACTACTCTCTCAGATTTCATTTCTTCATCTGTAAAATGGGGATGATCATAATACCATTTCCCTCAAAGGTCTGTTGTGGGGATTTAAAAAAAAAAATGTATGAAAAGGGCTTATTACTGTGCTCAGTGTATAGCAAAGGGTCACCTAATGGAGAACAGCCACACATAAGCTAAGCAGAGCAAACAAAATCACTTAAAAAGGCTATATTCTGAAAACCCATTTACAGAAAAGGAGAGAAATACTATTTGACTACACGCTAAAGACAAAATTCAAATTCAATCTATTCCTAATTTTTTAGGGGATCAATGCATTTGGGGTGAGCTAGAAAAGATGCTGCAGTGCATCTGTGACACACACCTAAAAATGGCTCCAGTCAAAGCAGCATCTTAATTACCAATATGGGAGGTGAAATCTAGTTTTGAAAAATGCTGGGGTTAGGCTTGGTAGGTGCTTAATATCACCGTATTATTTTTATTTGCAGGAGTAAGCTATTAAGTACTCAACAATCAAAAATCCTCCGATTTTTCTGGTGCATTCCAAATGAAAATCTTACAGCAGAGCCGCCTACTGTACAATTCTAAGTACTCTAACGAGGTATGAATATGAACCCAGGCTGAAGACCAGCCAATGCGGAAATCCGGGTAGCTTTATAAGCCAGCAAAGATCAGGCATGTCAGACCCTCAAAAGATCCCAAATAATGTCAAAACACACATATATCCCTTTAAATTAAAGGTATTCCTCTCATGCAAAGGAAGGAAGCCTCTATCAACGTCTCCATTGGCCCCATGCCCTTTTCTTCAGTCCTAAAACGGGGCCTTTACCCTAACACCACCAATACCAACGCTATCTCAAAGACAGGGAGCTACCGAGATTTACCACGCAAGTTAGAGGATGGAGCGGCCTAGAGTGTGAAAAGACTACCCAATTCCTCCTCTGGAGTTGGGCAGCACTTCCCCAGCGGAAGTAGGGTTGGTCTTGATTCCCCGAAGAGCCTCTCATCTCATCAGGTCTTTAATTCAGACCCTCCTATACATTGCTCATTGCAAGTCCCACCCTCACTACACAGGAAGAGGTAGAGAGTGAAGGCCCCGGCTGAGTCCTTCAGTTGTTTGGAGGAACACATACCCCACACTAAAAAAAAAAAAAAAAAAAAAAAAGACTGCACGTCCGCCAGTCCAGGAAGACGGAAAAACCCTTCGCTTACCCGGCAACATGCGTAATCCCTTCGCAGGGCCAGGACTGGGGGTCTGGGTGGTAGCAAGACAGACCGGTCCAGAACTCCCGCTGCAGACCACATGGGGCGGGTCTGACTCCGGTTTCCCGCTCCCCAAGCTGGAGGCCGACTTCCCCAGACACAGAAATGATGGTAACCAAAGAGAAGGGAGATGCCCGGACCCGAGGCCCTCTCCACGCGGCCCCCTAGCCTCCGGGCGCCAAGGTCTGGGTGCGCTCCCACGCCCCAGGCCGCACGCTGGCCGTTCCCGAAGGGCCCTCTTTGATCGCGGCCCCCACACCCTAGCTTTCCTTACCGGTCAGGGTGAGTGTCAAGTTTGCGCACTTCTAGGGTCTCCGCCGATCTTTGATTGAAAGAAGGGGGAGGGAAAGCTGGGGTTAAAGGGGTGGCCGGAAGGGCCACCGGACTGGAAAAGCCGAAGCTGCGGATGGACAAACCGCCAAAGCACTTTCCCAGCTTCCCGAGAGGGAGCGAGCGAGCGAGAAAAAGAAGCAAGATGGCGGCTAGCCAGCCCCTACGTAATACGTCACAGCGCTGAGTACGTAGGGCAAATCTCCGCAAGACCACGCTCCTGCGCAGAGACGGCCGGATCACGTGAGGCCTCCGTGGCGACCTGACCCCAGCAGAGGGTGCTGGCGCTTCCTGCTGGACGGAGGGAGTTTCTGCAATCAGAATTATCTTTTCAGGACAAAGCTTCGACCTGAGACCTTTCCAAGAAGTCTTAAATTGAGCACATTTACAAGATGATAATAAGCCTCAGTTAAATGAGCACTCTTATGTCTGGTGGGTGGATGTGTAAATGGTTGAATCAGCAGTTTGCCAGTATGTTCTCAGTGAATTTGGGGGCAAGCTGAGAAGTCTTGGTGTATTGAAAAGTTATCACAGAGAGTGAAAGTAAAACTAATGTGAGGAACAGAGTAACATGGGCTACTGAGAGCACTTTTTAAGTTCCTGATTATGGATGTGAAATAAGCCATTCAGTTTATTTATATGATCTGTGCAGCACAGTGTTCAGCTCCGTTGAAAGTAGAGTTCAGCCGGGCGCGGTGGCTCAAGCCTGTAATCCCAGCACTTTGGGAGGCTGAGATGGGCGGATCACGAGGTCAGGAGATCGAGACCATCCTGGCTAACATGGTGAAACCCCGTCTCTACTAAAAAATACAAAAAACTAGCCGGGCGAGGTGGTGGGCGCCTGTAGTCCCAGCTACTCCGGAGGCTGAGGCAGGAGAATGGCGTAAACCCGGGAGGCGGAGCTTGCAGTGAGCTGAGATCCGGCCACTGCACTCCAGCCCGGGCGACAGAGCAAGACTCCGTCTCAAAAAAAAAAAAAAAAAAAGAAAGTAGAGTTCACCCATGCTGGCTTTTACCGCAAGTGTAACGTAGGCAGCTGCGTGTATCTGGAAGTGGGAGATTATAATGATGATAATATTATGTCAGAACAGGTGGTGAATGTTTAATAAATGGTATCTTTTGTCCTCTTTGTGAACTACCTATGACTTATTTAAAATTCAAGGATTTCTTACCACTTCTGGTCTGAACGATCTTCCCCGCCAGTAGCTAGTGTATGTCCATGGAATTGTCACTGTAGCAATGTTAAAATAAATGAAATAATAAACAGAGGTAAATTATGAACACCTCCCTCCCCACTGATTTAATTTGAAGTAGAAAAGTCTGGACTTGCTTGGTGGCTCATGCCTGTAATACTAATACTTTGGTAGGTCAAGGCAAAAGGATTGCTTGAGACCAGGAGTTCAAGACCAATCTGGGCAACATGGTGAGACCCTACCTCTGCAAAAAAAATTAAAAAGTAAAAAAGCTAGCTAGGCATAGTAGCACATGCTTGTAGTCCTAGCTACTTGGACTTGGGAGGCTGAGGCAAAAGGATCACTTGAGCATAGGAGGTTGAAGCTGCCGCGAGACTCTTTCTCAAAAATATTAAAAAGAAGAAAAGAAAAAGTTTTTCTTATTGATATAGGGTCATTGCCAGGGGAAAGCCCACTGATCATCCACAAGAGGACAAGGAATCATTACTTTAGTGAATTTCTACAATCTTCTAGGATCTGGTCTACAGTGTTCTGGTCACAAAAAACATCTTTCTTCGTGTTTTGGAGGCAGGGTCTCACTTTGCTACCCAGGCTGGAGTGTAATGGCATGATCACAGCTCACCGAAGCCTCAACCTCCCAGGCTCAAGCAATCCTCCTGTCTCAGCCTCCCAAGTAGTTGGGACTACAGGTGCTTGCCACCACACCTGGCGTTGTTTTTTTTTTTTTTTCTAGTAGAGACGCGGTCTTGCTATGTTGATTGGGCTGGTTTCGAACTCCTGAGCTCAAGCAAGCCTCCCGCATTGGCCTCCCAAAGTGCTGGAATTACAGGCATGAGCCACCACGCCCAGCCAAAACATCTGTCTTGAGCAATGGAGAACAACTTCAGCAATCAGATGAACTTAAATTAACCAAGGTCATAAGAATGACATGTATTAAGTTATTAATTTCCAAGAGCTTTAATTTATATGCTTGAACACTCACAACTGCAAAGCCAATACTTTTTTTTCTTTCTTTTTTTTTTACTTTTTGCCAGAAAGAGAATGTCTCCAGTGTTCCAGCATGGACCCAAGGTGTTGTTTTTTCTTGAGTACATTTTCTCATTCTCTTCCCTTCCCTTCCCTCCCCTCCCCTTCCCTCCCCTGCCCCTCCCCTTCCTTCCTTCCTTGCCTGCCTGCCTTCCTTCTTTCCTTCTCTTTTTCTTTCTTTTCTTTTCTTTTCTTCCCTCCCTCCCT
>NW_012119487.1:2033501-2035806 GCF_000951035.1 Colobus angolensis palliatus | reverse complement strand
CCTTCCTTCCTTCCTTCCTTCCTTCCTTCCTTCCTTCCTTTTCTTTCTCTCTCTCTTTCTTTCTTTCTTTTATTGAGATGGAGTCTCACTCTGTTGCCCAGGTGGCGTGATCTTGGCTCACTGCAACCTTCACCTCCGAGGTTCAAGTGATTCTCTTGCCTCAGCCTCCCGAGTAGTTGGGATTACACAAAGGCGCCACCATGCCAGGCTAATTTTTGTATTTTTAGTAGAAACGGGGTTTCACCATGTTGGCCAGGCTGGTCTCAAACTCCTGACCGCATGTGATTTGCCTGCCTCAGCCTCCCAAAGTGCTGGGATTACAGGTGTGAGCCACTGTGTCTGGCCCCCCTGAGTGCATTTTCTGTGTAGCCAAACCTATTCAGGAAACCAAGGTATTATCAGAAGGTTGCTTGATGAACACCTATTCTGAACAAGTGGAGTTATATGTATAGACTTTTCTTAATTCATCTATCTTCACAGCAGGACAATCTTGTTCCGAAAATAGAAGTTCTCAATTTCCAGTGGCTGCACTGATCTCCAATATGGTGGGGACATCCTGCTGAGCTGTTGATTTGTACTCTTTCTCTCCTTAGCAGCACTTGGATGGCCACTGGCCCTAAAGCGCCCCCATACGTCACTTTCTCTGTTTCCATGGCTACCCAAACCGCTTAGCAATATTATTTCAAGAAAAATCAAGTTACAGTTAAATCAAACCAATGTGTGTTTTAAAGGTGGCTTTGCTTATTTCTGCTCCTAGCTATGTATGTGATCTTAAAGTTTAACTTTTAGAGAGCAGTCTTACTGCCTTTGTTTCCAATTTATTGGGGAAAATGTGACTGAAGTCTCCTGGTACTGGTACAATATCCAAAGCCAACTAATACTCTTGTATAGTTTACTTTGACTTGGATTATTTGCACTTCTCCTGACGCTCCACCATTGTAGACAAATTTGTTATAACAAAAATGTCTTCATGACAGATGGAATGAAAACTTCTCATTTAATGTACAACGCTTCTATTTAAACAATCATTATCAAATTTCCAATTGGTGGTGTGGAATCAGGCAAACTAGTTTCTTACTGAAAACAAATTCACTCTCCAAACAGTATGACCTATTTTCTTTGTGATTGCCCAGCCTTATTTGCTAATTATTTTATTGAGTTTCTACCCTTCTCATTGTGATTGATTCCATAATCCTGTAGACACTGAAATTTTATGGTAGTTAAAAACAAAATGATCATAAAAGTATACTTTATTAGTAGTAATTTTCCTTTTTTCTCTCTTCTTTGTTTAAAATTTTTAAATTTTCACACCGGATGGGGAATGGACCACGTCATAACAAGGTTTGAGGGCGGCACATCTCATACATGCATGTGAACACCGAATCATCACACTTATGAACTACAAAAGGATCAGCAGTTGTGTTTCTTAAGTGTTTAGGTGCATTTGACAATTTTGTTTTCTTTTTATCAATGATCCAGCAAATCATATTTAGTTAAAAACTGAAACATGATAAGCCTGGTATAAGGAAAACCAGAATCCCCAAATACTGCATGAAAATGTAATCTCAGTTTATAAACATCAACAGATGTTGTACATATGCCAATAAAGATAAGAAAAATATTGCTAGTGCTTCAACAAATCACCTTTGAGGGGTCCGGAAAAAACAAAAACTAAGAAAAAAATGGGCCAGGCGTGGTGGCTCTCACCTGTAATCCCTGCACTTTGGGAGGCCGAGGCAGGCAGATCACCTGAGGTCAGGAGATCGAGACCATCCTGGCTAACACAGTGAGACCCCCATCTCTACTAAAAATAAAAAAAATTAGCCGGGCGTGGTGGCACACACCTGTAGTCCCAGATACTCGGGAGGCTGAGGCAGGAGAATTGCTTAAACCTGGGAGGCGGAGGTTGCAGTGAGCTGAGATCTTGCAACTGCACTCCAGCCTGGGCGACAGAGCGAAACTCCATTCCCCCCGCCTCCCCAAAAAAAGGCCTTTGGCCAACTTGTGAGGGGCTAGATATTAAATACATGATAATATTTATATTATACAATATATATAAAATGTTACATTATATAAAAAAGGATTTTTTTTTTTTGGAGACAGGGTCTCACTCTGTCACTCAGGCTGGAGTGCAGTGTCGTGATCTTGGCTCACTGCAACCCCTGCCTCCCGGGTTCAAGCCATTCTCCTGCCCCAGCCTCCCGAGTAGCTGGGACTACAGGTGCTTGCCACCACACCTGGCGTTGTTTTTTTTTTTTTTTCTAGTAGAGACGCGGTCTTGCTATGTTGATTGGGCTGGTTTCGA
>NW_012119487.1:2031269-2033451 GCF_000951035.1 Colobus angolensis palliatus | reverse complement strand
TTTATTTTATTTTAGAGATGGGGTTTTACCGTGTTCCCCAGGCTGGTTTTGAACTCCTGAGCTCAGGCAATCCACCTGCCTCAGCCTCCCAAAGTGCTAGGATTACAGGCATTAGCCAGTGCTCCAGGCCAAATAGCATAAATATTTTATTTTATTATTATTTTTTTGAGATGGAGTCTCACTCTTGTCACCCAGGCTGGAGTGCAGTGGTGTGATCTCAGCTCACTGCAACCTCTGTCTCCTGGGTTCAAGCAATTCTCCTACCTCAGCCTCCCGAATAGTTAGAATTACAGGTGCCCACCACCACACCCAACTAATTTTTGCATTTTTAGTAGAGACAGGGTTTCACCACATTGGCCAGGCTGGTCTCGAACTCCTAAACTCAGGTGATCCACCCATCTCAGCCTCCCAAAGTGCTGGGATTACAAGCATGAGCCACTGTGCCCGGCTGATAAATATTTTAATTACCAGTCTGTTTATTGTCTTAGCAAACTCTTTTTATGATTGAATAAAGGGGACAGTTTGGCTAACAGCTGTATTTATTTCTTGTGTCATAAATTAATGAAGTCTGGATTACCTGGCATTTACTGTCCACCAAAAATTTTCCAAGAATTTTCTTAGCTGACAGGAGAAACTAAGTTCTTACAGCTATGGATTCCAAGTCAAGAGGGTGCTGTGTTGTTAATAAGCACAGAATATCTGGAAGATTTAGTCCCTCACAGAACTGCAGGCAGAAGGGAGGGAAAGAGGGGAGAGATAGAGAAAACAAACTTTGCTGGCTCCCATTTTTGCCTTAGGCTGTAAGTTCACCTGAGTCAGGAAATGAGTAGCGATAAAAGGCACCGATTCTAAAGGGAAGATCACAAAGGGAAAGGGGTCACAACAAAGGCAGAACAGGAAAAGTTTACAAAAGGAAAATAGCCAGGTGGTAATTGAAAATACAGAAAATTGTAAATTCTTAATTTTTTAGGCCAAAAAGCAAATCCTTGAGATATTACTAATGAATATGAATACAGTGCTCAATAATTATTTCTAAAATTATAACTCTGTCTGGGGCTTGTAGCATTTCTTAAAGTATACGAAACTTTTTATGTATCTGCTGCCCAACCAATTGGGTATATGTATAAATAAAACTATCCGATTTCAAATATTTTATTGCTTCATAGTAATTAAGAGAAGATTGATAGTACATTTTTTGGTTACTGTTGGGATTAGGTGTTTTGAATAATTTTTAGGCTTGTGGTAGAAGAGAGAATTTCATGTTACAGTGTCACCAGTAGCTTGTACCCAGTTTGGTTATTTGGTTTGTTTGTTTCTCTTTCTCTTCTCTATTCTTATGTCTGCTGGGGTTAATTAAATGATTATTTCAGAAATATTTCTATGAGTTGCTGAGAGTCTCAGTGAGATAATTGCTTCAAATGGGAATTAGTGCAATGCTCTGGAGATTGGACCATTGTTAACTTCATAGGGCACAGTCTTGATAGAGGAGAGAAAGGGGAATAGTGATTGAAAGAGAATTGAGAAAAGGTATCTCAAAGTATTTAACAGCCTTGGTGAACTGCAGTGAAATGAAACTCTTCATTTCAATATTCCATAAAAAACATAAAACAATATTCCCTATTACATATGTATTAGCCAGGCGTGTGCCCATAATCTCAGCTACTTGAGAGGCTGAGGCTGGAGGATCTCTTGAGCCCAGGCATTTGAGGCTGCAATGAGCTATAATCTTGCCACTGCTTTCCAGCCTGGACAACAGAGTGAAACTCTGTCTAAAAAAAAAAAAAGGCATGATATATCAGGCTACAGAAGACATAAAAATAAATAAAACAGTTTAAATTACTGTTCTCAGGAGATTCTATTCAAGTGGGATGAGAGTGGGGTGAAATTATAAGTAATTATGATTAAAAGTGACAAGTCCTCCAGAGAAACAGAACCAATAGGATGTGTAGGCCAACAGACAGGAGACCCAGGGAAGAGACAAAGTTGTAGTTTAACTCAAAAGGCTGCCATACTTAAGAATTCATTTGCAGGACGTCAGTCTTTGTTCTATTAGGCCTTCACCTGATTGTATGAGGCCCACCCACATTATGGAGGTCAAAATACATCCATTTACAGTTAATATAATCACCCCCCCACCCCCTCCCACAAAACAAAAACACTTTTTTTTTTTTTTTTTTTTTTT
>NW_012119487.1:2027280-2030934 GCF_000951035.1 Colobus angolensis palliatus | reverse complement strand
AGTTTGAGACCACACTGGCCAACATGGTGAAACCTCAGCTCTACTAAAAATACAAAACTTAGCCAGGTGTGGTGGCACGTGCCTGTAATCCCACCTACTTGGGAAGCTGACACAGGAGAATTGCTTGAACCTGGGAGGTGGTGGTTGCAGTGAGCCGAGATCGGGCCACCACACTCTACCCTGGGTGACAAAGAGAGACTCTGTCTCCAAAACAAAACAAAACAAAACACCACTTTTATGGAAACATTTCAGGATAATGTTTGACCAAATATTGACATAGTAGCCCAGCCAAGTTGACAAAGAAAAATAACCATCACAGGTGATAAATTCTCTGATGAGAGAATTAAAAGTGCCATGTGAGTCCAAAGGAAGGCACCTAACCCAAATTTCCAGGGATGATGGGGGTCAGGGAATGTAGCCATAATAGATCAGTTGCAAGTCAATATGCAGGGTTGCAGCAGAGAAAGATTTAATCATATGGCCGTGAGGAGTTTAGGGCTTGGGTTTTTAAGGGTTTCAGAATGGGCTGAAGTGTAGATAGTTGATGGGTTGAAGAGGGCAGAGTGAAGTCATGGGGCAGGAGATGAAGAAACCGTATTCTCGTGCTAACTAGACTGCTCTGTGGAGATCTTTAAACTAGTTGGTGTCAGCTGTTCTGTTTGAAATTCAGGATCTGTTTAAGCAGTTCTTTTTTTTTTTTTTTTGAGATAGAGTCTCACTCTTACTCGCTCTTATTGCCCAGGCTGGAGTGCAATGGTGAGATCCCAGCTCACTGCAACCTCTGCCTCCCGGGTTCAAGTGATTCTCGTGCCTCAGCCTCCCAAGTAGCTCAGATTACAGGCACCCGCCACCACACCTGGCTAATTTTTGTATTTTTAGTAGAGCCGAGGTTTTACCATGTTGGCCAGGCTAGTCTCAAACTCCTGACCTCAGGTGATCCGCCCACCTTAGCCTCCCAAAGTGCTGGGACTACATGCGTGTGCAGCCGCATCCAGCCTTAAGCGGTTCTTAAAAGCCTAATGATTCTAATGTTAGAAATCCTATCAGTAGGAAATATTGAGGTGCAAATTGTCAGTATCTAGTGTTATGCGACTTTCACTTACAAGGAAGTGGGTCATAGTGCAGCCTGATTAATGCTTATAACTACATTTCTGCCCAGAATTCATCCCCAACAGTTTATAGGAATTAGATACACATATGAATATATGTTATGAGTGAGGGCGTGTTCTATCTGTGTATGTGTGTGCAGATATGACAGGAAGTGATGGGGCAAGCTGTGGGGAAAGGGAGGCAGTTAACTTGCATATAGTGAAGGGTGAAGAATGTTTCAGGCAGAGAGACCAGTGTATGGAAAGATCCCAAAAGCCAAATGGAACATGGCATGTTTGAGGATTTTAAAAAGCAGCTTGATAGCTCTGTTGTTCCTAAAGTAAACGGGAAGAGGTGGAGGGGGTGGGGGGAAGGTGAAAAAGGGGGCAAAAAAGCAAAACTTCAGAGATGATCAGAGACCAAACTGCAAAAAGTCATGTAAACTGAGTTTGTATGACTGAGGGCAATAGGAGCCAATGATTAGATTTAAACTGGGATATTACATAGTCTAGATAAAATGTGTAAATTTTATTGATATCATATAGGAAATCCAGCTTAATGTATATTATTCCTTAGTGACTTTTTCCTTCAACAAGTATTAATTGAGTGTAAACTATGTACCAGTGATTGTGCTAGCTGCTGGAGCTATAAATGATTAGTGTTTGAAACCTTTCTTTAGCTGAAATGTGAAGAATGGTTTGCCTGGCACAGGAGCAGCTGTGTTAGGGGCTATAATGATAATCCAAGGAGTAGTGAGAGGAGGCTTGAATCCTGCAGTAGAGGCTGAGAGAAGTAGGCAGGGCTGTATTGTTTCCTCGGATTGTTTTTGCTTCCACAGAAACTCCATCATTATTCTCTTAAGAAACTAGGGATTTATTCTTGCAATGGTATGATTTCAGAAGGCAAGCATTCTAAAACCCATTTGTGACCATTAAATGTAAAATGTATTTATTTTTGTCATCCAGGCTACAGTGCAGTGGCTGATCACAGCTCACTGCAGCTTCAACTGCCAAGGCTCATGAGATTCTCCTGCCTCAGCCTCCCAAGAAGCTGGGACTACAGATGTGTACCACCTTGCTCAGCTAATCTTTTCTTTTCTTTCTTTCTTCCCCCCTCCCTCCCTCCTTCCTTTTTCTTTCTTTTCTTTTCTTTTTATTTCTTTCTTTCTTTTTTTCTTTTCTTTTCCTTTCCTTTCCTTTCCTTTCCCTTTCTTTCTTTCTCTTTCTTTCTTTCTTTCTTTCTTTCTTTCTTTCTTTCTTTCTTTTTCTTTCTTTCTTTCTTTCTTTCTTTTGTAAAGATGGGGGTCTCACTATGTTGCTTAGGCTGGTCTCAAACTCCTGGGCTCAAGGGATCCTCCTGCCTCGACCTCCCAGAGTGCTGGTATTACAGGCATGTGTCTAGCTGCAAATTTAAAATTTTATTAACAAACTAGCATAGCACTTGACTGATGGTTGCGGTTTTTTTGTTTGTTTGTTTGGGATTTTTATTTTATTTTATTTTATTTTATTTTGAGACAAGGTCTCGCTCTGCTTTCCAGGCTGGAGTGCCGTAGCACGATCTTGGCTCACTGCAAACTCTACCTCCTGGGTTCAATTGATTTCCTGCCTCAACCTCCCAAGTAGCTAAGATTACAGGAATGCACCACCACATCTAGCTAATTTTCGTATTTTTAGTAGAGATGGGGTTTTGCCATATTGGCCAGGCTTGTTTTGAACTCCTGGCCTCAAGTGATCTTCCCACCTTGGCCTCCCAAAGTGCTGGGATTACAGGAGTGAGCCACCACGCCTCCCTTGTATTTTTAAAATATGTAAAGTTTTTACCCATTTGAGAAATAAGGGTTCTGTGTTTCAGTGAGAGAACCACCAACAATGGTGGACACTGAGATGTGCTGCCTGGTCCCTCTTGGGGAAGGAATGACTTATTTTAGAGTTCTTGGGAGTGCTGGGTGAGAATGGCCCTCTTTGAGACTGAGCCTTCTTTTGAGATTGCCTCAGCTAATGAGAACTGCCTTGCTCAAGGTCACAACTCTTTTCAGAGGTGTCCACCATCTAAATGACTGATTGCTGTGAGGGTACAAAGATCTGGGCCTTTTATCTCATCTGAGGACCATTCTGAAGGGACATTTCAGTTTCAGAACTCCATGTACTGTTGGCAAAGGCCTTCATTGGGACTTATCATAGATCAACTGCTCAGTCTGTCTGATTCTGCTTCTCTCTTTCCTTTCCCCTGGTGGTCCCTAAAGCATACTAGTTAGTGTTCTGAATGCTAATTTGACTGTTACTCCAAGGAAGCCAGCCTGCAATACCATCATCTATCCAGTTTGCTCAAGCCAGAAATCAGGGAAATCCACCAGATGTCATTCTCTCCTTTATTCTGAAAATCCACTATATCTAATCAATTGCCAAGCCCTTATTTTTTTCCCCATTCCAGTTGCCACCATTGTAATCCAAGTCACCACCATATGTCATTGAAATAAACTATTTTTTTTTTTTTTGAGACGGAGTCTCGCTCTGTCACCCAGGCTGGAGTACAGTGGCCGGATCTCAGCTCACTGCAAGCTCCGCC
>NW_012119487.1:2022942-2026228 GCF_000951035.1 Colobus angolensis palliatus | reverse complement strand
TCGAGACCATCCTGGCTAACACAGTGAAACCCCGTCTCTACTAAAAAATACAAAAAAATTAGCCGGGCGTGGTGGTGGGCGCCTGTAGTCCCAGCTACTCTTGGGAGGCTGAGGCAGGAGAATGGTGTGAACCCAGGAGGTGGAGCTTGCAGTGAGCCAAGATTGCGCCACTGCACTCCAGCCTGGGCAACAGAGCGAGACTCTGTCTCAGAAAAAAAAAGAAAGTAGAGTTGCAGGATTTAGGATTCAGCTACTTGCTGAATCCTTAGACCTGCCAAAGACTCTCTCCTTTTGCCAAAACTCTAATCAGCCTCCTCTGAGTCCTCTGCCTGAATAAACCTCTCTAGGTTTCCCTCTCTGTCCTCATAGAATCCAGTTTGAACAAAAATCCCACTAAATCAATTTAGTGAAAAATTCCCCACCATTGGCATCTCATTACCCCCATATCTTACCACTCTAGGCTAACCTCAACAATAATCCTATGAAGTTGATTTAGCCAGAAATCCCCTTATCCTTGATGTTCCCTCTAAGTAATTTTCCAACCACTGACTCCCATCTCGCTACTTGTTACAAATTTCCCTTGTTTTTGTTGGAGTCAGAGTTGAGTCTAATCTCCTTTCCTGACTGCAAGACCTCATTACAGTCGTTTCTATACTCATTGCCATGGCCCTCCTCCAATAAAGTCAGCTTTACTGTCTTTAACAAGTGTCAGAATAATTTTTTGTTTAACAGACCAAGATAAGTTACTGGTTACAGGCTACTGTGTAACATCGTGCAGTTTTCCTTCATAACACTCATTGCTGTGACTATCAAATGTCTGCCATGTTTGATCTGTATCTACATCAGGGCCTAGTGCACAGTAAAGGCATACTTTATATTTCTTGGGTGATATTGAATGGATAGTAACTTCCATTGCACTTGCAGGTATAATAGTTTAGTAACAATAGCTTGGGTTCTGGGCCAGGGAAATTCAAATTCAAACTGTGCCAATATATAACCTTTAGCTGGTATTTTACCTCTTGAGGCTTTGTGGGATTTTTTTTTCTTTTTTTTTAACCTGTGAGATAGAGATAATAATACACCCCCCACCACACCTCTTATAGAATTGCTCCAAGGAATGAATTAAATGATGTCAACAAAAGTTCCTAGCATAGGATATGACACATTTTTTCCTCTTTCCAACATTACATGTAAAAAGTATCCAAGGGCAGTGATATGGTTTGGCTATGTCCCCTCCCAAATCTCATCTTGAATTGTAACTCCCATAATCCCCGTGTGTTGTGGGAGAGATCTGGTGGGAGGTAATTGACTCATGGGGGTGGGTTTTTCCCATGCTGTTCTCATGAGTGCATAAGTTTTGGAAATCTGATGATTTTGTAAAGGGCAATTCCCCTGCACACTCTCTCTTGCCTGCTGCCATGTAAGACGTGGCATTGCTCCTCCTTGCCTTCTGCCATGATTGTGAGGCCTCCCCAGCCATGTGGAACTGGGAGTCCATTAAACCTCTTTTTCTTTATAAATTACCCAGTCTTGGGTATGTCTTTATTAATAGTGTGAAAACGGACTAATATATGCAGGTATCAAAGTTTATAATTATTTTGTATCCTCTGCTATGCCTAGCATATACAAAGTAAACAGTACATAGCAAGATAAAATTTTTATTTATTTTTTTCTTCAGACACAGGATCTTGCTCTGTCACCCAGGCTGGAGTGTAGTGGTGCAATCATAGCTCACTGCAGCCCCAACACCTGGGGTCAAATGATCCTCCTGCCTCAGCCTCTCAAGTAACTGGGATTACAGGCACAAACTAGGGCACCTGGCCCTCAGCATCTTATCATTTTAATGAGTTTATTTAAACATTCAGTGATTCACAAATGAAGCAGCACTGGATCACAAGTGATTCACGGCTCCACTGAGGGAACATGAGGAAATTTTTATAAGGTGCTCACACAAGCAAGACAAATAAAATATTTGGTTAAAGAGAAAAGTCCCTAATTAGAGGTTAGAGTTGGCAGTTTATGATTGTTAATGTCTCTAATGGTTAGCTTGTGGTTTCTTTTCTTTTTGAAACAGGATCTCACTCTGTTGCTGAGGCTGGAGGGCAGTGGCACAATCACAGCTCACTCTTTGCCCAGTCTCCCAAGCTCAAGAGATTCTCCCACCTTAGCCTCCTGAATAGATGGGATTATAGTTGCATGCTCACGATGCCCAGTGAGATGGGGTTTCACCATGTTGCCCAGGCTGGTCTCAAACTCCTGATCTCAAGCAAATGCGCTCACCTTGGCCTCCCAAAGTGCTGAGATTATAGGCATGAGCCACCACACCCAGCCAGTTTGTGGTTTCTGATTGGTTAAGCTTATACTTTGTTTTACTGTATACACTGAGTGGGCTTTTGGTTTGCTTATGTAGGAACCCAAGGCACTGCAGCCTTCTCAGCCTAATGGCTTTCCAATTAATTATTTTAGCAATATATTGAATGCCAGTAGGCATTTCTGCGGACTGGGATTTAGGATTCAATCTCCTTACTTTACAAGTCAGGAGATAAATAAGGCAAAGCTTTCTTTTTTTATTTTGTTTTGTTTTTTAGTTAGTTTGTTTTTGAGACAGTTTCGCTCTTGTTGCTCAGGTTGGAGTGCAATGGCACAATCTCAGTTCACAGCAACTTCAGCCTCCCTGATTCAAGTGATTTTCCTGCCTCAACCTCCCGAGTAGCTGGGATTACAGGAATGCAACCACCATGCCCAGCTAATTTTGTTATTTTTAGTAGAGATGGGGTTTCTCTGTGTTGGTCAGGCTGGTCTTGAACTCCCAGCCTCAGGTGATCTGCCCACCTCAGCCTCCCAAAGTGCTGGGATTAGCCTCCCAAAGTGTTGGGATTACAGGCGTTAGCCACACGCTCAGCAGCTTGTTTTTTGAGGTAGGGTCCTGCTGGCTGCTCAGGAGTGAAACGGAAAAAGGCGATGAAGATCAGAGTTGAGCCAGCATCTATCTGGCCAGATGATGTAAGAAGCAAGATACTTAGAAGACTCATAGACCAATAGGCCTCGGGTGTGGTCAGAGCTCACAGAGTTGCTCATTTCCATAGTGTTTTAAATACATTTTTATTTATTTATTTTTGTTTTTGAGACAGAGTCTCGCTCTGTCCCCCAGGCTGGAGTGCAGTGGCACGATCTCGTCTCACTGCAACCTCCACCTCAAGGGTTCACGCGATTCTCATGCCTCTGCCTCCCTAGTAACTGAGACTGCAGGTGCCCACCACCATGCCCAGCTAATTTTTGTATTTTT
>NW_012119487.1:1971205-2022727 GCF_000951035.1 Colobus angolensis palliatus | reverse complement strand
GATCTCCTGACCTCGTGATCCGCCCGTCTCGGCCTCCCAAAGTGCTGGGATTACAGGCTTGAGCCACCGCGCCCGGCCTAATTTTTGTATTTTTAGTAGGGACAGGGTTTCACCATGTTGGCCAGGCTGGTCTCAAACTCCTGACCTAAGTGATCCGCCCGTCTCAGCCTCCAAAGTGCTGGGATTACAGGTGTAAACCACCGAGCCCGGTGCATTTCCAGTTTTGATTCACTTGTTTATTTACTCATTCATTGAACATTTATATACAACAACTATATGTGTGAGCTGCTCTAGGTACCCTGGGCAGTAATTCTCACATGCTGTTGGTATTGGTCAACAGAAAAAGCATCTAAGGAACTGTTAAGATAACAGATTCTTGAGCCCTACTCTCTGAAGTTCCTGATAAAGGGTAATCCTGGGGACTGGTGTTTTTTTTTTAAAAAAAACTCTTCATGTGATTTCGATACACTCTTCTGAGGGAGCAAACATAATGAAGGCATTGTTTCTATTCACAAAGATGAATGGGAGAAGAATAAACATAACTTATAAGGAAAACTGCATCAAGGTACAGTAGTTTTTTTGTTTTTTGCTCTGGTTAACATGAATTTATTTGCTCATATTATCCTTCCTGCAAAACATATCCTAAAGCTTCAGGGGAGGTTCATGTGTTGTTACTTTATTCATGCGACTGTTGTTGGGAGTGAAAGTGTGCTGGTAGAAAACTATGTGGGCTGACATTTTGTGTTTTTATATATGCTGGTATGTAATTAGAACACACGTGATAAGTAAACTCTACGTAGCTCTGGTAAATTTCAGGCTAGAAAAGGGTGCAAATAGAATTTTCTTTTCTTTTTTTTTTCTATGTATTTAGGTCTAGGGCAACAGTAGAATTTTCTGGAGAGGTATGACATCCTTACCAAGTAGGGTGTTCTTCCAAAAAAAAAAACCCAACACTTCACTAATATATAAACAGGAAGTATTGATAAGTGCCTTTCTATCAATTTCCAGAAGATGTCCCCATCATCGCTCATCCTGTGGACAGTCCTGGAAGTTATGAATGGGGATAATGTAGGGCTGCTGTATGTCTCCACCCTACAAGCACAAATTCAGCATGAACACTGAGTATGAATATATAAATGTACATATCTGGGACAGCAGGTAATGTACTGAATGCAGATTTAAAAATGTATAAGAAAAAGCTTTTCAGTCTGGGCAACATGAGGAGACTTTGTACAAAAAAATTAAAAATTAAAAAATTAAATTTTTTTAAATTGCGCAGGAGGCTGAGGTGGGAGGATAGCTTGAGCATGGGAGGTCAAGGCTGCAGTGAGCTATGACCACACCACTGCATTCCAGCCTGGGCAACAGAGCAAGACACTGTCTCAAATAAATAAATAAATAAATAAATAAAAAGAAAGAAAAGTGAAAGCTTTTTTCCTACTCAGTTCCAGGATGCAGGATAATGCATATCCATTACATTTTACATAATCTGAAATTCAATACTTGCTATGTTGGATAATTTTAGTTTCAATATTAATTTGAATCAACAAATACTGTTGAGCATCTTTTATGTGTGAAAGAATCTTTCTAACATTTTAGTGAAAATAAAATACTGGTACTTAAGAGTTTACTCAGAGCCACATTTTTTTTTTTTTTTGAGACGGAGTCTAGCTCTGTCACCCAGGTTGGAGTGCAGTGTCGCTATCTCAGCTCACTGCAAACTCCGCCTCCTGGGTTCAAGTGATTCTTCTGCCTCAGCCTCCTGAGTAGCTGGGATTACAGGCATACACCACCACACCTGGCTAATTTTGTATTTTTAGTAGAAACGGGGTTTTACCATGTTGGTCAGGCTGGTCTCAAATTCTCAACCTCAGGTGATCTGCCCGCCTTGGCCTCCCAAAGTGCTGGGATTACAGGCGTGAGCTACCGTGCCCTGGCCCTGGGCCACGTGTTTTATAGGCTATCTCAAAATTGCCATTATTAGTATCTGCTTTTAGTATGGAGGGTAATGTTGTCTGTGACCCAGTGGTCATTTATGTTTTGTGATTTTTACATTTTATTTTTAGGTGTGAGGTTTTTTTGCTTTTTTTTTTTTTTTTTTTGAGACAGGGTTTTGCTGTTGCTGCCCAGGCTGAAGTGCAATGGAGCGATCTCGGCTCACTGAAGCCTCTGCTCCACTGGCTTCAAGAGATTCTTCTCCCTCAGGCTGCCGAGTGGCTGGGATTATAGGTGCCCACCACCATGGCCTGGCTAATTTTTTGTATTTTTAGTAGAGACAGTGTTTCACCATGTTGCCCAGACTGGTCTCGACCTCCTGGTCTCAGGTGATCCACCCACCTTGGTCTCCCAAAGTGCTGGGATTACAGGCATGAGCCACTGTGCCTGGCCTAGGTGTGAGTTATCTTAAGGCTGTTTTGTACTGTCTCTATGTGGGAGATAATTGAGTCACAGGACAGACTATTAACACAGGCCTTTCCAAATGACTAAGTGTCTCAGGCAAAGTTATGGACACAGGCTTTGACAACCATCCTGCGTTAGCTTTAAATTTATCTTTTGGTCAAAATTTTTCATGATGGATCTAAAATATTTTTCTTTTTAAAAATGTATGATTAAATATATTAAACTGATGTTGAGTTAAAACATCAGGAAGAAACAGATAACTAAAAATAACAGGATATGATTAATGGTTTTGATTCATAGGGCTATTTTTAACCTCTTCTGGAGTCTGAGTGCCCAGATTTATATTTGCAGAGCAATATGAGAAAAAATAAGATTGCAATTTTAATTTTGAAAGTTTTCCCCTTTTTAAAATTCTTAGTCTCATTGAAAAGCTATCACTTGAAAACTTGATCCATTTATGAATGCTCTGATAAAATTAAGTTTCTCTTGGACTAGATCTTAGCCTAGCTAAGGATTTCTTGTTAATGTTATGGGATATGACAAAGTTATTGTGATTATGTTGTTTAAAAAATTCTCATCTCTTAGAGATACTTGTAGAAATATTTATAAGTAAAAATGATGCAAAAGGCCAGGTGTGGTGGCTCATACCTGTAATTCTAGCACTTTGGAAGGCCAAGGCAGGCGGATATTGCCTGATCCCAGGAGTTCAAGACCAGCCCAGGCAACATGACAAAACCTTATCTCTACAGAAAATACAAAAAGTTATCCAGGTGTGGTGGTATGTGCCTGTAGCCCCAGCTATCTGTGGCTGAGATGGGAGGATCACCTGAGCCTGGGAGCTGGGAGTTTGAGGCTGTGGTGAGCCATGATCACACCACTGCTCTCCAGACTGGGCAGCACAGTTAGATCCTGTCTCAAAGAAAAAAAAAAATAAAAAGAATTGGGCATGGTGGCTCACACTTTATCCCAGAACTTTGGGAGGCTGAGGCAGGCAGATCACTTGAGGCCAGGAGTTCGAGACCAGCCTGGCCAACATGGTGAAACACCATCTCTACAAAAAAATTATAAAAATCAGCTGCATGTGGTGATGCATGCCTGTAATCCCAGCTACACGGGAGGCTGAGGCATGAGAATCACTAGAACCTGGGAGGTGGAGGTTGCAGTGAGCCGAGATTGCATACCTGCACTCCAACCTGGATGACAGAGTGAAACTGTGTCTTGAAAACAAAAAGAATCATGCAAAATCTTGGTTTTGCTTTAAAAATATTCCACTACTAGCTAGGGGTGGTGGTACATGCCTGTAATTCCAGTTACTCGGGAGGCTGAGGCATGAGAATCGTTTGAACCTGGGGAGGCGGAGGCTGCAGTGAGCCAAGATCACATAACTGCACTCCAGCCTGGGTGACAGAGTGAGACTGTCTCAAACAAACAAACAGTATATGTATTCCACCATCTTCTCTGTAGGCCTAAATCTGAATTTACAAAAAAACAAAAAATTAAAAATTAAAAAAAATACCATCTTGATTAGTATGGTGGTGAGTTAATAAAAATAAAAAAATTAACATAAAAAAAGAAAGAAAAATATTCCACTAAACAAAACAAAGCAAAATGAAAAAGAATGTAGGGGAATGCATTTGTAATAAGAATGGCAGAATATTGATAACTGTTTATTTTTTATTTATTTATTTTTTTTTTGAGATGGAGTCTCGCTCTGTCGCCCAGGCTGGAGTGCAGTGGTGTGATCTCGGCTCACTGCAAGCTCCGCCTCCCAGGTTCACGCCATTCTCCTGCCTCAGCTTCCTGAGTAGCTGGGACTACAGCCGCCCACCACCGCGCCCGGCTAATTTTTTTTTTTTGTATTTTTAGTAGAGACGGGGTTTCACCATGTTCTCCAGGATGGTCTCGATCTCCTGACCTCGTGATCTGCCCGCCTTGGCCTCCCAAAGTGCTGGGATTACAGGCGTGAGCCACCGTGCCCGGCCTATAACTGTTTAAAGTGATGATAGGGATTCATTATATTCTCTCATTTTACGAATTAAAAAGATTTCCACAATAAAATATTCTTTAAAAGGGTTTTCTCCAGGATATATTCTACATCATATTTTTACTTCACCTTCTTTTAGAAATCTTTCTTTTGGCAAACCTTCTGTCTTAGTCAGCTTGGGTTCACCCTCTTTTAGAAATCTTTCTTTTGGCAAACCTTCTGTCTTAGTCAGCTTGGGTTGCTATAACAAAATACCATAGACTGTGTGGTTAAACAACAGACATTTATTTCTCACAGTTCTGGAGGCTGGGAAGTCCATGATCAAGGTGCTGGCCAGTTTGGTTTCTGGTGAGGGCTCTCTTTCTGGCTTGCAATGGCCATCTTCTTGCTGTATCCTCACATGCCGGACAGAAAAAGAGAGAGAGAGCGCGCTTGATTTGGTATCTCTTCTTATAAGAGCACTAATTGCATCATGGGGACTCCACACTCACGACATCATCTAAACCTAATTACTTCCCAAAGGCCTCACCTCCTAATACCATCACATCATGGGTTAACTCTTCAACATATGGATTTTGGGAAGACATAAACATTCAGTGGATAACACCTTTTCCCTGAAGCACATCGAGAATGTAAGTGATGATAATTACACTATTCATTCTTTGTTCATGAACATAAATTCATCACCTTTTTTTATCAAATAATGTGTGCTTGGTGCAATTGCTGCTGAGGTAAGGGGATTCAAAAGGACCCTGTGATCTGGTCACTAGGAGCAGACCACATTTCTGATCTTCAGTTTCCTATGGTAAAATGAGCAAACTGGACTGGATGAGCTCAACAGTCTTCCAGTTCTATGTGTCCTTGAGCATAGCTTCATGGAAATAAGGACCACAATTATCCCTTGGTTAGAACAATTAGACTTTAAAAACATATGCACTTAATGGCAAGTGACTTTGAACCCCGTACCCATTCCTTCATATGATAATAGAATACTCTTCATAGCACTCCTTCTCCTGCCAAGCGTCTGCTACTTTTGTTACAGTAGGTAGTCAGACATGACTAGGACAGGAGAGGGTAATGCCCCTACCAGTAATGTCAAGTGACCATCAGGTGATGGTCAGGTAGTTGTTAAACTGTCTCTATAAATAATAATTGGTCTCAGCTGGTGCCAGGGAAAGGCAGTCTCCCAATAAGTAAACACCTGAAGCTGGTGATCAGCAACTTCCCTGTAAGCTTTCAAGAGTTAGGCAAGTGGGCACAAGCATGTGCCCTAAGAGGCAAAATGGCAGAGTTTAACTGGTACATGACCTCCTTCTAGGAACACTTAGCTGGTAAGGGAAGAATGCCTCAGGTCAACATGTATACAATTTCAGTAAACATACTGTGCATGTGGCCCCTCCAAAGGGCTGGCAGGCCACTGTGCATGCGGACAGCTCACCTCAAGGGAAGGATCAGGGGAGAAGTAACAGAAGACCCCAAGTCAAAAGTCACACCATGCACTTGAATCTCACAAGCTGTCTGCTTGGTTCTCTTCCAAGGGTACTTTACTTCCTTTGGTTCCTGCTTTAAAGCTTTTTAATAAACTTTCACTCCTTCTATAAAACTTGCATTGGTCTCTCCCTCTACCTTATGTCACTTGGATGAATTCTTTCCTCCGTCGAGGCAAGAATTGAGGTTGCTTCAGACTCATATGGATTTGCCACTGCTCACATACTTTGGTGCTGCATGAATATGTTCCTTAGTGCTAACATTGTCTCTCCTGGTGCTAGTTTATTTCCAAGAATAATCTAGAGTTTTCAGCCAGATAGTCACATTCAACAACCTACCTTACAGACTTAAGTGAATCTTTGAAATCTGCTGGCAATAATATTTATTTGTAGTAAAAGATGACCTAGTTGTTGCCAGACAATTTATGCTCTTGCTTCCAGTATTTATGACATTATGAAATATCTTATTAATCAAAACTGTTGGTAATTTAACTCACCCAGCTTTTTTAAAAAATGAGAGTTAATTCAGTTTCAGACTTAATATGACTATTTTCCTCAGCTACAAAGAAGTGAAATCAGGAACATGCTAACAGAATAAGCCAAACATAGTTTGGTATTCAGGTATTAGAACATTGGGAAGACTTAAAACTTCCATTTTGACATCCTATTTTAAAAAAGGAAAATATGGCTGGGCATAGTGGCCTGTAATCTCAGCACTTTGAGAGGAAGAGGCAGGAGGATCAATTGAGGCCAGAAGTTCAAGACCAGCCTGGGTAACATAGTGAGACCCTGTTTCTACAAAAAAAATACAAAAATTATCTGGGCATGGTGATGTGCAACTGTAGTACCAGCTACTCAGGAGGCTGAGGAGGGAGGATTGCTCGAACTCAGGAGGTGAAGGCCGCAGTGAGCCGAGATCTTACCACTGCACTCCAGCTTAGTTGATAGAACAAGACCTCATCACAAAAAACAAACAAACAAAAAAACAAAACAGGATGTTCTGAAGAAATTAAATTAAAATAAATGTGAGTAGTAGAACATGTATTTAGCAGAAGCATGAACAAAAGGTGTTTACAGGGTTGAATACTGCTTGTGTGGAGAATTCAAAAGTTAATAATATATGTTTTTCACAACAGAAAAGGGTAAATTGGCCCCCCGTTACACAAAATCATCTTTTATTTGAAGCTTTTTACACTAAATCATAGTTGTAATCACTTTTTTGTTGTTGTTGGTTGTTGTTAGTATTATGATTTAGGTATAAGAAATACCTCTATTAAATACTATCCAAATAGTATCTTACTCAGGGAGGCTTAGAGATTTATTTTGCAGTCAACCTGACTAAGTGTGTCTTTTTAAAATCTTTTCTTTGGAACTGGGGGTATAGAATGTAACTGTATGCCTTAGGTAACATTTTTTATTGGCAGAGGGATGGGGATGGGTGGGCTGAAACAAACTGAGATAAATTGGAAACTTACTTTTTCTTCTACTTTACAAATAAAACATCTTGGGTTTGTTCTTTTTTTCAGCTCCTTCACTTATTCTTCCCTTCTCCTTTTCTTCCTTCCTTACACATTTATTGGGCTCTTTCTCTCTGTTAACTCTTAGGGATTTAGAGACATGGAGATGGGGAGCTAGAGGAGAAGTTCTGACATGTCAGTCATAAAGTCCTAAATCTAGGACAGACCTATACAACACTGTCTTTCCAATCCATGGACCATAGCTCTGATTCTACCTGCAGTTCTAGAATTGTGTTTTCAATTTTTTGTTTGTTTGTTTGAGATGGAGTCTCACTGTGTCACCCAGGCTGGAGTGCAGTGGCACGATCTTGGCTCACTGCAACCACTGCCTCCCGGGTTCAAGCAATTCTTCTGCCTCAGCCTTCTGGGTAGCTGGGATTACAGATGTGTGCTACCATGCCCAGCTAATTTTTGTATTTTTGGTAGAGACAGGATTTCACCATGTTGGCCAGGCTGGTTTCAAACTCCTGAACTCAGGTGATCTACCTGCCTCGGCCTCCCAAAGTGCTGGGATTACAGGCGTGCACCACCATGCCCGGCCTCTAATGATTAATTGGTCATTTTTTTCTATCATTTGTTAACAATTGCTCTTGAACTTTGTGTGCATTTCTCATTAAACTCTCCTAGGAACCCTTATAAGACAGGTAGTCTGGCCATTTTGCAGGTGAGGAGATGGAGGTTTATTATTTTTCTTTTATTACTTTTATTTTTTTCTTTAAGACAGGTCTTGCTCTGTTGCCCAGGCTAGAGTTCAGTGGCATGATCACAGCTCACTGCAGCCTCAACCTCCAGGGCTCAAGTGATTCTCCCACCTCAGCCTCCCAAGTAGCTGTAACTACAGGCGTGTGCCATCACCCCTGGCTAATTTTTGTATTTTTTGTAGAGATGAAGTTTCAACATGTTGCCCAGTATGGTCTCAAATTCTTGAGCTCATGTGATTTGCCCAACTAGGCTTCCCAAAACACTGGGATCAGAGGCGTGTGCCACCGTGGCTGGCCCATTCATGCTTTTTTTTTTTTTTTTTTTTTATGACCAGCTCTCATGAGAGGTGCTTTTTAAAAACTACCTTATCACACTGTGTATACCAGGATCCCCAAATGTCTGCAAGAGGTGAAAGTCCAGTGCAGACTGTGGATGTCTGGGTGAATTTGTGCTACATTAAAGTGGCAGAAGCTATTGATTGGCTCTATGCAACTGAGGCTAGGCAGAAATGCAGTTTTGGTGTTATAGTGTGGTTCTGATCTTTTTGAAAGAAGCCAAATAGAATTTTTTTGGGGTGAAATCTTCCAGTCGTTAAGTGATGGCATTTAATTACACACACAGTTATAAATAACGTGCGATCCAAACAAAACATGTCTGCCGACACCTCAATCTCAACACTTCTACAACGGCAAGGGCTTCAATTATGCAAATGTTGGCACTCCTTAATTTGTTTTCTCTATAATCTTTCTCTAATTCTTTTGAATTCTATATTTCACTTTTCTTGTGCTCCTTCTGATTTCATCCTTATTCTTATTGGATTTATTTATTTTTTCCTGTACGTTTAGTTTACATGTTACCTCCTACTATTTCTCATCATTTCTTCCCAGAGTTCTTTTCTTTTTCTTTTCTTTCCTTTTGTTTTTTTAATTTTTATTTTTTCATTTTGAGACAGGGTCTCACTCTGACCCCCAGGCTGGAGTGTAGTGGTGGGATCTCGGCTCACTGCAACCTCCGCCTTCTGGGTTCAAGCTGTTCTCCTGCCTCAGCCTCCCAAGTAGCTGGGACTACAGGCACCTGCCACTGCGCCCCGCTAATGTTTGTGTTTTTAGTAGAGACAGGGTTTCACTATGTTGGCCAGGCTGCTCTCGACCTCCTGACTTCAGGTGATCCGCCCGCCTCGGCCTCTTAACATGTTGGGAGTAGGTGTGAGCTACTGCACCCAGCTAGTTCTTTTCTGTCTTGTTTTGTCTTGTTTGTCTTCCTTCCTTCCTTCTTTCCCTGCCTTGTTCCTCTCCTCCCCTCCTTCCTTCCTTCCCTGCCTTGTTCCTCCCCTCCCCTCCTCTCCCTTTCTTTCCTTTTTCTTTCTTCTCTGCAGTCCAGGCTGGAGGGCAGTGGTGGGTTCACTGCAGCCTCAAACTCCCCATACTCAAACGATCCTCCCACTTCAGCCTCTTGAGTAGCTGGGACTACAGGCACGTGACATCACACCTGGCTAATCTTTGTATTTTTTGTAGAGACAATAGGGTTTCACCATGTTGCCCAAGCTAGTCTCAAACTCCTGGGATCAAGCAACTTACCCGCCTCAGCCTCCCAAAGCGCTGGGATTACAGGTGTGAGCCATTGTGGACAGCCTCATCTGTTTTTTGATAGCTATTATTCTCCTGGTTAGTATGATTTGTTCATTGGTAACTTTGTAATTTTTTTTCAGTTTTTCTTTTCTTTTTTTTTTTTTGAGACACAGTCTCACTCTGTCACCTGGACTGGAGCACAGTGGCCCGATCTCAGCTCACTGCAACCTCCACCTCCCAGTTTCAAGGGATTCTCATGCCTCAACCTCCCAAGTAGCTGGGACTAAAGGTGCCCACCACCACACCTGGCAAAGTTTTTGTATTTTTAGTAGAGATGGGGCTTCACCATGTTGGCTAGGCTGGTCTCAAACCCCTGACCTCAGGTGATCCGCCCACCTCAGCCTCCCAAAGTGTTGGGATAATAGGCGTGAGCCACCAGCCTGGCCCACAATTTTTCTTTTGGTATGCTTGTATCAATGCTGTCAGTGCCAGATTTTTTTTGTTTTTCATTGCCGAACAATGAATGAGTTAGATTGTCTTCTTTTTACTTTTTTTTTTTTTTTTTTTTTGAGAGAGTCTCACTCAGTTACCCAGGCTGGAGGGCAGTGGCATGAACACAGTTCATTAAAGCTTCAACTTCCTGGGCCTGAGTAATCCTCTTGCCTCAGTCTCTGGTATAGCTGGGACCAAAGATGCATGCCACCACGCCTGGCTAATTTTAAAATTTTTTTGTAGAGATAGGGTCACACCTTCTTGCCCAGGCTGATCTCAAACTCCTGAGCTCAGGCAGTTCTCCTGCCTCAGACTCCCAAAGTGCTGGAATTACAGGCATGAGCCACCGTGCCTGCCCGACTTAGATTTCCATTAACCTAACTATGTGTAAGACATTATTGCATAGCAAAAGAGGTGAGACAGGGTAACCTTTGAGACTTTACAACCCAAAGGTTCTCTGCAGCAAAAATACACCAGTCCTATCTGTTTGAATTATCTGTGTAATTCTTTAGGTAGTCCTTACATGCCTACTTCTCTGGATCACGCAATGTCCAGGAGGGCTTCTGCTAAGAGCCTTGCTTACCCCACTTCCCATAACCCTTTTCACAAAGAAGTGATATTGCCTTCGAACTGCAGACTGGGCCCCTCGCTTTCAGAAAGTGACCCCCACCCTGGTATTTCCTGAGCTCGAATAAAAAGAACCTCTCCTCACCCTTCAAATTTCTTCTCTCCATTTTCTGTCATATGGCTTTTGCCCATTCTCAGCTGTTTTTAGCTGCCCTAATAGGTGTTTTGGAGTCTGCAGATTTTATCTATTTTATCCTAGTCTCACTGAAAATGGAGTGTTTTGGCCAGGTGCAGTGGCTTACACCTGTAATCCCAGCAATTTGGGAGGCCGAGGCAGGCAGATCACCTGAGGTCAGGAGTTCAAGACCAGCCTGACCAACATGATGAACCCCCGCCCCCTACTAAAAATACAAAAATTAGGAGGGCATGGTGGTGCATGCCTGTAATCCCAGTTACTCAGGAGGCTGAGGTGGGAGAATTGCTTCAACCTGGTGGGGCGGAGGTTGTAGAGAGCCAAGATTACACCACTTCCCTCCAGCCTGGGTGCCAGAGTGAGACTCTGTCTCAAAAAAAAAAAAAAAAGAAAACGAGTGTTTTATGTATTTGTTTGTTTTTGTAATTGTGATAAAATATATATAACATAAAATCTACCTTTTTTTTTTTTTTTTCCTGGGAGACAGTGGAGACAATCTTACTCATTGCACCCCCACCTCTTGGACTTAAGCCATCCTCCCACCTTAACCTCCCCAATAGCTGGGAGCTGGGACGACAGGTGTGCACTGCTGCGCCCAGTTAATTTTTTTTTTTTTTAATTTTTTGTAGAGAAGGGATTTCACTACATTACCAAGGCTGGTTTCGAACTTCGGGGCTCAAGCAATTCACCTGCCTCAGCCTCTCAAAAACAGCTGGGATTACAGGTGTTAGCCACCATGTCCAGCCAAAATCTACTCTTTTAACCATTTATTTTTAAGATGGGTCTTAGGCTGGGTGTGGTGGCTCATACCTGTAATCCCAGCACTTTGGGAGGCCAAGACAGGTGGATTGTTTGAGTTCATGAGTTTGAGAACAGCCTGAGCAACATGGTGAAACCCTGTCTCCACAAAAAATACAAAAATTAGCTGGGCATGGTGGGGTGCACCTGTAGTTCCAGCTACTCAGGAGGCTGAGGTGAGAGGATGGCTTAAACCTGGGAGGTGGAGGTTGCAGTGTGCTTAGATCAGACCACTGCAATCCAGCCTCAGTGACAGAGCCAGACCTTGTCTCTAAATAAATAAATAAAGATGGGTCTTGCTATGTTGCTCAGGCTGGTGTCAAACTTCTGGCCCCAAGTGATTCTCTCACCTCAGCCAGCCAAAAGCGCTGGGTTATAGATGTGAGCCACTATGTCTGGACTTAACCATTTTAAAGTGTGCAGTTCAGTGGCATTAAGTATATTCATGTCGTCTGGGTTTTTTGGATCTAGGATCTTGCTTTGTCACCCAGGCTGGAGTGCAATGGCACAATCACAGCTCACTGCAGCCTCAACCTCCCAGGCTCTAGCAATCCTCCTACTTCAGTCTCCTGAGGAGCTGGAACTTTATTTTTTGTAGAGACAAGTTCTCGCTATGTTGCCCTGGCTGGTCTTGAATGCCTGGGCTCCATTGATCCTCCCACCTCAGCCTTTCACAGTGCTGGGAATACAAGCATGAGCTATTGTGCTGGCAATATATTCATATCGTTGTACAATCACTATCGCCATCTAACTCCAGAACTTTTTCATCATCCCATACTGAAACTCTACCCATTAAACACCAACCCGTTCCCTCCTCCTCCAGTCCCTGGCAACCACCATTCTACCTTCTGTCTCTATGAATTTGACTACCCTAGGTACCTCATATAAGTAGAATCATACAATATTTTTCCTTTTGTGTCTGGCCTATTTTTATTTTACTTAGCACAATGTCTTTCTAGTTTATCCATCTTGTAAAATGTATCAGAATGCCATTCCTTTTTAAGGTTGAATAATATTCCATCGTATGCATATACTATATTTTGTTTTATTTGTCTGTTGCTGAATATCTGAAGTGATATTGTTAGCTTTCTTTCCATGTAAGCATTCATCTTGTGGGTTGCTTTCATCTTGCGGCTATTGCGGATAATACTGCTATAAACATTGGTGTAGAAATTGTGCATCTGTTTTTGTGTTTTATTGTCGTTTTTCATGTTGCTTTGAATGCTTTTCAGGAGGTTCAGGATGCTGATTCAGCTATAGTTATTTGGGTAGTTCTTTTGGAAGCTGCATTTCAAAATAAATATTTTAGATGATTCTCAGGATTAGGCAAGTTTGGAAAGCACTTCCTACCTTTTCTATCTGAATAAAATCAGGTCAAAATAACATCAGAGATAGTCTGTCACAAGAAAAGAAGCACCGAGAAATCTGGGTAAGGTTTTGGGCAGGAGAGGCACTGATGATAGCAAGTGGGAGGTTTGGTGCTTTGAGCAGGTTAAATACATACAAACCAATTGTTCTACTAAGCACCATCTGTCAGAGCTGTTCCTGCTTCTGTGAATCACTATGCAAGCAGAGAGAGGATGAAATAGATGGGCTAAAATTGCCTAATTCCCTTTCTGGGTTGACTGTATCTTAGGAAAATCCCCAT
This sequence comes from Colobus angolensis palliatus, assembly GCF_000951035.1. Classification (NCBI taxonomy): domain Eukaryota; kingdom Metazoa; phylum Chordata; class Mammalia; order Primates; family Cercopithecidae; genus Colobus; species Colobus angolensis. The sequence goes on along the minus strand of NW_012119487.1, from coordinate 2,009,371 downwards.
TTGGCTCTGCTTTCAAGAATGACAAGCTTAGCTCAGCACTTCTGTGCATCTGCTGATGCTCATATTTTGAACTGAGGGATAACCCAATCTATGTCAAAGTAACTATTGATTCTTGGTTTTAACATAGTAATTTAACAATCTCTAAAGTTGTCCAAGGGTAGTCAGCTAGTCTAAACTCATCTCTTGTGGTGTCTTAGAGATTTATCAAAGGAATAATGTAAGATACCCAAGGAATAACTTTCATGACACAAGCCAACTGTAGTCATGGGAATATTTTGAGGCAATTTGTTAGTGAACTTCTGTTTAATCTCCATAAAGCAAAGCTACAGTGAGTCAGAGAAAAGCAGTTTGGGATTTTGTGGCAGACAAAGATACACTCAGGTGGCTTTCTAGAGGGAGAAAAAGGAAACATTTGGCTAGTTGCTGGCACATTTTTATTCGTTAAGCAAATATTTATTTAACTCCTGTCATATAATAGATACAATGGATAAAGCAGAGAAAAATATTTTTTCAAAAAAAGTCCCTGAGGTTATTGCACTTTCATTCTGTGGGGGAAGCAGATAATTACAAAGTGAACAAATATAAATATATTTTCAAACAGCAGAGTACAAAGCATCAAGTTGACCTAACTAAATACTTACTAGTAACCAATTAAGTTTATTGCAAGATTCCTTCAGATTGCTAGGGCCAATAGTTTATTTCAATTACAATTTTATCTAAAAATACATAATTTAAAAACAAATCTTCCTGACACTCAATTACTTTGCAAAGTAAGGTATTCATCTTTTTTTAAAGACTGAGAAAAGAGCCTGTAATCCCAGCACTTTGGGAGGCTAAGGCAGGTGGATCACCTGAGGTCAGGAGTTCAAGACCAGCCTGGGCAACATAGTGAAACCCTGTCTCTACTAAAAATACAAAAAATTACCTGAGCATGTTGGAGGGCACCTGTAATCCCAGCTACTTGGGAGGCTAAGGCAGGAGAATCACTTGAACTCAGGAGGCAGAGGTTGCAGTGAGCCGAGATCACACCATTGCACTTCAACCTGGGCAACAAGAGTGAAACTCCGCCTCTCAAAAAAAAAAAAAAAAAAAGAGACTGAGAAACTGTGAATGCCTACATGGAAAGAGAGCTAACAATGTCACTTAATCATACGGCTAAATGCAAACTGGCTAGTATGGATTCTAAGTAGCATGACTTTTCAGATAAGAACCAAGATTTTTCATGGTTTTAGGGCCTGACAGTTTGGAAACTTTTGTATGCCCAAACAGGTTTTAAACATCCCCACAATTTCTTAAATTGGCTTATCCACTTGTTCACTTGCTTTAGTGTTTCATCCGTTAGAAGAGAGTGGGAGGTGAGAGGAGGATAATGTTATTATGTGCTGCTCCCTGTAGGCTGTTTGTATATAAAAATGGCATGCTGGAATTGTTAGAATGGTGCTTGTATCTAACTGGGGAAAGCAGTGGTTGACTTTTTTGTTCAGTAAAGTGTAGAAAGAAAGAGTCCCAGATGTTAGAGTCCTTCGTTATGTATACTGTTGCGTGGAAAACCATGATGCTGTTCTTGGATCTGACATACCCTTTGAGGAATGAAATATTGATCACTCTGGCTCTATTTGAGCAGGCTAAGGATTTGAATGCGTTTCACTTTTGCTGGACAGTTCTGCGCAAATAAGGTACAACTCTCCCAAAATATTTACATTGAAAAAGTGACTGGCTGTTTCAGTTGCAGATTTGGATAATTATCATATATTGCAATTACACATGTCATATGTAATATATACAAAGAATACATAAAGTATAAAGTATATATATACGAGAGGGGAGGGAAATGTTAAAGCAAGTGGGCCAAAGGGGTAGAAAATAAACAACTGATGATTTAGATAAAAAGTATATTAGAATTTCTTGGACAGCCGCGGTGGCTCATACCTGTAACACCAGTACTTTGAGAGGCCATGGCAGGCGGATAGCTTGAGCTCAGGAGATTTAGACCAGTTTGGGCAACATGGTGAAACCCCATCTCTAACAAAAATACAAAAATTAGCTTGGTGTGGTGGTGGGTGCCTGTAGTCTCAGCTACTTAGGAGGCTGAGGTGGGAGTATGGCTTGAGCTCAGGAGGCAGAGGTTGAGTCAAGATTGTGCCACTGCACACCAGCCTATGCAACAGAGCCAGACCTTGTCTCCTTGTCTCAAAAAAAAAAGAAGAAAGAAAAAGAAAAAAACAAGTATATTAGAATTTCTTGACCTAGTCTTGCAAATTTTCTGTTAAGTTTGAGTTATATTAAAATAAAATGTTAAACAATTTCCTGTATTGGTGGAACTTACCTTTGTGTTTAGGTGGCTGGGTGGGGTGGGATGTGGGGAGAGTTGCAATGTTTTTTTCTGTTTAATTTAAAAACTTTATTTTTTAGAAAAGTTTTAAGTTTACAAAAAAATTTAAAAAACCCACTGAGCAGAAAGTACAGTTTCCACATACACCCCTCCTTAACACAGTTTCCCATATTATTAAACATCTTATATTAGTATGATACATTAGCTGCACTGATGAACCAACATTGACACATTAGTATTATTAATAACTTAAACTCCATGGTTTGCATTATAGTTCACTCTTGTGTTGTATAGTTTTATGGGTTTTGTCAAATGCATGTTATTATTTACCACCATTACAGTATTGTACAGAATAATTTCACTGCTTTCAAAAATCCCTTGTTTGTCACCTATAAATCTCTTCTTATACTTTAACCCCTGACAGCCACTAATCTTTTTACTATTTCTACAGTTTCGCCTTTTCCAGATGTCACATAGTTGGGATCCTACATGCATGGCCTTTCAGACTGATTTCTTTCATTTAGAAATATGCATTTTCCTCCATGTCTTTTTGTGGTGTGATAGCGCCTTTCTTTTTTCAACGAATACTATTCCATTGTATGGATGTACCTTGGTTTCTTTATCCATACACATGTTGAAGGATACCTTGGTTGCTTCCATTTTTTTTTTGGGAGGGGCAATTATGAATAAAGCTACTATATACATTTATGTACAGGTTTAAGTGTGAAAGTAAGTTTTCAATTCATTCGGATAAATACCTAGGAGTGCAATTACTGATCATAAGGTAAGTTTGTGTTTAGTTTTGTGAGAAATTGCCAAACTTCCTACTGAAGTAGCTGTGCCATTTTGCATTCCTACCATCAATGGTTGAAAATTCCTGTTGTTCCACATTCTTACTAGCATTTGGGATTGTCAGGTTTTTGGATTTTAGCTATTCCAATAGGTGTGTCACTGCATTCCATTATTGTTTTACTTTGCAATTCCTTGATAACATATGATGTAGAGTGTCTTTTCATGTGCTGATTTACCATTTGTATTTCTTCATTGGTGAGATTATCTGTTCATGTGCTTTGTTCACATTGTTCAGATCTTTTGTCTGCTAGAAGGTTGCAATTTTAAATAGTGTGGCCAGGGAAGGTCTCACAGAGACTTTTGAATAAAGATCTGAAAGAAGTGAGGGAAGAAGTTGTTTAGAACTCTAGGGAAAAAACATTCCAGGCAGAGGGAAAACGTCTGCAAAGGACCTGAGTCCGGAGTGTGCTTGGTATATTCTAGGGTAACAGGTGGCCAGCATGGCATGAGGGACTGGCCAGAAGGAAAGTATTAGGAGATAAGGCCAGAGGCACTGGGCTCAAGCTTATGCGGCCTTGTGGACCATTAGGCCTTTGCTTTTATCCTGAGTGAAGTAGGAGACCAGAGGGTCTTAAGCAGAAATTGATGTCATCAGACTTATGTTTAATAGCATATTCCTATTGCTTCATTAAAAATGGACCAGGCCAGGCATGGTGGCTCACACCTGTAATCCCGGCACTTTGGGAGGCCGAGGCGAGTGGATCACCTGAAGTTAGGAGTTTGAGACCTGCCTGGCCAACATGGTGAAACCCTGTCTCTACTAAAAATACAAAAACTGGCCAGTTGTGGTGGCACGAGCCTATAATCCCAGCTACTCCAGAGGCTGAGGCAGGAGAACGTCTTGAACCCAGGAGGCAGAGGTCGCAGTAAGCTGAGATCGCGCCATTGCACTCCAGCCCAGGTGACAAGAGCGAAACTCTGTCTAAAAACAAACAAATAAACAAACAAACAACAACAACAAAAAAAAATAGAAAGAAAAGAAAAGAAAATAGACCAAAGGCAGGTTGATACAAAGGCAAAGAGAGTGGTTAGGAGGCTGTTGCAGTAATTAGGCTATAAGCGATGGTGGCTATGCCCAGAGGGGCATTGATGGAAAAGATGAGAAATGATTTAATTCTGCATATATTTGGAAGATGAGGGATTGAATGATGGGTGGGAGAGAAACAAAGGAATCAAAGGTAGTTCCAAATTTGTTCTGTTTAATTTTTTTCCCATAAGCAACGGAAAGAATAATATTGATTATGCTCTAGTATCACAGGTCTATTTAAGGCCTTCTTTTTTCTCTTTATTCCTGATGCTCATTCTGATTTTTTCTGTCTCTCTCACAGGCATCACCAGTATGCTTGGAAATTATGTATTGTTCATAGTGTTTTAAATTTATACTGGTACTTTGATACAGATTTTGTTTTGTTTCCTACATTTTCCCACTTGACACTGTGTCTTCAAGAGGTAGCTAGATAGCTGAGTGTATGTCTGGTCCATTAATTCTGAACACTGCCCAGTTTTCAATTGAATACATATATCACATGTGATGGAGTTCTGTCCCTGCCTATCATGTCCCAGGTTTTTCCAAGCTCCTGCTGCTACAAACAATGCTGAGACATACATTCTCATATCTGTTCCCATTAATACCTGTGTGCAAGTTTCCTTGGAGTGAGATTTCTGGAACATATTAAGTTGCATAAATACTGGCAAGTCACTTTCCAGTATGGCTTCCTCAGTTTACAGTCAAAGGTTATCCCATCCTCCCAATTCTTACGAATTCTTGATATTACTAAGCCTTTACATTTCTGTGAAGTGGTATCTTACTGTTATTTTAACTTGAATTTTTTTCTCACTAGAGAGTTTGAGGATCTTTTTATAGATTCACTAGACATTCAGATTCCTTCTTCTGTGATTTGCCTATTTTATCCTTCATCTAGTGTATTAGGCTGTTCTTGCATTGCTGTAAATAAATACCTGAGACTGGGTAATTTACAAAGAAAAGAAGTTTAATTGGCTAATGGTTCTGCAGGCTCTACAGGAAGCATAACAAAGGCATCCATTTCTGGGGAGGCCTCAGGAAGCTTTAGGTTATGGTGGAAGGTGAAAAGGGAGCAGGCATCTCACATGGTGAGATCAGGAGCAAGAGAGAGAGGGAGGTGCCACACGTTTTTAAATGACTAGATCTTGTGAGAACTCAGTCACTATCGTGGGGATGGCACCAAGAGGATGGTGCTAAATCATTCATGAGAAATCTGACCCCATGATCCCATCACTTCCTGCCAGGCCCCACCTCCAACACTGGGGATTACGTTTCATGGGCATGGATGCACATCCAAACTCCATCATCTAGTTTTCTACTGGACTTCATGTCTTTTGCTTCTTGATCTACAGAATTTCTGTGTATATTCTACATAACAGTTCCTGAGTTCTATAGGTGGCAAATATACTCTTCTAGGCTATCATTTGTCCCCTAACTTTATTTATGATAGTCTTCTTTGAAAAGAAACTGTGGTGTTTTTGTTTTTATATTTAAATCCACAAATTTCCCCCTTTATGGTAAGATTTTCAGACCTTTCTTACTAATAACTCCATTTCAAAGTCACAAAGATATTCTTCTATATCTTCCTTATCTTCATTGATTTCCATTTCAGATGAAAGGAATCCATTACAGTTAACATTTGTATATGGTATGAGGCAGGAATACAACTGGATTTTTCTCCATGTACCAGCTCTCCCAACGTCACTCACTAAAAACAAAACAAAACAAATCTATCCTTCTTTCTTCATTGATTACAGATGCCATTTCTATGATATATGAAGTTTCAGTATGCACATGGGTTTGTTTTGGGACTCCCTATTTTGTTCTACTGATCTATTTTTTTTTTTTTTTGAGATGGAGTTTTGCTCCTGTCACCCATGCTGGAGTGCAGGCTGGAGTTGTCCAGGCTGGAGTCACTACATGTGGCTAATTTTTGTATTTTTAGTAGAGACAAGGTTTCACCATATTGGCCAGGCTGGTCTTGAACTCCTAACCTCAGGTGATCCACCCACCTCGGCCTCGCATAATGCTGGGATTACAGACATGAGCCACGGCACCCAGCCTATCTGTTCTTGTGCCAGTATTAAATTATTTTTACTTCTGTTAATGTGATTTGTCTTAATATTTGGTAGAAGAAGTCCTCTATCTTTGCTCTTCTTTTTCAAAATTAGTTTAGCTATTTGTGTCTTAACTATTCTTTGTTCATTTCAGAATCAATTTGTCACATTCCCCTCAAAATCCAGCTGGAGTCCTAGAGAGCGAGCTGTCCAGCTTCCAAGTGGGAACGTTCATAGTGCCATTGATGAGAGATTAAATATGGGTGATGTTGAGAAAGGCAGAAGACTTTTGTTCAGAAGTGTGCTCAGTGCCACACGGGTCCAATCTTCATGGTCTCTTTGGAAAACAGATGAGTTCACTGGATTCTCTCTCACAGACATTAGTAAGAAAAAAGGCATCACCTGGGGAGAAGAGACACTGATGAACTATTTGGAGATTCTCCAGAAATCTATCTCTGGAACAAAAATGATGTTCACAGGCATTAAGAAGGAAACAGAAAGGACAGACTTGATAGCTTATCTCAGAAAGCTCCTAATAAGTAATAATTGGCCTGCCTTATTACAAAGCAGAAATGTCTCATAACTTTTTTTTTCTTTTAAGAGATACAGTCTTGCTCTGTTGCCTAGGCTGGAGTGCAATGGCACAACCATGGCTCACTGCAGCCTCAAATTCCTGGGCTCAAGCAGTCTTCGCACCTCAAGCCTCCTGAGTAGTTGGGACTACAGGCATACACCAACACACCTGGCTAATCTTTAATTTTTATTTTTTTGTAGAGACAAGGGCTTGCTAAGTTGTGCAGGCTGGTCTTCAACTCCTGGCCTCAAGCAATCCTCTCACTGTGGCCTCCCAAAGTGCTGAGATTATAGGTGTGAGCCACTGTGACCAGCCTCATGACTTTTTAAATGTGTGTCATGATTTAATTGATCTCATACACCAGAATTCAGATCACTAATGACTGACAGAATATTTTTGTTGGACAGTCCTGATTTAACTAAGTCTGGCTTATGGTTAAATGAATACAATTGTTTCTTGAATTTTGATAGTAATTCCAATTCAGTAAATGCTCTCACTGTTTCCTCTTCTAAAGATAAGTTTGGACTTGATTAGTAATGTTAAACTTTTCACAAAGATGGAGAATGCCATCACAAAGTCAATTAGAAATTGGTTTTATATTTTGACTGATATAGTTATATAAATGAATATATGAATATATTTAAATACTGGGGAAATCCCTTTACTGTCTCAGAACCAAGCAAGAATTACCTGTGTTTTAATTTGTGTTCATTAGCCTGTTAAGGGCAAGGGCTGAAGATAAGGTAGCAATGTCTGCTTTATATTTTTGGTCTTAATTATGTCAATCTAATTAGAATTCCTGGTATCCAAAATGCTATTTTTATTTTCTTTCTTTCTTTTTCTTTTTTATTTTCTTGAGACAGGGTCTCGCTTTGTCACCCAGACAGGAGTGCAGTGGTATGATAAACAGCTCACCGCAGGCTCAACCTCCCAGGCTCAAGCCATCCTCCCACCTCAGCCCCCTGAGTTGCTGGAACTAGAGGCAGGCACCACCATGCCAGGTTGGTTTTTGAAGAATTTTATGTAGAGACTGAGTCTCATTTTGTGGCCCAGGCTTGTTTGAAACTCCTAGGCTCAAGCAGTCCTACTACCTTGGCCTCCCAAAGGGCTGAAATTACAGGAGTGAGCCACTGTGCCCTACCTAAAATTCTACTTTTCAATTATTGAAAGGCATTTTAGTGTAGTTTATGTGTAACACCAAATAAAGAATATTAATCACTTATAAGAAGTTCAGGCCAGGTATGGTGGTTCGCGCCTGTAATCCCAGCACTTTGGGAGGCCAATCACAAGGTCAGGAGATCGAGACCATCCTAACACGGTGAAACCCTGTCTCTACTAAAAAGTACAAAAAAACTAGCCAGGTGAGGTGGCGGGCGCCTGTAGTCCCAGCTACTCTGGAGGCTGAGGCAGGAGAATGGCATAAACCCGGGAGGCGGAGCTTTCAGTGAGCTGAGATCTGGCCACTGCACTCCAGCTGGGGCAACAGAGCAAGACTCCGTCTCAAAAAAAAAAAAAAATTAGCTGGATGTGGTGGTGCACACCTGTGATCCTAGCTACTCAGGAGGCTGAGGCAGGGGAATTGCTTGAACCAAGGAGGCAGAGGTTACAGTGAGCCGAGATCGTGCCACTGCACACTAGCCTGGTGACAGAGTGAGACACTGTTTCAAAAAAAAAAAGAAGTTCAGGTGGAGTTTTGACTGAAAATGTGTTATACATTGTTATTTTTAGAAGAGCCTACAGATTTCTACTATAAAGCTATTTCATTTTTCCTTTTCTTTTTAAATTATTATTTTTAAACAGAGATGGGGTCTTGCTATGTTGACCAGGCTGGTCTTGAACTCCTGGCCTCAAGCAATCCTCCCATCTCAGCTTCCCAAAGTGCTGGAATTACAGATGTGAGCCACTGCGTCCAGCCTGTTAAACTATTTTATACATATAGTATAGCTACATTTTTTCAACTTCTTTTGTCTTTAAGAGTTTTTTTTTTTAATTTAAATTTTTATTTTTGAGGCAGGGTCTCACTCTGTCACTCAGGCTGGAGTGCAGTGGTGAGATCTCAGCTCACTCAACCTCTGCCTCCTGGGTTCAAGTGATTCTCCTGTCTCTCCCACGTAGCTGGGATTACAGGCATGCACCACCACACTCAGCTACTTTTTGTGTTTTTAGTAGAGACGGGGTTTCATCATGTTGGACAGGCTGGTCTCAAACTCCTGGCCTCAAGTAATTTGACAGCCTCGGCCTTCCAAAGTGCTGGGATTACAGGCATGACCCACCGTGCCTAGCCTTTTGTCTTTAATAGGGTTTTAAGGGTATTTTTTAGGGCTCTTCACTGTGAAAATTATTAGAGTTATATTTAAAGATACATTTATGGCTGAGTGCAATGGCTCACGCCTGTAATCCCAGCACTTTGGGAGGGCGAGGTGGGTGGATCACGAGGTCAGGAGATCAAGACCATCCTGGCTAACACGGTGAAACCCCATCTCTAGTAAAAACACAAAAAATTAGCCAGGTGTGGTGGCAGGCACCTGTAGTCCAGCTACTCAGGGGGCTGAGGCAGGAGAATCACTTGAACCCGGGAGGCAGAGGTTGCAGCACTCCAGGCTGGGTGACAGAGCAAGACTCTGTCTCAGAAAAAAAAATAGTAATAATAATAATAAAGATACATTTACAAATGTGTAATGAATATTTGGAAATTGTCTACATGTCTACTAATAGAGGAATGGTTAAATAAATAGAAAACAAACTGATGTATGCATTTGCAGAAAATCACATTTAAATCATACTTTCAAAGAATATTTATGACATGAGAAAATATTGTTATACTGTTACATCATTACTTGATGAGATTACAGGGATTTAAACAGTCTTTATTATAATTTGTAGGATATGTCCCAAGTTTTCTGAAATAAACATGATTTATTTTTACAATATTTTTTTTTTGGAGGCGAGTCTCTCTTGCCCAGGCTGGAGTGCAGTGGAGGAATCTTGGCTCCCATGGCAACCTCCACCTGCCGGGTTCAAGCGATTCTCCTGCCTAAGCCTCTTGAGTAGCTGGGATTACAGGCAAGTGCCACCACACCCGGCTAATTTTTGTATTTTTAGTAGAGACAGGGTTTCACCATGTTGGCCAGGCTGGTCTCAAACCCCTGACCTCATAATCTGCCTGCCTTGGCTTCCCAAAGTGCTAGAACTACAGGTGTGAGCCACTGTGCCTGGCCATAATTTTTTCCTTTAAAGAAGTTGTTGGAAGTAAATTAAGTTTTGTATTTGTCATCTGAATCTATTACAGGAATATTGGGAAAACGATTTCTGACTCATCTGATGAACTCATCAAGCAATAAACAATAACTCACATGTAAATTTTCTAGCTTGACTTCCTGCCTCCTCCATCTGTTGGGACTCCTTATAGTTCGTTAGGCCACCTGACTCAACTAAGTATAAGTACATGAAATTTCACACATTCATTTTTTTCATGTTACAAATATTTAATAATCTGCTGCTATGTTCCAAGTACTCTACTAAATCCATTAAAGATAAAGGACTCACTTAAATTGTCTCAGTCCTAACAGGGCTTAGTTCAGTTGGTCCTCTGTTTCTATGAATTCCAGATCTGTGGATTTAACAAACCATGAGACAAAAATATTTAAAAAAAAAAAAAGAAAAAAGAGAAAAAAATGGTTGTGTCTGTACTGAGCTTGTATAGACTTTTTTCTTGCCACTATTTCCTAGACAATGTAGTGTTACAACTATTTACATACTATTCACATTGCACTGGGTACTGTAAGTAACCATAAGATGATTTAAAGTATACAGAAGGATATGCAAATACTATACCACTTTATTTTATTTTATTTTATTTTATTTTGAGACGGAGTTTTGCTCTTGTTGCCCAGGCTGGAGTGCAAAGGTATGATCTTGGCTCATTGCAACCTCCACCTCCTGGGTTCAAGCAATTCTCCTGTCTCAGCCTCCCGAGTAGTTGGGATTACAGGTGCATGCCACCACGCCCGGCTAATTTTTGTATTTTTAGTAGAGATGGGGGTTTCATCATATTGGTCAGGCTGGTCTCGAACTCCTGACCTTCAGGTGATCCCCTTGCCTCAGACTTCCGAAGTGCTGGGATTACAGGCATGAGCTACCGTGCCTGGCCGACTATACCATTTTATATGACGGACTTGAACACTGATATGGTTTGGCTCTGCATCCCCACCAAAATCTCATCTTGAATTGTATTCCCATAATTCCCATGTGTTGTGGGAGGCACCTGGTGGGAGATAATTTGAATCATGGGGATAGTTTTCCCCATACCATTCTCATGGTAGTGAATAAGTCTCATGAGATCTAATGGTTTTATCACGGGTTTTGCATCTTCCTCATTCCATATTGTTCTCATGGTAGTGAATAAGTCTCACGAGATCTGATGGTTTTATCATGGTTTTTGTATCTTCCTTATTTTTCTCTTGCTGCTACCATGTAAGAAGTGCCTTTTACCTCCCACCATGGTTCTGAGGCCTCCCTAGCCATGTGGAACTGTAAGTTCAATTAAACCTCTTTTTCTACCCAGTCTTGGGTTTGTCTTTATCAAAGACATGTGGCATGAAAACGGACTAATACAAACATCAATGGATTTTGGTATGGATGTTCAAGTCCCTCATATAAAATGAGGTCCAGAAACCAATCCCCCGTGGATACCAGGGGATAACTCTGTGACACATAAAGATTCAGGATTTGGCTGTCAAGTTCAACCATGCCAACTCTCAATATTTCTGTGCTCCAGCCACCCCAGATTATTCCCCCTACTTTTCTCATGCTGTGTCCTCACTTGGAATTCCTTTGTCTTTTTATCTACCCATAAAAATGCTACTTATTAGCTGAGTACGGTGGTGCACACCTGTCGTCCCAGATACTCAGTAGGCTAAGGCAGAAAAATCTCTTGAGCTCAGCAATTGAAGGCCAACCTGGGCAACATAGTGAGACCCCCAGCTCTGAAAAAAAAAAAAGCAATATATTTCTTACAGTTTTGTGAGAACTTCTCTGATTCTCCTATTTCCTCTAACATCCCATGAGCACTTCAGATGTAGCTCTAACTTGGCACATTCTTCACGCTGCTTTGTTTTTGTCAGTCATTTTTTTTCCAAAAGCGAAGATGATGGCATGACTGCTGTCTGCATTAAATACTGCAGTTATGATCTTAGTGAACAGGAAAAATGGAAATTCAAGCACCTATATTTTCAAACAACACACTCCACACAATACTTTTTTTTTTTTTGGAGATGGAGTATCGCTCTGTCACCAGGCTGGAGTGCAGTGGTGTGGTCTCGGCTCACTGCAACCTCCGCCTCCTGGGTTCAAGTGATTCTCCTGCCTCAGTCTCTCAAGTAGCTGGGATTACAGGCATGTGCCACCACGCCCAGCTAATTTTTGTATTTTCAGTAGAGATGGGGTTTCACCATGTTGTTCAGGCTGGTCTTGAACTCCTGACCTCGCGATCCGCCCGCCTCGGCCTCCCAAAGTGCTGGGATTACAGGCGTGAGCCACTGCGCCCAGCCCACACAATACTTTTACCATTGCTATACTGGTCAGTAGATGGAAAAACTGAACATTGGGGAAAATTGTCCCAGCAATCTTGGGCAAGTACAGGACGCTGTTGGTGATAGACTACTGTACCTGTTTAAACGTTTCTATCAAAGAGACTTCTTGGTTTCATTGAGGCTGAGGGGTGATTTACAGAGACTTTAGGAAATTAACAGACCACAATAATTTAGAAACCAAATGAGGGAAACCAGCAGAAGATGAGCAAACAGGACCCATTAGTGTCCCTGAGGGCTCTGTCCACTTGGATAAATTGTATCTTATTCTTATTTCCATGGGTTACCTTTCAATCACCAAGCTTTGCTCTATAGGACTGTGTTCCCCTGAGGAGGCGCCTCTTTCTACTTTGCACAGAGAGGCTGAATAGGTTCCAGCTGCCCCTGTAAGCGGAACAGGTTTTATTTCTTTTCCCAGACTCACCCATCAGCTCACTCTTCTTCCGTGATGAGGAGTGGGCAAGGGGATTATGGGGAGGCAGGCAGTGTTCCTTCTATATTTCGCCTCCCTGGGCTGTGCAGTTAAAATCCTTTCCACCTTTCTTTACTACATGAAGAATTTCCTATGTGGAATTCCCACCTGTAATCATCTTATGTAGTTCTGACAACCACTCGGTGGTATTCTTACTCTCATTTTATAAACACATGGTAAATTATGCTGAGAAAATGGAGCCAGCAAGAATTGACTAACCATTTTGGAATTTTGGATGAAGTGAGAAAAAGTTTGAGGTGCAAAGTCGAGGCCTGTTTTTGAAGGAGAGACTTGGACTTGTTTAGAGGACAGTAGTTCTCAAACTTGAGTATGTATCAGAATCACCTGGAGAGCTTGTTAGGCCTTAGTCTGCTTGGCTGCAGGCCCAGAGTTTCTGATTCACTAGATCCGGGGTGGGGCAGGAAAATTTGCCTTTCTAACACATTCCCACATGATGCTGATGCTGTTGAGACCTCACTCTGAGAATCTGTTATAGGCCAGGTTAAGGGAGGCAAAATATGGCTGACTGCCTGTTTTTGTATCACTCCTGAACTAAGAATGGATTTTACATCTTTAAAAACAATATTTTGTTCATGTGAAATATGAAATTCAAATTTCATTGTCCATAACGCTTTATTGGAACACAGCCACACATTTATTATATATTGTCGATTGTTTTCACATTATAACAGCAGAGTTGAATAGTTGTGACAGATATAGTAAGGCCTACTAATACAGTTTGGATATTTGTCTCTTCCAAATCTCATGTTGAAATATAATCCCTGTGTTGGAGGTGGGGCCTGATGGGAGGTGACTGGATAATGGAGGATCCTTCATGAATGGTTTAGCACCATCCTTTTGGTGATAAGTTAGCTCTTACACAGTTAGTTCACTTGAAATGTGGTTGTTTAGGCTGAGCGTGGTGGCTCACGCCTGTAATTCCAGCACTTTGGGAGGCCGAGATGGGCGGATCACCTGAGGTCAGGAGTTCAAGACCAGCCTGGTCACATGGTGAAACCTTGTTTCTACAAAAAGTACAAAAATTAGCCGGGCATGGTGGTGCATGCCTGTAATCCCAGCTACTTGGGAGGCTGAGGCAGGAGAGTTGCTTAAACCTGGGAGGTAGAGGTTACAGTGAACCAAGATTGTGCCAATGCACTCCAGCCTGGATGACAGAGCAGGACTCCATCTGATCTCAAAAAAAAAAAAAAAGAAAGAAAGAAATGTGGTTGTTTAAAAGAGTGTGACAGAGTGGGCACAATGGCTCATGCCTGTAATCCTACTACTGTGGGAGGCTGAGGTGGAAGGATTGCTTGAGCCCAAAAATTTGAGACTAACCTGGGGCAATATGGTAAGACCCCATCTCTACAAAAAAAGGAAAAAAGATCAAAAACATTTGCTGGATGTGGTGGCTCAAGCCTGTAGTTCCAGCTACTCAGAGAGGTAGAAGGATGGCTTGAGCACAGGAGGTCGAGGCTGCAGTGAGCCCCGATGGCACCACTGTATTCCAGCCTGGGTGACAGAGTGAGACTGCGTCTTCAAATAAATAAATAAAATAAAAAAGTGTGACACCTCACCTCCCCTTCGCTCTCCTGCTCCCACTCTCGCCATGAGACATGCCTACTCCAGCTTTGCCTTCCATCATAAGTAAGAGCTCCCTGAGGCTTTACCAGAAGCACAATACTTGTTGTACAGCCTGCAGAACTGTGAGCCAATTAAAGCTCTTTCATTTTTCAGTTACCTAGCCTCAGGAATTTCTTTATAGTGAAAAAACAATGTCTTTATAGTGGCAAAAATTTCTTTATTGCAAAATCAATCTGACACACCTACAAAGCCTAAAATATTAACTATGTGGTACTTCACAGAAAAAGTTTGACATCTGCCTGGGCTAAGGTAATGCAGGAGAGAGATAACTAAGTGAAGGGGCGGCATTCTTTGTGGGGCAACAGGGAATGCAGTTAAGAAAGAGGAATGTCTTATTCTCTAAAATTGGAGAGAAGTTGGTGAGAATTAGGGAGAATCTAGGTAAAATTACAGGTATGTGGCTTGGTTGAAATTTGATGAAGGTCACTTGATAGAAGTGAAAAAGGGTGGGGAGTTGATAAAATTGGCTAAGGTTTAGATTAATCTTTAAAGTGGAATAGGAGGAATTGCTAAAAGACCTCACTGAGGTTGAGGGTTGTTAATTTTTAGTGGTACATTTGCATAATGAGTATCATTTTATTCAATTGTGCTTATTGTCCCAATGTAAGAGTAGAGAAGGCAGTTGTGGAATTGACCCAGAATTTAAAGATAGGTATGCCTTGGAATCAAGGCTGTTCATGAAAAATTGTGCATGTGATCCACCACATAAGAGTATCCTGGGTTCAGAAGGAAAAGAGGTTGGGAGAAGATTGGGAGAAATAAAAGAATAAGAAGTAGAAGAACTGTCTTGTGAGAGTCAAAAGGACTGTGTAGTGGGTGCTTGAAAGATGAGAGTCCTAGTAGGAGGATGAGTTATTATAGTTTGGAATATAATTAATGGGTTAATAAAGTAATTCCAGATGATGACAAGGTTCAGAAATAATCATAAGAATGAGTAGCTGAATGAAGGAGAAACAGTAATTGTTGAAGTTGCAGGCATCAAGAAACTAGAAAACTAGAGTGTTAGAAGGGTTATCCACTGGACATTGAAAACTACCAAGTATTCCAAGAATGCGAGCATGTAAAATAAACAGATGTCAGAGAAAGAATAACTCTCAAAAGGGCAGTGACACTTCAAGGAGAGTGAAGATCTGGAAGTGCTATTAGGAGTGAGGAAAATCTTAACCTCACTTACCCACCTGTGGGTATATCGCGTGGGGAAAAGGCCAACCACATTAACGAGGCTGTAAGGGAAATGTTCTTGAGCCAAAGCTGAGTCTCAATCATGACTAGGAATTGAGGTAGTATTCTACGAATTTGGGATGCTAAGAGGGTACAGGTATGGGAGGGAAGGAATAATAAAGCAATATAGAAAGGAGGGTATTGGGAAAAATATGTTTTTGTTCCTGGTCATTTATGCCAACTCTGTGATAGCTAGTGTGATTCAATAATTATAATGGCCCCATGTGGGATGGCCCTAAGTCTCAAGATGTCAGATGGTGAGGTCTGTATGCTGAGGCTGGTGCATTAAAGGACTTAGATTGCGAATTGTGGACCTTATCTCTTAGGAGTTTTAGGCTGATGCAGGCTGAAGCCTGGTAAGTGAGGATTTCATAGTGAAGAATGTCCTTAATTACTCACTTGACAAATGATTATTAAATAACTAGTTATGTTTCAGGCAATGTAAGATACTTAATGAACACAGAAATGAATTAAAGACAGGATTGCTGTCTTTGTGTATGTAAAAAGTTTAGTGCAAGAGTATGATAATTGAACATAATGTAATATTAACTTTTTTGTTTTTTTTCTGTCAAAATTTACTTATTTATTCATTTATTTATTAATTTTTGAGACAGGGTCTCACTTTGTCACCCAGGCTGGAGTGCGGTGGCACGATCTCAGCTCACTGCAGCCTTGACCTCCCAGGCTCAAACCACCCTCTTGCCTCAGCCTCTAGAATAGCTGAGACCACAGGGGTGCACCACCCCCACACCCAGCTAATTTTTGTATTTTTTGTAGAGACAGGATGGGGTTTGGCTGTGCGATCTGCCTGCCTCGGTCTCCAAGAGTGTTGAGATTACAGGTGTGAGCCACTGTTCCTGGCAAAATTTACTTTTTAATATAATTTTATATTATTTGCCTGCACTGTGAAAAACAGCAGACAGAGCAATGTATAATTAAAAGTATAGTAGAGGGACACGTGTGGGTTAATGGCAGAAGTACACACTCCATTTGAGATAAAGGAAAGCTTGCTGATTGAGGTCTTCATTGAAACTCAAGAGATGATTTGGATTTAGGCCAAGCTGGGTAGAGTAGAGGTGCTGAGAGTTCAGGAGGAGGAAATGGGAGATTGTGAGCAAAATGAAAGTGCAAATGTCTAGAGTTTTAAAGGAATAAGCATGTTTACAAATTGTTTAGAATGTTGGGTTGGAATGGTTTACAGCTGAAAGAGTTCAGAAATGAGACAGGTGCTCTGAAAGCCAAGTTTGGTCTTTTTTCATGAGGGTGTTGGTGAGTCACTGAGAATTTTTAAGCCAGGAAATGACATGATGAAATTACTTTTTTTTTCCTTTTTTTTTTTTTTTTTTTTGAGGCAGAGTCTTTCTGTATCACCCAGACTGGAGTGCAGTGGCGTAATCTCGGCTCACTGTAACCTCCACCTCCTGGGTTCAAGCAATTCTCGTTCTTCAGCCTCCAGAGTAACTGGGAATACAGGTGCATGCCACCATGCTTCGCCAATTTTTGTATTTTCGCTAGAGACGGAGTTTCACCTGTTGACCAGGCTGGTCTCAAACTCCCCGCCTCAAGTGATCCATGCACCTTGGCCTTCTAAATTTCTGGGATTACAGGTGTGAGCCACTGTGCCTGGCCCAAAGTTATCATTTAAGAAAGTTTATTTTGGCTGGGCATGCCTATAATTATATATATGTATATATATATATATATATATATATATAGGCCCATGCCTATAATTCCAGTGCTTTCGGAGGCTGAGGCAGGCAGATCACTTGAGGCCAGGAGTTCGAGACCAACCTGGGCAACATGGTGAAACCTTGTCTCTACTAAAAATACAAAAATCAGTCAGGCGTGGTGCCACATGCCTGTAATCCTAGC
Source organism: Colobus angolensis palliatus (assembly GCF_000951035.1). NCBI lineage: Eukaryota > Metazoa > Chordata > Mammalia > Primates > Cercopithecidae > Colobus > Colobus angolensis. Next base: position 1,991,735 of record NW_012119487.1, on the reverse strand, counting down.
TACTCAGAAGGCTGAGGCATGAGAATCACTTGAGCCTGGGAGCTCTAGGCTGCAGTGAGCTGAGATATTGCTACCGTACTACAGTCTGGGTGACAGAGCAAGACTCTGTCTCAATAAAGAAAAGAAAGAAAGAAAGTTCATTTTGGTGGCAGTATGGAGAATGAACTGAAACAAGCACTCCCCTCCCTAATTACTCACAATACAATACTTGGCACTTTAATTGTAGCACTTCTCAAGCCCTCTTTTATATTAAAGATGTTTGTGTAAACTGTCTTCCCTACTAGTTTGTGAGCTCTCAGGTGCCAGACAGCCTATTTTATTCAAAGGCATAATATCTCCTCTCATTACTTAGGATTTTCTTGAATCTACTAGATCATCAGTAAGTGCTCGTATGAATATCAATATACTCTTTTATAGACAGTAATCTTTTACATTTAATTGTTTCCCTCTTCCTCAGGCCCTGATTCACTCTTCCCTAGAGTGAGAAATCGATGTCATTTCTTCTATATATGGTACCCAAAATCAGGATTGACAATTTGACAAAATACATTTTTCTTTAATTTTGAATTTTTATATATATCAAGTCTGCAAAAAATAAGTTACATTTGGTTATATGTTTTTGTTTTCATCCAAAAGAGGAAGATTATATAAAACTGGGACTGCTTTGGGAAGCCTAAGATGCATGATTTCTATGCTTTTGTTCATCAGGGACTTGGAGAGAACATGATGAGGTCACCTGTTTTGTGAGTTGAGGCAGTGTGATCTGCGTTCCCCAAGTCTGAATCATGTTGAATAAACTGATCGTTAACTTTCCAGACTATAATCCTTAGAGAGCAAATTTGGAATCCAGAGTGGTCAGCAGTCTTAACACTCCTTTTCCTGACTCATCTGAATAGTCAAATAGGAGAGAATAGAAATATATATTGCTCTGCATGGGTTATTTTTTAATTTATTTTATTATTATTATTTTTTTTGACGGAGTCACACTCTGTCACCCAGGCTGGAGTGCAGTGGTGCGATCTTGGCTCACTGCAACCTCTGCCTCCTGGGTTCAAGCGATTCTCATGCCTCAGCCTCCCAAGTACCAGGGATTACAGGCATGTGTCACCACACCTGGCTAATTTGTATTTTTAGTAGAGATGGGGTTTCACCATGTTGGTCAGGCTAGTCTCGAATTGCTGACCTCAAGTGATCCACCCACCTCGGCCTTCCAAAGTGCTGGGATTACAGGTGTGAGCCACTGCACCCGGCCTCTGCATGGGTTTGAGTCCTACGTGCCTTCTCAATTCAGAAAACCTGTTCTCAGACTTCTGATGTGTTATCACTAGGGATTTCCTAGACTGACTGAATCACCAATTATCGAAAGCAATATTAGGCCTGAACAACGATATTGCTGATATTGAGCCTTGCACCTGCAAAATGCTCAGGGTTTTTATGGTATAAAATGTACCCTAGAAGCCCAGATAAAATGATACTTTGACCTCAAAGACTTCCTCTGTTTCTCCTGTGGGACATTCCAGACAGCCTTATCCCCTCTGCCTCTAGTCCCTCTCTAACATCACTTGCCATTGATTTCTGAGTTTTCTAGTTTTCTGTGTCTTATTTTTTCTATCAGACTATCAGCTCTAGGAGGCCACAGCCTCAGTCACATTTGCATTTGTATCTGTAGGGGCCAAGGGAAAAGTTGCCCTTAGCCCTTTGAAGTTTCTCTGAAGCTGGGCACTTTGGGTGGCTAAGGCAGGAGGATCGCTTGAGGCCAGGAGTTTGAGGCCAGCCTGGGCAATATAGTGAGACTTCATCTCTACAAAAATTTAAAAAAATTAGCCAAGTATGGAGGCACATGCCTATAGTCCTGGCTGCTAGGGAGGCTGAGGTGGGGGAACTGATGGAGGTTGCAGTGAGCTGAGATCTAGCCACTGCTGTCCAGCCTGGGAGACAGAGTGAGACCCTGTCAAAAAAGGAAAGAAAAGAAAGAAAGAAGGAAAGAGAGAGAGAGAAAGAAAAAAAAAGAAAAAATACCATGAAGTTTTCTGAAAAGCAACTGACAAAAGATAGATTAATAGGATAAAAGCACACAGAATCTATTAATGTGCTGAGCACGGCAGGGAGAATCACACGGTGATCACCCAACAACTCAGCGGTACAGAAGCTTCTATACCCTATTTCATGGGGTGGGGGGAGGGATGGAGGAATGAATAGGCCCAATGCTCAGACTGTGGTTCTCTTTGGGAGCTGACTGGGAGTAACTCCAAAGTTGAGGGGCAGAACAAAGGTTTTTTATTATTATGTAGATAAAGCCCCTCAGGTAATCTCTTGAAGTTGCCCTCAGAAAAAGAGATGAAAATTCTGTCTGGACATGATGAAGACCCCTGGTCTCTTCTACTCTCTGGTGGTTGACCTTTCCTTGTTATTTCATGAGATTTTCTAGGGAGGGAGTCTTAAAACGATTTCATTTCTTTTGGAAAGATGCTTTCTTAATCAAATAAGGAAATTCCCGAGAGATTCCCTCCTGGTGGCTTGGAAAAGAGGATTAGAGAGACCAGGGGTCGGGGAAAAGTCAGAGAGCGATTTTGGTTCTGAGACCTATTCTGATGAAATGGATAGGAGGCAAGGAAATACTGGATAGAAGAGGGCAGCCCCAGCGAGGGCCCCAACCTCAAGCCTGGAACTTCTGCCCAAAGTGAGAACATGCATTCTTGTTTTCCCACTTTAATGTTGCTTTTTGGCCCGCCCGCCCCAATCTTGTACGCACAAAAACCCCAGGCTCTACTGGCAGAGCAACAGAGCGGAACAGCAGAGAAGGAGAGAAAAGAAGAAGCAGCTGGACATTGGAGAGAAGCAGCTTGACTTCAGAGGGACAACTTGACAGCAGGACTTTGGAGAAGAGTTCAGCTGGGGATGGAACTGAGCTGGCCGAACTCTAAGGGAAGACTACCTTCTCACTCCATCCTTCTCACTCCATCCCCTTTCCAGCTGCCCATCCTGCTGGAAGTCACTTTCATAGGCAATAAAATCCCCCACATTTACCATCTTCAATTTGTTCATGTGACCTGATTCTTCCGCATGCCGAACAAGAGCTTAGTATACAGAGGGCTGTCACACTCAGCTGTTAAACACTTAAGCCATTTGTAGACAGCAGAGTTAAAAGAGCACACTGTGACGTGCACCCTCTGAGGCTCTAGGGGTTGCAGGTACACCCAAAATGCTGCCAGGGGCCACATGAGGTTCTGCTCCTGTTGGCTCCCAGAAGCACTTATCTTGGCCCCTGCACCTGCCCACCCGCATGCTCCCCCTCCCACGAGGGGTTGAGAGCTGTGGGATGAGTAAATGAGCCACCCCCTTCATGAGTCCTGCAAAGGGGTCAAGGGAACTATCCCATTTCACTGAGGCCTTTCAATTTTCAAAAGCACTCAGCAAGCCAATGGCCATATGTTGGGGAATCGTTTTCTGCCCCCCGACATATCCCTCGATGTACTCGGTATGGTGCTGTGTGTGTGTCTGTGTGTTGAGTATTTGCTAAACATAAATTTAACTGAATTTACCTTTATATGGTTAGGCAAATAAGATAAATTATAAACTAATATAAAATTTGTGAAAAACTTTAGCTCCATTTTATCCTTATTTTAGGAGACAACCCTGCCCCCCGCCCCCTCAGTTAGCTATGCTAAAGACTGGCCTTGGCCAAAGAAAAAGAAAAAAATTGAAATTGGAAAGTAAAAGTTGCTAGTGATAAGAGGTAATAAAGAAATAGAAATAGATCCAGAAGACCCAGAAAGCTCTTTCTAGAGCAAGAAAAGGAGGTAAACAGAACTCACACTGTATTTCAAGCCATGCTCAAATGGTTAAGAGAGGGGAATACAGAACATATATCTGCATAGTTCTGAGGGCGTTTTAATCATCATAATTTCAGTGGCACTGGAGAAGGTACGAACCCCAAATACCTGCGACAGGACTCAGTTAATTTAGAAAGTTTATTTTGCCATGGTTGAGGACCCGCACCCATGACACAGCCTCAGGAGGTCCTGACAACATGTGCCCAAGATGGTCAGAGCACAGCTTGATTTTATACATGTAGGAAGACATGTGACATCAATCAACATGCATAAGATGAACATTGGTTTGGTCCAGGGAGGGGGTACAACTTGAAGCAAAGGCAGGACAACTTGAAGTGGAGAGGGGGCTTCCAGGTCATAGGTAGATAAGAGACAAATAGTTGCATTCTTTTGAGTTTCTTATTAGCCTCTCCAAAGAAGGCTATTAGATATGCATTTATCTCAGTGAGCAGAGGGGTGACTTTGAATAGAACAGGAGGCAGATTTGCCCTAAGCAGTTCCCAGCTTGATTTTTTCCCTTTAGCTTAGTGATTTTGGGGCCCTAAGATTTATTTTCCTTTTACAAAGGCAAGTCAACCTAGGGGCAGTTCTCCTCCCCCCCTCAGTGTGTACCTCCTAAAAGGCCCATTACATGGAGAGGTTTCTCAGTGAGAGCAGTGTGGAGCCAGAGGCGAGAGAGGGCAGAGGTACCAAATGTAGGAAAACTACTGTGTGTGATATAATCCCTCTCCAGTTTTTCAGTAAACTTACTAAATTTACAAAATCACAAGGGTGACTACATTTTTGGAGAAAACGGGCTAAATGTAGAATGTTATGTATGGGTTAAGGAAACAGACTAATAAGGGGTTGTGATTATTACAGTTTTAGCAAGATCCCCAGAGGAGAGTTGCTGATGCTTCTTGGGAATGCATCTGTCCCCAGAGGCTGGAAGATCAACTGAAGGAGGGAGAAATGTTGTTTACCCCAATGTTGCATGAGAAGGGGTCAAGGAGATTTAGGGTGGGTTTCTTGGGATCTCAGGAAGGGGGAAGGAAATGGATTCTCTGGGTATAAAGTCAAAAACAAACTGTTTTACCTCTTTACTCTCACATATCACAAAACAGTTCTGTGACCAGCTATGTGGAGATTTTCTGTGTTAGAAGTAAGTGCTTGGCGTAGCCAAAAGAAACCAGCACTTAGACAGAAAATTTCTCAGCAAGGCAGCTTCACTTCTGCAGAAGGGTGCTGCTTGTGCCTGATGCATTCGCAAGAGCACACTGAACAAAGGAGGGAAGGAGTTTTTAACCCTAACGTAGTTCCTGTTTCTGTGTCCTTCCCCTATTGACTGGGGTTGGATGCACAATCTAAGCTGATCCCAACTGACTGAGACTTAAACCTTCTCAAATAAGGTAAATGCATGATTTGCTAAGAGAAAAAGCAGGGAAGAAGGGGGTAGGGTTGATTTAAAACTTTTACAGCTTATGACCAGGAAGTTGAGGCTTTGAAGAGGAACTTAGTTGTCCCAACATTCTGCATACACCAAACAATTTTCCAGCAGATACAAACTATGTGTCCTCTAATTCGATTCAATCCTGATGTTATCTGCCTGGAATTAGTGTCAGATCCCACAGGTTAAGGGGTCAGTGCTACAAGACTGTCCCCCCTTCAGATGTCAATTGCAAGTCCCAGATTGTTACCTGTACTTCTGACTGACTGGCTATGGTTCGAGGTTCCAGCTGGGCATGGTGGCTCATGCCTGTAATCCCAGCACTTTTGGAGGCCTAAGTGGGAGGATTACTTGAACCCAGCACTTGAAGACCAGCCTGGGCAATAGGGCAACAGGTCTTTTGTGAGACCACATCTCTACAACAACAACAGAAAAATAAAATAAAATAAAATAAAATTTCTGGGTGTGGTGACCCATACCTGTATACCTAAGTACTCCAGAGGCTGAAGTGGGAGAACTGCTTGAGTCCAGGAGGTTGAGGCTGCGGTGAGCTGAGATAGCACCACTGCCCTCCAGCCTGGGCAACAGAGCCAGACCCTATCTCAATCAATCAATCAATCAGTCGGGGTTTCCATATCTCCTTTCCTTGGATTCCGTTAATTTGGTAGGGTGGTTCACAGAACTCAGGGAAATACTTTACTTACATTTTCCAATTATAAGGGATAATAGGAAGCATACAGATGAACAGCCAGATGAAGAGATGGATAGGATAAGGTATGAGGTTGTAGATCTTCCATCCCCTCTCTGGCACAACACCCTCCTTCCCAGTACTTCCAAGTGTTCAGCAACCTGGAAGCTTATTGCATCTCACTCGGTCTTTCCAGTGACTGACCCCACCCTGAGGCTATCTAGGGGCTCCACTCTAAGGTCACCTCATTAGCACAAACTCAGCTGTGAGCCAAAGGGCTTATGAAGAGGAACAAAAGAAACTTCGATCACTTAGAAAATTCCAAGAGTTTTAGGAGTTTTGTACAAAAGACGAATATTATAACAAAAGATGCTTTTGTCACCCTTAACACTAAGGAAACTAGAATAATTTAGGAGCTCTGTGTCAGGAAGCTGGAATGAAAGCCAAAAACAATAGACAGTTGGCCTTTTGTATTCATGAGTTCCGCATCCACAGATTCAACCAACGACTGATCAAAAATACTCCAAAGAAATTTGTGTCTGTACTGAACATGTACAGACTTTTTTTGTCTTGTTATTATTCCCTAAACAATGTGGTATAACAACTATTTACATAGTGTTTACTTGTATTGGGTGTTATCAGTAATCTAGGTATGATTTAAAGTCTATGGAAGTTCTTCTTGGCTGTTTCTGGGGAAAAAGAATATACAGTATATACATCCTCTGCAGAGGATGTGTGTAGGTTATATCCAAATATTATGCCATTTTATGTAAGAGTCTTGAGCATCTGCTGGCTTTAGTATCCACTATTGGGTCCTGGAACCAATCCCCCATGGATAACCGGAGACAACTGTATTGGTTTTCTTTTTAAAAAAAATTAAAATAAGAAAAAAATGTATTACAAGCCCACAACTAAATTCATAATTGTAATTCTTTTCTTTATTTTTTTAAGAGGTTGGGTCTTGCAATGTTGCCCAGGCTAGTCTTGAACTCCTGGACTCAAGCAATCATCCTGCCTCAGCCTCCTCAGTTGTTGGAAATATGGGCACGAGCCATCACACCTGGCCCAACAACAGTATTTCTTATTGCACACTGGGGCTGGAACAGGCTGGGACTTCTGAGACCTCTGAGAAACAGCTCAGGCTCTGCCTAAAAAATGGGGGTGAGGCAAGCTGATTGCTGGGTATCAGCAGCAGTGACAGAGACAGATTGGAAGGGAGCAGATCTTAGGAGTGCAAAAGGTTTATTAGAAAGAAAAAATGAAGTTAAAAAAATAATAATACTAAAAGAAAGAAGCAGATCTACCTGGGTAGGGCTGCTCACAAGAAGCCAGGCTGTTGTGAAGTAGTATGGTGAGGCTTGGGTGAGTGATGACTGGAGTGTACAGATGGGTCAGGAGGTGGCAGCCATTTGTAGTGACCGGGAAGCTGAAAGACAATGTTGGGAGGATACCCAAGTATCTGTGAGCTACCTCGCCCCTTAAAGATTCTCCTTTATTTGAGGAGAAAATAAGATCTAAGTTAGAATAGATGTAGTGGGTGTGGGGCAGCGGCTGGAGTTGGTAGAAACAATAGAAACCCTGTCTTCCTAGCTGTTTCCACAGGCTGTCCTGGCCCAGGGAAAATAAACTGTTACACTAGCGGTTCCCAGCCCCGGAGCTGCGGACCAGTACCAGTCTGGCCTGTTAGGAACCGGGCTGCACCACAGGAGATGAACAGCTGGCAAGTGAGCATTACTGCCTGAGCTCTGCCTCCTCTCAGATCAGTGGCAGCCTTAGATTCTCATAGGAACACAAACCCTATTGTGAACTGCACATGCAAGGGATCTAGGTTGGGCACTCCTTATGAGAATCTAATGCCTGATGATCTGAGGGGGAACAGTTTCATCCAGAAACCATTTCTGCCCTCCGCCCCTGCCCACCCCTGCCCCACCCTGTTAGCAGTGGAAGAGATCAGAGTTACCCTGAGTTACCATACAGGTCTACAGCAACTTTAGTCCTTGCCTCCTCAGAAGGAAGAACTCAACTGAGGAGCAGAAAGCAGAAAGAGACTGAGGTAAGTTCCAGAGCAGGAATGGAAGTTTATTTAAAAAGGCTTTAAGGCAGGAAATAAAGAAAAGAACCCTCGGAAGAGATCCAAGTGGGTGCCTGAAGGTCAAAGAGAGAAAAAGAATATCAAGTCCCCATTTAACCATGATCTTAGGACTTTAAAGGCTCACCTCTTTCCCAAGATTCCTTCCTTAGGGTGGGCTTTCCGCATGTGCAGTGCTTTCCTTACTCTTTGGGACTGAGCACACACAGGGTGTTTAGGGAGCTATACACATGCTCATCTGAGGTTTTTTTCCTTTTTCCGGTGGCGTGTGTCCCTGGAACATCATACTTTGCCATTTTGTCTCTCTCCTTTTTTTTTTTTTTGAGACAGGGTCTCGCTCTGTTGCCCAGGCTGGAGTGCAGTGGCATGATCTCAACTCACTGCAACCTCCGCCTCCTGGGTTCAAGTGATTCTCCTGCCTCAGCCTCCTGAGTAGCTGGGACTACAGGGACAGTGCCACCACGCCTGGCTAATTTTTGTATTTTTTAGTAGAGATGGGCTTTCACCATACTGGCCACGCTGATCTCTAACTCCTGACCTTGTGATCCGCTTGCCTCGGCCTCCCAAAGTGCTAGGATTACTGGTGCGAGCCACCGTGCCTAGCCTGCCATTTTGTCTCTTAACACGCATGCCTGAGAAGCTGCTTCTCCATGGGGTCTGCATTCAATGAACACTTTTAATGTTAACAGGTGTGGACCATTAGGAGATTGTCTCTCCTGGCTGCCTAATTATCATTTTTAGAGAAGCAATGTGATAATTGCTGAACCATCACTTGACATTCCTAGTGGGTGGGGGAGAGCCCTTTCCTGCCCTGCTCATGCCTGTATAACTACACGCCCAACCACAGCCCCAGCCCCAGCTGAGGAAATACTGTCTTTCATGAAACTGGTCCCCGGTGCCAAAAAGATTGGGGACTGCTGTGTTACACCATCTGAAGTTAACTATGATGAAGGGAGCTATGGTTATTTTTTAAATGTTGTAACTAGCTTGAATTTTATCATGGCCAGTAGAACAATAGAACATTTGTGCTCCACTCTCTTGCATGTGAGAGGGGAGAGAGAAAGTTATGTATCTAGCTTCTAGAATTATGATTTTTGTACTAACAATAGTCAATATTTATTGAGTACTTACTATGTGCCAGGCATCACATTTAAGTATCCTGACAACCCTCAAGTAGGTTCTCCTGTCATCATTTTACAGATGAGAAACTGATATTCTGAAAGGTTTATTAACAGCTTAGAAGTGGCCAGATTAAGATTCCAACTCTGCTCTAAGCATCTGTGAAGCCTGTGCTCCTGACTGCTGGGCTATGTTGCTTTTTCTGTGCTTGAACAATAAGGGATCCTATCTGTGCATGTCCTGACCTAGGTGAGCCTTGAGGTATGTAAGGCACTCTGACTTGGGAGACAGGTTTTCACTGGCTTCTTGAGGTCATAAAGAGGAGAGGCTGGAACTGACTCAACAGAGGCCCTATCCAGCTTTGTCCTGAGGGGATCAGGTTCCTCTGGGAATGCGGAATAGGCAAGGAGGAGAAAATGTGAGGGCTTTGAGAGGAAAGAATAAGAAAATCCCAGACTGTAACTTGTGAGCAAGGGTTTGTCCTTCCTGCCAGCAGCGTTCTCATAAATCCATCTCTCTCTAAGGACTACATTTATTCATCATGTTGGACTCCCTCTCCCATAAATTCATTCCAAAATAATGATCACTGTTATTGGGTGAAATGGGAATGCATTAAAGGGTGTAAAAAGGGGAGTTTAAGACTTTACATTTTAAAACGATTACTCCGGCAGGCTGGGGGTAAGGCAGCTCAAGTTTTTTCTATAACCAACTTTTTCCCCATCCTCTGTAATTCAGGGGTAAGGGGAGAGAGGAAAGAAGAAAGTTCAATACCTCCCCTCTTTCACTATCCCCTAAAGTTCCAAGATTTCCCAAAATGTTTCTCTCCCTGCTCACTTCAGCAACTTACTTGGCCCATTCTGGAATCCCAGCCAAATTTACCTTCTCTCTGCCCCATTAGGGCTCCTTAGCATCTTAACAGAAGGCTTAATGCAAAGAGGGTCTTGCACTTGTCCTAATATTGAGACAGATTAGGGACGGGACTTGGTCCCTCCACCCCCGTTAATACACAATTTTCCTCTTTTTCTGTCCTACTTGCTGACCCAGGGATCTTGAAGAAAGGAAGATAAGCAGCATTCCATCATCTTACTCAAGGCACCATACCCACTGATCTCAGGACTTTGAAGAAACTAAGATGAGCAGCATCCCACCCTAAGTCTTAGTCAAGGAAGTCAACTCTATCATCCACACAAATACAAGACCAGAAGAATGATGATCTTTACCCTGTAGAGTTGCCTCATTATTACACTAAAATCTCCACCCAGGGAAGGGCTTATTTGCCATTTTTTGATCACGTGATGTATGTACTAAAATGATTTCACACTGTATCTGCACACCCTGTGCTCTACCCCACACATGTCACGACGTTTGTGTACCTCGTGCTTATTCACGTCACCCTTCTTAAAACACCAGAAAGACCTGTCCTTGGGGAGCCAGCTGGAGAACTCCTCACTCCAGTGCTCTTTCCCTTGTGTTTGAGCATAAGCCCCTAACAAAGTTGTGTTTGGGAAACTTGCTTGGTCTTCTGTCAATTTCTATTGCATGGGAGCCTAAAAACCTGTGGTCCCTAACACTGTGTCACTAATATCCTGTATGGGCAGGTGTTTTGGTTTTATTTTGTTTTCGACACAGGGTCTTGCTTTGTTGCTCAGGCTGGAGTGCAGTGGTGTGATCATAGCTCACTGTAATCTTGAACTCCTGGGCTCAAGTGATCCTCCCGCCTTATTTTTTATTTTTATTTATTTTTTGAGATAGAGTTTCACTCTTGTCACCCAGGCTGGAGTGCAATGGCGTGATCTCAGCTCATTGCAACCTCCGCCTCCTGGGTTCAAGCAATTCTCCTGCCTCAGCCTCCCAGTAGCTGGGATTACAGATGCCTGCCACTACGCCCAGAATTTTTGTATTTTTAGTAAAGATGGGGTTTCACCACATTGGCCAAGATGGTCTCAAACTCCTGACCTTTGGTGATCCGCCTGCCTTGGCCTTCCAAAGTGCTGGGATTACAGGCTTGAGCCACTGCACCAGGCCTGATCCTTCTTCCTCTAGATTCCCAAGTAGCTGAGACTACAAGCATGCACAACCATGCCCGGCTAATTTTTAAATTTTCTGTAGAGACAGAGTCTTGCTATGTTTATCAGGCTGGTCTTGATCTCCTATCTTCAACCATTTCCCACTGTGGCTTCCCAAAGCACTGGGATTACAGGCATGACACACCACACCCAGACTGGATTCAAAGACTTTCTGATTTGCGATTGGTTAAAGAGGTTAAGCTTTGTACAAAAATTTGAGATCAGCAGAAAAGAATGTTAGCTCTGACTTGTGGGTGTGACCTCCTTCAGGCCCCTCAGGAAGAGATTTAGAAGAACAGCCATCAGAGTTCAGTCCTCCGTTCCCCTTAGTTGAACTCTATGTGCCAGCAGATCCATTTGGTGGGGATCTGGGTCTCCGACAATTCAGGGACATATTTTAAGGTGTGATCTTTAGTTTCTATAGGGAACAAAACATCTGACTCTAACTTCCTTGGCTATTGTTTTATTTATTTATTTTTTAATTTTTATTTTTCGAGATTGAGTTTCACTCTTGTTGCCCAGGCTGGAGTGCAGTGGCACTATCTCGGCTCACTGCAACCTCTGCCTTCCGGTTTCAAGCAATTCTCCTGCCTCAGCCTCCAAACAAGCTGTTCATTTACTTCTCAAGGCTAGCTAGGTGTCTGGAATTTCCCTTGAAGGAACTCAAGATTTTCGTTCATTTCCATGCTGAGGGAGAGGGGAGGGGACCTGCGGGTGAGGGGAGTGGACCCACAGGCCTCAAAGAGGGGTCTCTGTTCTGTCTCAGTTTTACCCATAGCTGTTGGAAGTTTTTTGTTTTGGAGGGGGGTCGGGGGGTGGGGTGGTGGTGGAGATGTTTCTCTCTCTCTCTTGCTTTTTAAAATGAAGTCACAATCTCTTGCCCATCTGTCTTATTGATGACTCTTCAGGATGGACACAGTAATGACAGAGACAGGAGGCAGCCAAGAGTCTCCCAGTGAAACCCCTCCTTCAAGCCTAAAGCAGTCTGAAGGCTGAAAAACCAGACTGCTGGTCTGGATGAAGCCTGCCTTTTCCCAACCGATTCTGAATAATGCCCACCTGCACACTGGGAGGACTGGGTGAAGCCTCAGGAAGTTCACGCTATTGGCAGTGGTGAGGATCCTGGCCGCTCCTGTTCCTGTGTGGTGACCTGGGATTCAATCTTTGAGGGGGAAAACCTGCTAGAAGGACTCTCGGTTTGCTGAAGTTCCTGTTTCTCTCTTTTTTTTTCCTTTTCACTCAATAAACCCTGCCCTACTAACCTTACAGTGTGTCCCTGTGCCTCAATTATCCCGGTCATGTGACAAGAACCTGTTTTTTTCTACAACAGTAACAATGATAGCTAGTACACACGTCCTTACTTCATGTACTGCTCTGCACTGCTGCAAGCACTTTAGTCATTTAGCCCTTATTACATCCTTCTGAAGAACATACTGTTATTACTCCAATTTACAGATAAAGAAACATGATTCTGCTGAGAGAGGGAAAACAAACGAACACAAAAACCAAAAGTACAGAATGGCTAAACCACTTGTCTGAGGCCCACAGCTAATAAATACCCTTAAACAGTATGCATAACTTACAAAGAATGTTTTGGAGCAATTTTAGAGCACCAAAACATCAATGTCCATTTATCTTAAGGTGAGTTTAGTTTTGTGCAACTCTATATTGCTTAACTATCTGGATGGAGCCATTTCACTATTTCTCACCCCTATTTCCTTTTATGGAAAACAGCATAAACAAATAGAAGACTCAGGAGTTCTTTAGTCACATAAGAACAGACCATGCCAAAGTGAAACACTGTGTTAAAATACCAGATGAGCGTGAACATTTTCAGAAATTAAGTGTTCTACAAAGACACTGACTTGTTATCAGTCTTATCACCTATAGGTGTGCCTCTGGCCCTTGTTATTGTAATTATTTCCTGTTTTGCTTTTGTTCCCACTCACCTGAAATGAGTCACTCAGATAACTCAGAAATTTGCCTTTAGAGCCAGAAAGCTCTAAGTAGGAATGAAAGGAACTGAAATCTGAACAAACTATTGAAAGGAGATCCACTGCTGAAACTTCAAATTTAGTTTCAAGGAGAGATAAATAACGAAATAGTGTTAAAATAATCCATTGCTATACTGTCAGAGCAATCCTATACTGGATTCTCGCCCACCAATCACACACAGAGGTTTGTTAGAATAACCACCACAGGACCAGCGTGGTGGCTCACTTCTGTAATCCCAGCACTTCCGGTTGTTACCAGGCGGGCCTTGCTCGCAGAGCTCCCAGGATGGTGGTGGGCTGCTTCCAAAATGGTGGCAAGCCTTGTGTTCTCTGACCTGGGATTCTTGGCCTCACGGATTCCAAGGAATGGAATCTTGGGCCATGCGGTGAGTGTTATAGCTCTATTAGAAGTCGTGGGTCACGGAAGAGAACAGTGCAACCCAGTGACTAGTGTTCAGCTCAATTAGGATGAACCCGGGCTCTTAGCTGTGCAGGAACAATGGCAAGTCTTTAGCTCGATTGTGAGTGGCAATGTGCACCTCGCCAGATCAGGAGCACAGCGGACACCTTGCCAGACCCTAAGGGATGGAAGTCAGCGGGGATCTGCGACCGGTGGCAAACAGCAGTGGTGGAAGGCGAGGGAAAGCTCAGCTCGAGCGGTGTTGGACCAGAAGAGTGCAGTTTCAGGATAGCGTGAAAGCTCCCACTCAAAGGGAGGGGACCCAAAGAGGGTAGCCATTGCCATCTGGAATGCCTGGGTTTACATCCTGATCATTGTCCCTCTCGCTGTGCTCTCAGGCGATAGATGATTGGCTATTTCTTTACCTCCTGTTTTTGCTTAATAAGCATTTTAGTGAGCTCTCTTTACTACTTGATTGGTTGGGTGTGAGCTAAGTTGCAAGTCCCATGTTTAAAGGTGGATGTGGTCACCTTCCCAGCCAGGCTTAGGGATTCTTAGTTGGCCTAAGAAATCCAGCTAGTCCTGTCTCTCAGGGAGACTGAGGAGGGTGTATCACTTGAGGCCAGGAGTTCAAGACCAACCTGGCCAACATGGTGAAACCCTGTTGCTACTAAAAATACAAAAATTAACTGGGTGTGGTAGCATGTGCCTGTAGTCCCAGCTACTCGGGAGAGTGAGGCACGAGAATTACCTGAACTCAGGAGGCAGAGGTTGTAGCAGTGTGCCGAGATTTCACCACTGCACTCTGACCTGGGTGACAGAGTGAGACCCTATTTTGGAAAAAATAAAATAATAATAATAAAAAAATCACCACCACAGTACTGATACTGATTTTGTGATAGGTCACAACAAAATCACTCAATCTTTCTGCTTCCTTTTGTTCCTGGATCAAACTGAGGGCCAGGCTGCTATTTATCATGGCCCAATAACGAGATGCAGATGAACTAGGGAGGAAGACAGTTATTTCTGTAATTGACTACAGGGAGAAGGCCTGGAAATTATCACTAGACCAACTCAAAATTACAAAGTTTTTCAGAGCTTATATAACTTCTAAGCTATATGTTTCTGTGTAAGTGTGCATTCACCTAAAGACATTAACTTCTTTTAATCTATAACTAAGTGATTAACTTCTTTTAATCTATGACTAAGGTCTGGGTCCTGGAGACCTTCTTCTGGAGCCTCAGTAAGTTTACTTAATCTAAATGGGTCCAAGTGCCAAGTGTTGGGGTGATTGCACTTATCTTGTCTTCCGCTAAATCACAGAGGTTTGGGGAGTTCCTTCAGATTTCCAATAAATTTGTTTGTGGAGGCCTGGAGAGTTTCTTCAGACCCCCAGTAAAATTTGTGCAATCCTAAATGGGCCCTGTTAAGAATTCTTTCTTTATTTTGTCATACTTTAAGGCTAAGGAAAGGCCTAAGCAAAACTCATGGTGGGCTTTTGTTATATTGCAGCATTTGTACAAGGGCACTAGCTTTTAATATTTAACTTAACCAGTCAGTCAGTACTAAAACAGTTGTTATGTAGGCCTGCCACACTGTTGCAGTGATGTGATAGAGCCAGACTAATGCCACTTATGCAAATCACCAACTTTTAACTTGATTATATAACTCTAGAGCTGTAATGAAAAGGCTTTCATAGATCATCTAAGTAAATGGTAATTTTTTTCCATTTTACCGGTAGATTCTTATTTTTATTTGTTTCTTTTCTAAAGTTGATTAATTATTATTATTTTTTATTTTTAGAAGCAATGTCTTGGTCTGTTGTCCAGGCTGTTATGCAGCGGCAGGATCATAACTCACTGCAGCCTTGAATGCCTGAGCTCAAGGGATCCTCCTGCATCAGCCTCCTGGGTAGCTGGAACTACAGGTACATGCCACCATGCCTGGATAATTATTTTATTTTATTTTTTTTTGTAGAGACAGGGTCTTGCTTATTTGCCCAGGCTGGTAATTCATTTTCTAATTGACAAATAACAAATTGTATGTATTTATGGTGTACAACATGATGTTTTGATATATGAATACATTGTGGAATGATTAAATCAAGTGAATTGACATATTCATCATCTCACATACTTAAATGTGTGAAGATAACATTTAAAATCTACTCTCTAGCAATTTTCAAATATACTCTACCTTATTATTAATTATAGCTATCATGTTGCACAATAGATCTCCACAACTTATTACTCCTAACATAAACTTTGTATCTTTTGACCAACATCTACCCATTTCCTCCTCCTCCCCAGTCACCTCCATTCCCGGCCCTGGTAAACACTGCATACCAAAAATAAAATTCTAAACCCTCCAGCTGACTGATGGGTCCTCCCTTTTGCCCAGGGCATTCCAAAGTTATCCTGAAAAACTAGTTCAGGACATAATGGGGAGTGGGGATCAGGCATACCTCATTATGCCCTCCTCCCTTCTGGAATTCAGGTACAGCTGACCAGCATTAACATCAATACAGAGCCCTTAAGACTGATAAAATAGTGCTTGCTTTGGCAGCACATATAGTACACTTGGAATGACACAGGGAAGATTAGCATGGCCCCTGTGCCAAGATGACATGCAAATTCATGAAGCATTCCATAGAAAAAAGACTGACAGAACAGAGTCTTTAAGTCTGATAAGAAACATTTACAATCTATTCTCTCTGAAGCCTGCTACCTGGAGGCTTCATCTGCATGATTAAAATCTTGGTCTCCACAACCACTTATCATAACCCAGACATTTCTTTCTATTGATTCCAGGTCTTTAGATAATAACTCTTTCAACCAACTGCCAATAAGAAAATCTTTGAATCTGCGTGTGATCTGGAAGCCCCCCACCTCCTTCTAGTTGTCCTGCCTTTCCAGACTGAAGCAATGTACATCTTATATGCATTGACTGATGTTCCATGTCTCCCTAAAATGTATAAAACCAAGCTATAGCCCTACCACCTTGGGCATATGTTCTCAGGATCTCCTGGTACTGTCACAGACCATTGGTCACTCAAATTTGGCTTAGAATAAATGTCTTCAAATGTTTTACAGAGCTCAACTCTTTTTGTAGATGCTACCACTCTACTCCCTGTTTCCATGAGTTTGATTTTTTAATCCCAGCACACTGGAAGGCCAAAGCAGGAGAATCACTTTAGTCCACACGTTTGAGACCAATCTGGGCAACATAGTGAGGCCCTGTCTTTACAAAAAATTTTGAAAAAACTAGCCTGATGTGGTGGTGCCTGCCTGTAGTTCCAGGTACTTAGGAGGCTGAGATGGGAGGATTGCTTGAGCCCAGGATTTCAAGGGTACCATAAGCCACAGTCATGCCACTGCACTACAGCCTGGGTGACAAAGTGAGACCCTGTCTTTCCAAAACAAAACAAGAAACAGGGAGGTCCCAAGATGGCTGAATAGGAACAGCTCCAGTCTACAGCCCCAAGTGTGAGCGACACACAAGATGGGTGATTTCTGCATTTGCAACTGAGGTACTGGGTTCATCTCACTGGGGCTTGTTGGACAGTGGGTGCAGCCCATGGAGCAGGGTGGGGTATCACCTCACCCGGGAAGCACAAGGTGTTGGGGAATTCCTTTCCTAACAAAGAGAAGCCATGACAGACAGTACGTGGAAAATTGGGACACTCCCGCCCTAATACCGTGCTTTTCCAATGGTCTTAGCAAATGGCACACTAGGAGGTTATATCCTGTGCCTGGCTCAGACACTCCCACTCCCACAGAGCCTCGCTCACTGCTAGCACAGCAGTCTGAGATCGAACTGCAAGGTGGCAGCGAGGCTGGGGGAGGGGGTGTCCACCATTGCTCAGGCTTGAGTAGGTAAACAAAGTCGCTGGGAAGCTCGAACTGGGTGGAGCCCACTGCAGCTCAAGGAGGCCTGCTTGCCTCTGTAGACTCCACCTCTGGGGCAGAGCATAGCTGAACAAAAGACAGCAGAAACTTCAGCAGACTTAAATGTCCCTGTCTGACAGCTTTGAAGAGAGTAGTGGTTCTCCTGGCATGGAGTTTGAGATCTGAGAATGGACAGACTGCCTCCTCAAGTGGGTCCCTGATCCCCAAGTAGCCTAAAAGGGAGACACATCCTAGAGGGGCCGACTGACACCTCATACAGCTGGGTGCCTCTCTGAGACGAAACTTCCAGAGGAAGGATCAGGCAGCAGCATTTGCTGTTCTGCAATATTTACTGTTCTGCAGCCTCCACTGGTGATACCCTGGCAAACAGGGTCTGGAGTGGACCTCCAGCAAACTCCAACAGACCTGCAGCTGAGGGTCCTGACTGTTAGAAGGAAAGCTAACAACCAGAAAGGACATCCACACCAAAACCCCATCTGTACATCACCGTCTTCAAAGACCAAAGGTAAATAAAATCACAAAGATGGGGAGAAACCAGAGCAGAAAAGCTGAAAATTCTAAAATTCAGAGTGCCTCTTCTCCTCCAAAGGAATGCAGCTCCTCACCAGCAATGGAACAAAGCTGGACAGAGAATGACTTTGACGAGTTGAGAGAAGGCGTCAGATAATCAGTAATAACAAACTTCTCCGAGCTAAAGGAAAACATTCACACCCATCGCAAAGAAGCAGGCAGGCCTCCTTGAGCTGTGGTGGGCTCCAGCCAGTTCTAGCTTCCTGGTTGCTTTGTTTACCTACTCAAGCCTCAGCAATGGCAGGCGCCCCTCCCCCAGCCTAGCTGCCACCTTGCAGTTCAATCTCAGACAGCTATGCTAGCAATGAGTGAGGCTCCGTGGGTGTGGAACCCTCCGAGCTGGGTGCGGGATATAATCTCCTGGTGTGCCGTTTTCTAAGACCATTGGAAAAGCGCAGTATTAGGGTGGGAATGACCCAATTTTCTGGGTGTCATCTGTCACTGCTTTGCTTGGCTAGGAAAGGGAATTACCTGACCCCTTGCACTTCCTGGGTCAGGCAATACCTTGCCCTGCTTTGGCTCTTGCTCCGTGCACTGCACCCACTGTCTGACAAGCCCCAGTGAGATGAACCTGGTACCTCAGTTGGAAATGCAGAAATCACCCTTCTTCTGCTTTGCTCACACTGGGAGCTGTAGACTGAGCTGTTCCTATTTGGCCATCTTGGAACCGCACCTGTTGTTTTTTTTAATGTAGTTTCTTAGTTTGGCTTTGGTATCAGGGTAATGCTGGCCTTGTAAAATGTATTTGGAAGTCTTCCTTTCTCTTCAGGTTTTTGGAAGAGATTGAGAAGGATTGGCATTAGTTCTTTAAATGTCTGGTAGAATTCAGCAGTGAAGCTAACAGGTCCTAGGCTTTTCTTTGGTGGGAGACTTTATTACTGATTCACCCTCTTTACTCATTGATCTATTCAGATTTCCTATTTCTTCATAATTCAATCTGGGGAAGTTGTACGTTTCTAGGACTTTATCCATTTCCTCTAGGTTATCCAATTTATTGGCATATAATTGTTCATATTAGTCTCTTAATCCACTGTGTCTCGACAGTATCAGTTCTAATGTCTCATCTTTCATTTCTGATTTGATTTGAATCTTTTTTTTAGTCTTGCTAAAAGTTTGTTGATTTTGTTTGTCTTTTAACAAAATCAACTCAGTTTTCTTGATTCTATTATTTTTCTAGTCTCTATTTCATTTATTTTTGCCTGGATCTTATTCCCTTCTGAGAGACAGGACTAGCTGGATTTCCTAGGTCGACTAAGAATTCCTAAGCCTAGCTGGGGAAGGTGACCACAGCCACCTTTAAACACTGGGCTTGTAACTCAGCTCACTAAAATAGCAATTAGGCTAAAAGCAAGGAGGTAAAGCAATAGTCAATCATCTATTGCCTGAGAGCACAGGGGGAGGGACAATGATTGGGATATAATCCCAGGCATTTGAGCTGGATTGGGCAACCCTCTTTGGGTCCCCTCCTGTTGTATGGGAGCTCTGTTTTCACTCTATTAAATCTTGCAACTGCACACTCTTCTTGTCCGTGTTTGTTCTGGCTCTAGCTGAGCTTTCACTTGCCGTCCACCACTGCTGAACTCTGCCATCACAGACCCACCATTGACTTCCACCCCTCAGGATCTGGCAGGGTATCCGCTGTGCTTCTGATCCAGTGAGGCACCTATTGCCGCTCTTGATCGGATTAGAGGCTTGCCATTATTCCTGCATGGCTAAGTGCCCAAGTTCATCCTAATCGAGCTGAACACTAGTTGCTGGGTTCCATGGTTCTCTTCCGTGACCCATGACTTCTAATAGAGCTATAACACTTACTGCATGGCCCAAGGTTCCATTCCTTGGAATCTGTGAGGCCGAGAACCCCAGGTCAGAGAACAGAAGGCTTGCCACCATCTTGGGAGTGGCCCGCCACCATGTTGGGAGCTCTAAGAGCAAAGACCCACCAGTAACACTTCCTTCTACTAACTTTGGGCTTAATTTGTTCTTCTTTTTCTAGTTCCTTGGGGTGCAATGTTAGGTTGTTTTCTTTTTCTTTTAGATCCTTCTTTTTCAATGTAGACATTTATTGCTATAAATTTTCTTCTTATGGTTGCTTTTGCTGTTATCTCATACATTTTGGTATGTTGTTTTTCCATTTTTGTTTGCCTTAAATTATTTTAAAATTTCCCTTTTGATTTCTTTTTTGACCCATTGTTTGTCCAGGAGCATGTTGTTTAATTTCCACATATTTTTGAATTTTCCAAAATTCCTCCTGTTGTTGATTTCTAATTTTATATCATTGTGGTTGAAAAAGATACTTGATATAGTTTTAGTCCTCTTAATTTTATTTTTATTTTTATTTTTTTTGAGATGGAGTCTTGCTCTGTTGCCTAGGCTGGAGTGCCGTGGCGTGATCTTGGCTCACTCTAAGCTCTGCCTCCCGGGTTCACACCATTCTCCT
>NW_012119487.1:1969143-1971070 GCF_000951035.1 Colobus angolensis palliatus | reverse complement strand
TGTTAGCCAGGATGGTCTCGATCTCCTGACCTCGTGATCTGCCCGTCTCGGCCTCCCAAAGTGCTGGGATTACAGGTGTGAGCCACCGTGCCCGGCTTAGTCCTCTTTTTAAATGATTATCATATATAAATTATTATACAATATAACTATATGTTATAGTTACCTACATGTTATCATACAACACATTATATTCTACATACTATATTGCACAGTGTTAATATAATAAATATAACAGGTGATGTATTTTCTGTAATATTAGAGTGAATATAAAGTCCAATATGTTATATTATATATTATTATATTTGCATATAATAACCTTAGGGAGATATGTACAAGATTTTAAATTGCACCTAGTTCTCCCAGCACTGTATCCCTCTCCCTGGTTTGTTTCTTTTCTTTTTTTTTTTACGAAAAAGCGTGTTCTTCTTCTTCTTTTTTTTTTTTTTTGAGATGGAGTCTCACTCTGTTACACAGACTGGAGTACAGTGGCTCAATTTTGGCTCACTGCAACCTCTGCTCCTGAGCTCAAGCAGTCCTCCTGCCTCAGCCTCCCAAGTAGCTGGGATCACAGAGGCATGCCACCATGCCCAGTTAATTTTTGTATTTCTGGCAGAGATGGGTTTCACCATGTTGCTCAGGCTGGTCTTGAACTCCTAAGCTCAAACTATCCACCTGCCTTGTCCTCCCAAAGTGCTAGGTGTGAACCATCACACCCGGCCAAAAATAAGTGTTCTTTTAATCACTAAAAGCAGGGTATTCATGCAATTTATTCAAAATCATCCCCTTTTTTCTCTTTCTTTCCCTTCTATAGTCCAACATCACATCTATCACCCCTGCTACCACTACCCCTGCCACTTCCTGCTGCTATTTTCCATTTGCTCTCTGGGTTGTTAATGCCAATCTCCTTCTAATATGTGAATTATTCTGAAGAATGTTTTGTGTGCACTTGAGAAGAATATATATTCTGTTACTGTTGGATGGAGTATTTGTATATGTCTTTTAGGTCCATTTGATCTACAGTGTACTCCAAGTTCAATGTTTTCTTTTCTTTCTTTCTTCTTTTTTTAAATTACATGGATAAGTTCTTTATTGGTGATTTCTGAGGTTTTGGTGCACCCATCACCTGAGCAGTGTAGACTGTACCCAATGTGTATTCTTTTATTCCTCACCTTTCTCCCACCCTTCTCCTCAAGTCCCCAGAGTCTGTTATGTCATTCTTCTACCGTCGTGTCCTCACAGCTTAGCTCCCAATCATAAGTGAGAACATATGATATTAGGTTTCCCATTCCTGAGTTACTTCACTTATATTAATGGTCTCCAACTTCATCCAGGTTGCTGAGAATGCCATTATTTCAGTCCTTTTTATAGCTGAGTAGTATGCCATGGTGTATATATACCATATTTTCTTTATCCACTGTTGGTGGATTGGGTATTTAGGCTGGTTCCATATTTTTGCAATTTTGAATTGCACTGCTATAAACATGCATGTGCAAGTGTCTTTTTCATATAATGACTTCTTTTCCTCTGAGTAGATACTCAGCAGTAGGATTGCTGGATCAAATGGTAGTTCTAATTTCAGTTCTTTAAGGAGGCTCCATACTGTTTTCCATAGTGGTTGTACTAGTTTACATTCCTACCAGCTGTGTAAAAGTGTTCCCTTTCAACCACATCCATGCCAATATCAGTTTTTTTTTTTTTTTAGTTTTAAATTATGGCTATTCTTGCAGGAGTAAGGTGGTACCACATTATGGTTTTAGATTCACATTTCTCTGATAATTAGTGATGTTGAGCATTTTTTAAAATATGTTTGTTGGCCATATGTATATCTTCTTTTAAGAATTGTCTTCAGGCCGGGCGCGGTGGCTCAAGCCTGTAATCCCAGCACTTTGGGAGGCCGAGACGGGCGGATCACAAGGTCAGGAGATCG
>NW_012119487.1:1944978-1968723 GCF_000951035.1 Colobus angolensis palliatus | reverse complement strand
GGAGGCTGAGGCAGGAGAATCGCTTGAACCCAGGAGGTGTAGGTTGCAGAGAGCCGAAATTGTGCCACTGCACTCCAGCCTGGGCAACAGAGTGAGAATCTGTCTCACAAAAAAAAAAAAAAAAGATTGTCCATGTCCTTACCCATTTTTTTTTTCTTTTCCATTTTTAATTTTATTTATTTATTTATTTTTTTGAGACAGGATCCCTCTCAGACTGGAGTGCAGTGGTGTCATCTCAGCTTACTGCAACCTCCACCTCCTGGGTTCAAGGGATCCTCCTATCTCAGCCTCCCAAGTAACTGGGACTACACCCACAAGCCACCACACCCTGCTAATTTTTATATTTTTTGTAGGGACAGGGTTTTGCTATGTTGCCTAGGCTTGTCTCAAACTCTTGGGCTTAAGCGATCCACCCACCTTGGCCTCCCAAAGTGCTGGGATTACAGACATGGGCCATTGAGCCCAACCCTTAGCCTACTTTTTGATGGTATTGTTTGTTGTTTTCTTGCTGATTTGCTTGAGTTCCTTGTAAATTCTGACTATTAGTCCTTTGTTGGATGCATAGTTTGTAAATATTTTCTCCCACTCTATGAGCTTTCTGTTTACTCTGCTTGTTATTTCTTTTGCTGTGTAGAAGCTTTTTAGTTTAAACAAGTCCCAGCTATTTATCTTTGTTTTTGTTGCATTTGCGTTTGGGTTCTTGGTCATGAACTCTGCCTAGGCCAATGTCTAGAAGGGTTTTTCCAATGTTGTCTTCTAGAATTTTTATGGTTTCATGTTTTAGCTTTAGGTCTTTGATCCATCTTGAGTTGAGTTTTGTATAAAGTGAGAGATGAAGATCCAGTTTCATTCTTCTGTATGTGGCTTACCAATTATCCCAGCACCATTTGTTGAATAGGGTGTCCTTTCTCCACATATGTTTTTGTTTGCTTTGTTGAAGATCAGTTGGCTGTAAGTATTTAGCTTTATTTCTGGGTTCTCTATTCTGTTCCATTTGTCTATTTTCCTTATTGTTGCATCTGGTTTTTTTTTTTTTTTTTTGTTTTTATGCCAGTACCATGCTGTTTTGTTAACTATGTTTTGTAGTACAGTTTGAAATGCTTCCAGATTTATTCTTTTTGCTTGGTTTTGCTTTGTCTATGCTGGCTCTTTTTTGGTTCCTTATGAATTTTAGGATTTTTTTTCTAGTTATGTGAAGAATAATGATGGTATTTTGATGGAAATTGCATTGAATTTGTAGATTGCTTTTAGCAATATTTTCATTTTCACAATATTGATTCTACCCATCCATGAGCATGGGATGTGTTTCCATTTGTTTGTGTCATCTATAATTTCTTTCAGCAGTGTTTTACAGT
This sequence comes from Colobus angolensis palliatus, assembly GCF_000951035.1. Lineage (NCBI taxonomy): Eukaryota > Metazoa > Chordata > Mammalia > Primates > Cercopithecidae > Colobus > Colobus angolensis. The sequence continues at coordinate 1,967,368 of NW_012119487.1, read as the reverse complement.
TTTTCTTGTAGAGGTCTTTCACCTCCGTGATTAGGTATATTTCTAAGTATTTTATTATTATTATTTTTTGCAGCTATTGTAAAAGGGGTTGAGTCCTTGATTCGATTCTCAGCTTGGTTGCTATTGGTATATAGCAGTGCTGCTAATTTGTGTACATTGATTTTGTATCTTAAAACTTTACTGAATTCATTTATCTGATCTAGGTGCTTTTTGGATGAGTCTTTAGGGTTTTCTAGGAATATGATCACATTTGACATATTTGTCAGACAGTGACCGTTTGACTTCCTCTTTACTGATTTGGATGCCCTTCATTTCTTTCTCTTGTCTGATTCCTCTGGATAGGTCTTCTAGTACTATGTTGAATAGAAGTGGTGAAAATGAACATCCTTATCTTGTAACAGTTATCAGCAAAAATGCTTTCAACTTTTTCCCATTCAGTACAGTGTTGGCTGTCGGTTTGTCATAGATGACTTTTATTACCTTAAGGTATCCCTTCTATGTCAATTTTGCTGAGGGTTTTAATCATAAAGGAATGCTGGGTTTTATAAAATGCTTTTCTGTGTCTATTTAAATGATCATATGATTTTTGTTTTAATTCTGTTTATGTGGTGTATTATATTCACTTCTGTATTTAAACCATCCCTGAATCCCTGGTATGAAACTCACTTAATCATGGTACATTATCTTTTTGACATATTGTTGGATTCAGTTAGCTAGTATTTTGTTGGGGATTTTTGCATCTATGTTCATCGGAGATATTGGTCTGTAGTTTTCTTTTTTCTTTTGTCCTTTCGTAATTTTGGTATTAGGGTTATACTGACTTTTTTTTTTTTTTTTTTTTTTAGATGAGGTGTCTCGCTCTGTCACCAGGCTGGAGGGCAGTGGAGTGATCTTGGCTCACCGCAACCTCCGACTCCCTGGTTCAAGCGATTCTCCTGCCTCAGCCTCCTGAGTAGCTGGGATTACAGGCATGAGCCACCACACCTGGCTAATTTTTGTATTTTTTAGTAGAGATGGAATTTCTCCATGTTGGCTAGAGTGCTCTTGATCTCCTGACCTTGTGATCCGCTCCCTTAGCCTCCCAAAGTGCTTAGATTACAGGTATGAGCCACCATGCTCAGCAGGCTATAATGGCTTTATAGAATGATTTAGGGAGGATTCCTTCTTTCTCTATCTCTTAGAGTAGTTTCAGTAGGATTGGTACCAATTATTTTTGAATGTCTGATAGAATTCAGCTGTAAATCCATCTGGTCCTGGACATTTTTATTTTGTTGGCAATTTTTAAATTACCATTTCAGTCTTGCTGCTTGTAATTGGTCTGGTTGGAGTTTCTATTTCTTCCTAGTTTAATCTAGGAGGGTTGTATATTTCCAGGAATTTCTCCATCTCCTCTAGGTTTTCTAGTTTGTGAGCATAAAGGTGTTCATAGTAGCCTTGAATGATCTTTTGTATTTCTGCTATATCATTTGTAATATATCCCATTTTGTTTCTAATTGAGCTTATTTGAATCTTCTCTCTTCTTTTCTTGAGTAATCTTTCTAATGGGCTATCAATTTCATCTTTTCAAAGAACCAGCTTTCTGTTTCATTTATCTCTTGTTTTGTTTGTTTGTTTGTTTGTTTCAATTGTATTTAGCTCTGCTCTGATCTTTGTTGTTTCTTTTCTTCTACTGGATTTGGGTTTGGATTGTTCTTGTTGCTCTAGTTCCTTGAGGTGTGGCCTCTAATTGTCTCCTTGTGCTCTTTCAGACTTTTTGAGGTAGGCATTTAATGCTATAAACTTTCCTCATAGCATTACTCTTGCTGTATTCCTGAGGTTATGATAGGTTTTGTCACTATTATCATTCAGTTCAAATAATTTTTTTTGAGATGGAGTTTCGCTCTGTCGTCCAGGCTGGAGTTCAATGGTACAATCTCAGCTCACCGCAACCTCCACCTCCCAGGTTCAAGCGATTCTCCTGTCTCAGCCTCCCGAGTAACTGAGATTACAGGTATGCACCACCACGCCTGGCTAATTTTGTATTTTTAATAGAGACAGGGTTTCTCCATGTTGATCAGGCTGGTCTCAAGTTCCCGACCTCAGGTGATACACCCACTTCAGCCTCCCAAAGTTCTGGGATTACAGACGTGAGCCACTGTGCCTGGCCCAGTTCAAATAATTTTTTAATTTCCATTTTGATTCCATTGTTAACCCAAGGATCTTTCAGGAGCAGATTATTTAATTTACATGTATTTGTATAGTTTTGAGTGTTCCTTTTGGAGTTAATATCCAATTTTATTTCACTTTGTTCTGAGAGAGTACTTGATATAGTTTCAATTTTGTTAAATTTATTGAGACTTGTTTTGTGGCCTATCATATTGTCTATCTTGGAGAATGTTCCATGTGCTGAAGAATAGAATGTAAATTCTGAGTTGTTGGGTAGAATGCTCTGTAATTATCTGTTAAATGGATTTGCTCTAAGGCATAATTTAAGTTCATTGTTTCTTTGTTGACTTTGCCTTGTTGACTTTCTGTCTAGTGCTGTCAGTAGTGTATTGAAGTTCCCCACTATTATTGTGTTGCCATCTATATCATTTCTTTGGTCTAGTAGTAATTATTATTATTATTATTATTATTATTATTTGAGACAGTCTAATTCTGTCACCCAGGCTGGAGTGCAGTAGTGCCATCTTGCCTCAATACAACCTTCACCTCTCATGTAGCTAGGATTATAGGCATGCACCACCACACCCAGATAATTTTTCTATTTTTAGTAGAGATAGGATTTCACCATGTTGGTCAGGCTGATCTCCAACTCCTGGCCTCAAGTGATCTGCCTGCCTCGGCCTCCCAAAGCACTGGGATTACAGGTGTGAGCCACCACACCTAGCCAGTAGTAATTGTTTTATAAATTTGGGAGCTCCAGTGTTAGATGTATATATATTTAGGATTGTCATATTTTCCTGTTGGACTAATCCTATTATTATTATATAATGTTCTCTTTGTCCTTTTTAAACTATCATTACTTTAAAGTCTGTTTTGTCTGATATAAGAATAGCAACTCCAGCTCGATTTTGGTTTCCATTAGCATGGAATATCTTTTTCCACCCCTTTACCTTAAGTCAGTGTGAGCCCTTGTGTGTTAGGCGAGTCATTTGAAGACAGATACTTGGTTGGTGGATTTTTATCCATTTTGCTTTTAAGTGAAACATTTAGGCCATTTACATTCAACATTTCTATTGAGATGTGAGGTACTGTTCTATTCATCATGCTAGTTGTTACCTGAATACCTTGTTTTGTTTTCACTGTGTTATTGTTTTATAGGCCCTATGAGATTTGTGCTTTGAAGAAGATCTATTTTGGTATACTTTTTGGTTTTGTTTCAAGATTTAGAACTCCTTTTAGCATTTCTTATAGTGCTGGCTTGGTAGTGGAGAATTATCTCAGCATTTGTCTGAAAAAGAGTTTATCTCTCTTTCGTTTATCAAGCTTAGTTTTGCTGGATACAAAGTTCTTGGCTGATAATTATTTTGTTTAAATAGGCTAAAGATAGGACCTCAGGCAGGATGTGGTGGCTCACGCCTGTAATCCCAGCACTTTGGGAGGCCGAGCGGCGTGGAACACGAGGTCAAGAGATCAAGACCATCCTGGCCAATATGGTGAAACCCCATCTCTACTAAAAATACAAAAATTAGCTGGGCATGGTGGTGCATGCCTGTAGTCCCAGCTACTTGGGAGGCTGAGGCAGGAGAATTGCTTGAACCTGGAAGGAGGAGGTTACAGTGAGCTGAGATCGTGCCACTGCACTCCAGACTGGACCCAATCCCTCTGGCTTATAGGGTTTCTACTGATAAATCTGCTGTTAATTCAATAGATTCTCCTTTATGTTTTACCTGATGCTTTCGCCTCACAGCTCTTAAGATTATTTCATTTGTCTTGACTTTAGATAACCTGGTGATTATGTGCCTAGGTGATGATCTTTTTGTGATGACTTTCCCAATTGTTCTTTGAGTTTCTTGTATTTGAATGTCTAGATCTCTAGCAAGGCCAGGGAAGCTTTTTAAAAATTATTATTCTCTCATATATGTCTTCCAAACTTTTAGATTTCTCTTCTTCCTCAGGAACACCAATTATTCTTATGTTTGGTCATTTAACATAATCCCAAATTTCTTGGAAGCTTTGTTCATTTTTTAAAAATTCATTTTTTCTTTGTCTTTGTGTCATTGGGTTAATTTGAAAGCCTTGTCTTTGAGATCTGAAGTTCTTTTTTCTACTTGTTCTAGTCTATTATTGAAACTTTCCAGTGTATTTTGTATTTCTCGAAGTGTGTCTTTCATTTCCAGAAGTTGTGTTTTTTGTTTTTTTTTTTTTTATGATATCTATTTTTCTGGAGACTTTTTAATCCATACCTGTACTGTTTTTAAAATTTCTTTAAGTTGGTTTTCACCTTTCTGTGGGCGGCAAGCCACCCAGGTGCCAAGGCAAGAGACCGAGGTCACAAGCTGTTCCAGTGTAATAAAGAAAATATATAGAATAAGAATAGTTATACCAGAAATAGATTATATATATGATTATATATGAATATTATTAATCATTAGTTTGTAGCATTACTCTTTTTGTTCTACAATTATAACCTAGGAAAAACCAGGCCATATAGAGATAGGAGCTAAAGGGACACGGTGAGAAGTGACCGGAAGACGAGTGTGAGCCCTCTGTCATGCCTGGACAGGGCCAACTAGAGGGCTCCTTGGTCTAGCGGTAACGCCAGTGCCTGAGAGGGCACCTGTTACTTAGCAGACCTTGGTCTAGCGGTAGTGCCAGTGCCTGGGAAGGCACCGGTTACTTAGCAGACCGGGAAAGGGAGTCTCCCTTTCCCCTGGGGGAGTTAAAGAAGACTCTGCTCCACCACCGCTTGTGGAAGGCCTGACGTTAGTTAGGCTTGCCTGCAGTCATCCAGAGGCCTAACCTTCTGCCTGTGATGCTGTGCTTCAGCCCTCATGCTCCTGGTCCACTTTCATGTTCCGTCTTGTACACCTGGCTCTGCCTTCTACATAGCAGTAGCAGAATTAGTGAAAGACTTTAGTACTCTAGAATTAGTGAAAGTCTTTGAAATGCATAGAAGAAATAATGATGTAAGCCGTCCCCTCTCTCTCTCTGCCTCGGCTACTAAACAGGGAAGGGCCCTCTGTCCGGTGGACATGTGACTCGCATGACCTTACCTATCACTGGAGATGGCTCACACTCCTTACTCTGCCCCCTGCCTTGTATCCAATAAATAACAGCGCAGCCAGGCATTCAGGACCACTACCGGTCTCTCAGTCTAGGTGGTAGCAGTTCCCTGGGCCCAGCTGTCGTTTCTTCTATCTCTTTGTCTTGTGTCTTTACTTCTATGATCTCTCATCTCCGCACACGAGGAGAAAAATCCACAGGCCCAGTAGGGCTGGATCCTACACTTTCTCTGGTACCTCCTTGAGTAGCTTAATAATCAACCTTCTGAATTCTTTTTCTGGCAATTCAGAGGTTTCTTCCTGGTTCTGTTCCATTGCTAGAGAGCTAGTGTGACTTTTTAGGGGTGTTGAAGAACCTTGTTTTTTCATATTACCAGAATTACTTTTCTTGTTCTTTCTCATGTGGGTAGATTATTTCAGGGGAAATATCTGGAACTCAAGGGCTGCTGTTTAGGTTCTTTTGTCCCACCAGGTGATCCCTTGATGTGGTGTTCTCTCCCTTCCCCTGGGGTGGAGGCTTCCTGAGATTTAAACTGCAGTGATTGTTACTGCTACCCAGCAGAGCTACTGGGCTCTGGGCTAGTATTGGGGATTGTCTGCAAAGAGTCCTGTGATGTGATCTGTCTTTAGGTCTCCCAGCTGTGGATGCCAGCACCTGCTCCAGTGAAGGTGGCAGGGGAGGGAAGTGGACTCTGCAGGAATCGTTGGTTGTAGTTTTGTTCAGTGCACTGTTTTTCTTGAATGCTGGTAATCCTAGCAGTGAAGCTGTCATGTGGACGGATTCAGGAACCTCTGGTTAGCCATGTTGTAGGCAGTGGAATTAGCTGTTGTTTTCTCCTTCTTTGGAGCAGGGTTGTTTTCTTATGAGTTGCTATAATGGCTTGAGTTGGGTGACCTCCAGCTAGGAAGTGGCACTTTCAAGAGAGCACTAGCTGTGGTAGAAGAGGGATATAAGCTTGCCCTATGTTGGTCAGGATAAGTATTCAGGCTTCTCAGGTGATGGGCAGGGCCATAGAGCTCCCAAGAGTTTATGTCTTTTGTCTTCAACCATCGGGACAGGTAGAGCAAAACTATCAGATGGGGGCAGGGTTAGATGAATCTGAGCTCCGACTCTCCTTTGGGGCTTGCTGAGGCCACTGTCCGGTATGTGGGGTGTGGTTCTCAGGCCAATGGAATTATGTTCCCAGGAGGATTATGGCTGCCTCTGCTGTGTCATCCTGGTTGCCAGGGAAATGGGAGAAAGCCAGCAGTGATTAGCCTCCTCCAGCTTCCATGCAGCCAGCAAGGCCAGTCTCATTCCTGCTGTGCCCTGCCAACAGCACCAAGTTTATATTCAGGCAGCTGGCATGCAGGGCTGAGCTCTTGCCCCAGGCTGTAAGCTTCCCTGCTGAGAAGGCTAGCAGGACTTTCAGGTGTTGCCCCTCCCTGTCTGCTTAAACCTTTGGCTGTAGCTTCTGAGCTCCTATCTGCACTTCCTCTTCACACCCTGAATTCTGCTCAGAAAAATTCGTGCTTGGTCAAAATTATTACAAAGTTCAGCTAGAAGCTTCTTTCACCCTTTGACCCTTCCTTTTTTTTTTTTTTTCTGAGAAGGAGTCTCGCTCTGTCCCCTAGGCTGGAGTGCAGTGGCCAGATCTCAGCTCACTGCAAGCTCTGCCTTCCAGGTTTATGCCATTCTCCTGCCTCAGCCTCCCGAGTAGCTGGGACTACAGGTGCCCGCCACCTCGCCCAGCTAGTTGTTTTTTGTATTTTTTAGTAGAGACGGGGTTTCACCGGGTTAGCCAGGATGGTCTCGATCTCCTGACCTCGTGATCCGCCCGTCTCGGCCTCCCAAAGTGCTGGGATTACAGGCTTGAGCCACCGCGCCCGGCCTTGACCCTTCCCTAATTCCTCTGGCTGCCTTCCCCAAGGACCCCTGTGAGATAAAGTTAGGGATGGTTTCCTTGAGTTCAAACTGGGGACTGGGACTGCCTACAAGGCTTTTCCCGATGCTTTTTCTACTTTTTATATTTTGCTCAGCTCCCTAAATCTGTTTTAGCTCTAGGTAAAGTTAAATTCTTCTCCTGTGATCTGGATTTTCAGGTTCCCCAGTGGGGATGTGTGTTTGGAGGCAGGCTTTCCCCCCTTTCACACGTTGGGAACTCACAGTTTTTCTACTGTCTCATAGAGTTTGCAACAACAAACTGCTTCTTTCAGAGAGTCTGTGAATTCTTTCAGTTTTCCTGATATGTTCCTGCAGTGGTTCTTGGAGAAAAATTTCATGATATGAGTCTCTACAAGCTGTTCTGTTCATCCAAGTGGGAGCTGCACATTAGTCCTGTCTCCTATCTGCCATTTTCTTTCTCACTGCACCCTCTTAGGTTTTTTTCCTGATTTTTTTTTTTTTTTTTTTCCGAGACAGAGTCTCCCTCTGTCATCCAGGCTTGAGTGCAGTGGCATGATCTTGGCTCACTGCAATCTCCACCTCCCAGGTTCAAGCAATTCTTGTTCCTCAGCCTCCTGAGTAGCTGGGATTACAGGCACCTGCCACCACGCCTGGCCTTTTTAAGAATTTTTTATTTTTATTTTTAGTAGAGACAGGGTTTCACCATGTTGGCCAGATTGGTCTCAAACTTCTAACCTCAAGTGATCTGTCTGCCTCAGCCTCCTAGAGTGCTGGAATTACAGGCATGAGCCACTGCCCCTGGACTACATTTTTAAAGACTTCTTTTGTGGCCTAACATATCTATTCTGGAGTAGGTTCTGTGTGTATACTTGAGAGGAATGTGTATTTTTCTGGGGTTGGATGTATTGTCGTATGTACGTCATTCAGGTCCATTTGATCTAAAGCAAGCTTGTCCAACCCATGGCCTGTGGGCTACGTGCAGCCCAGGATAGCTTTGAATGTGACCCAACACAAATTCATAAACTTTCTTAAAACGTTATGAGATTCTTTTTTTCTTTTAGCTTATCAGCTATTGTTAGTATATTTTATATGTAGCTCAAGACAATTCTTCTTCTTCCAATGTTGCTCAGGGAAGCCAAAAGATTGGACACCCATGGTCTAATGTGCAGTTCAAATCCAATGTTTCATTATTGATTTTTTGTCTGGATGATCTATTCATTATCGAAAATAGGGTATGAAAGTCTCCTACTATTATTGTATTGCAATATATCTTTCTCTTTGGATCTGTTAATATTTGCTTCATATATTTAGGAGCTCCAGTGTTGGGTGTGTATATATTTACAGTTGTTATATCCTTCTCCCTAAATGTCTGAAATAAAATTATCATATCCTTTTGATAACTTGACCCCTTTATCACTATATAATGACAATTTTAATCTAGTTTTTACAGTTTTTTACTTAAGGTCTATTTTGTCTGTTGTAAATATTGCCACTCCTCCTCTCTTTTGGTTTCCATTTACATGAAATATCTGTTTCCATCTCTTCGCTTTTAGTCTAAATGTGTCTTTATGATTGAATTGTATAGGCAGCATATGGTTAAACCTTTTTTTTTCTTTTTTTAACATATTTAGGCATTCTCTGTCTTTTCATTGGAAAATTTAATGCATTTACTTTTTTTTTTTTGAGACAGAGTTTCACTCTCATTGTCCAGGCTGGAGCGCAATGGCATGATCTCGGCTCACCACAAGCTCTGCCTCCTGGGTTCAAGCAATTCTCTTGCCTCAGCCTCCCAAGTAACTGGGATTACAGGTATGTGCCTCCATGCCTGGCTAATTTTGTATTTTTAGTAGAGACGGGGTTTCTCCATGTTGGTCAGGCTGGTCTCGAACTCCCAACCTCAGGTGATCCACCTGACTTGGCATCCCAAAGTGCTGGGATTACAGGCATGAGCCATCGCACCCAGCAATCCATTTACATTTAAAGTAATTGTTGACAGGTAAGAAATTGTGATTGCCATTTTGTTAATTGTTTACTGACTGTTTTGTAGTTCCTTTCTTCTAATCTTGCTGGGTTCCTTTGTGATTTGTTGAATTTTTGTAGTGGTATGCTTTGATTTCTTTTTCTTTATCTTTTGTGTACCTACTAGAGATTTTTTCTTTGTAGTTACTATGAGGCTTGCATAAAGTATCTTATAGTTAGAACATTCTAATTTATGTTAATAACGGCTTAACTTCAAGCACATACAAAAACCGTATACTTTTACTTCTCCCTTATCCCATTTTATGCTATTGTAGTTACACTTTACATCTTTTATAGTGCATTTTCATTAACAGATTATGGTAGCTATATGTTTTTAATTAATTATTTTATTTTTTATAGAGACAGAGTCTTGTTATGTTGTCTAGGCTGGTTTCAAATTCCTGAGCTCAAGTGAACCTCCTGAGTAGCTGGGACAGGTGCATGACACTGCACCTGGCATAGAGTTATTTCAAATACTTTTAATTCCTGTTTTTAAACACAACTTTACATGGACTCCTACTATACACAGCCTGTAATCCAGTTTGGCTGAATTTTCTCCTATCTCCTGAGAAGTATCTTAAGGCAACTGTACCAAACACAGTTTGAGAACCTCTGATCTGGTGTAAATCTCTCATGTACAAATGTGAAGGTTGAGGTTCAGAGAAGGGTAATGACTTTTCTAAAGTTACTCAGATTGTTAGTGGCCAAGTTGTGGCTCTGAACTTGAAAGTTTAGAAAATGGCAATTCCCTTCTCCCAGTTGTCCTGGTCAAAAATCTTTAACTAATCCTTGAGTCTTCTCTTTCCTTCACACCCCAATCTTGCTGTCCATTATCAACTGCCCTTCAAAAATACATTCAGAATCAGACAATCTCTCCCTTCTACTGTGCTACAACTTTGATCCCAGTCACCATCATTTCTCTACTGCAATAGCATCCTGAATCATCTCTCTGCTTTTCTCATTTTCCCCCTTCCTCCTTACCTCCCTCACTGGCTTTATTCAACCCTGCAACCACAGTGATCCTTTTAAAAATACCATATTTAATTGAATCTAAGATGCCACCAATTTAAGATGCACTATTATCTTTTTAAATTTTTTCAATTTAATTTTTTTATAGAGATGGGGGTCTTGCTATGTTGCCCACAGTGGTCTTGAACTCCTGGGTTCGAGCAATCCTCCTGCCTTGGCCTCCCAAAGAGCTGGGATTACAGGCATGAGCCATTGCACCTGGTCCCACCATTATCTTATATATTACTAAGAAAGAAAGATGCTTCCAGTCGTATGATGATTTATTTTTATTTTATTTATTTATTGCTTCCTGCCCTTAGACATAACACATGATGATTTAAAAAGTCTTTAAAGATATATTTTGAGACAGAGTTTCACTGTGTCATACAGGCTGGAGTGTGCTGGTGCAATCATGGCTCACTGCAGCCTCACCCTTTCAGGCTCATGCAATCCTCCTGCCTCAGCCTCCTGAGTAGCTGAGACTACAGGTGTGCACCACCATGCCTAGCTAATTTTTAATTTTTTTGATTTTTAGAAATGGGGTCTCACTGTGTTGCCCATGCTGGTCTTGAACTCCTGGGCTCAAGCAATCTTCCTGCCTCAGCCCCCCAAAGTGTTGGGATTACAGGCGCGAGCCACTGTGCCTGGCCCATATGATGATTTAATATTTTCCATCACTTACATTTTGTTTTTGGTTAGTAAAAGCTCTTTATTCATTCACACATGGCAGCCTTGCAGTAGTTACAAAGTAAGATGGAGCAGGTCCTGCCTCTAAGAACTCTAAGCAGATATTTGGGGAGCTCACAGATCATTGCAACACCAATTGCTACTGTGGAAGCTCCAGGCGGGGAGAGGTGTTGATGCGGTTTGGCTGTGTCCCCCCCCAAATCTCATCTCGAATTGTAATCTCCACATGTCAAGGGAGGGACCTGTAATCCCCACGTGTCGAGGATGGGAAGTGATTGGATTATGGCGGCCACGTCCCCCATGCCATTCTCCGGACAATGAGTGAGTCTCACGAGATCCTGATGGCTTTAAAAGTGGCAGTATTTCCTGTGCGTACTCTCACTCTCTCTCCTGCTATCTTGCTTACCCTTTGTCTTCCACCATTTTTTGTAAATGTCCTGAGGCTGCCTCATCCATGTGGATCTGTGAGTTAATTAAGCCTCTTTCCTTTATAAATTACCTACTCTCACTATTTCTTTACAGCAGTGTGAAAATGGACTAATACAGGTGTCATAGAGATGTTGCGGAAACATCTGGCAGTCTGTGGGGTTGACCTTCACACAATTTTTGTTTTTGCCTTTGTGCTTTTCCTCCAGAAAAGCTTCTCTACTCTCCTAAGGCTGTTAGATGTCCACCCATGTGCTCCCTCAGCTCCTTCTACTTACCTGTCACTTAATACTGTCTTCGGGTTACCTGCTTACTTGTGTGTTTTCTTCTTAGGATGCTAAGGTATTTGAGGATAAAGATTGTGCCATGGCTTGGTGAAGCTGCTCACAACTGTAATCCCAGTGCTTTGGGAGGCTGAAGCAGGAAAATCACTTGAGCTCGGGAATTTGAGATCAGCCTGGGCAACATAGTGAGACCCCATCTCTCCAAAAAAAAAAAAAAGGTGGTGGTGGTGGTGGTGTGTGTGTGTGTGTATGTGTGTCAGGCCTCTGAGGCCAAGCTAAGCCATCATATCCCCTGTGACCTGCACATATACATCCAGATGGCCTGAAGCAACTGAAGATCCACAAAAGGAGTGAAAATAGCCTTAACTGATGACATTCCACCATCGTGATTTGTTTCTCCCCCACCCTTGAGAAGGTTCTTTGTAATCTCCCCCATCCTTAAGAAGGTTCTTTGTAGTCCTCCCCACCCTTGAGAATGTACTTTGTGAGATCCACCCACTGCCAGCAAAACATTGCTCCTAACTCCACTGCCTATCCCAAAACCTATAAGAACTAACGATAATCCCACCACCGTTTGCTGACTCTCTTTTCGGACTCAGACCACCTGCACCCAGGTGAAATAAACACAGCCTTGTTGCTCACACAAAGCCTGTTTGGTGGTCTCTTCACATGGACGCGCATGACAGTGTGTGCCTGTAGTCTCAGCTGAGTATGAGGATTGCTTAAGCCCAGGAGATCGAGGCTGCAGTGAGCTGTAATCACACTGTGGCAGGCCAGGTCCCACTGATGTAGGCCTCCATAACAGCTGTTTCAGCACTGACTGAGGGGTTAAGTTAAATATTGAATGCTGAAAGAGCTACTGCCCTTGTACAAAGTCTGGAATGTGACAAAAGCCCACCAAGAGTTTTGCCTAGGCTTTTCTTAGGCCTTAAAGCATGACAGGATAATGAAGGAATTCTTAACAGGACCTGTTCAGGATTAAACAAGTTTTATTGTGGGTCTGAAGAAACTCTCCAAGACTCCACAAACAAGCTTTACTGGGGACTAAGGTAACTCCCTAAACCTCCATGACTTAGCAGGAGACAAGATAACAGTAATCACCCCAGCACGTGGACCCATTTAGACTAAGTAAATTTACTGAGGCTCCAGAGGAAGGTCTTCAGGACTCAGATCTTAGTTATAGGTTAAAAGAAGTTAATCGCTTGTGTCTTTAGGTGAATGCACACTTACACGGACACATGTAGCTTAGAAGGTATATAGGCTTTGGAAAACTTTGTAATTTTGAGTTGGTCTGGTGATAATTTCCAGCCCTTCTCCCTGTAATCAGTTACAGAAATAAAAACTCTCTTCTCTCCCAGTTCATCTGCATCTCGTTATTGGGCCATGAGAATAAGCAACCCGACCCTTGGTTTGGTCTGGGAACACCACTACTGGACCTCAGCCTGGGTGACAGAACGAGACTCCGTTTGAAACAAACAAACAAAAATAAATAAAGGGATTGTGCCTCCCTTATTATAGGATCTTTAGGAACTACAGAAACAGCCTCATTGTCTGGGGTAAATACCAAGGTTCTTGATCTCATGGCCAAGGGAATCAAGGATGCAGATGCATACAGAAAGAGATTGGAGCAGGAGTTTAAAAGGTGAGAAAAAAGAACAGCTCTCTGTCACAGAGAGGGGTCCAAACCAATTGCAAGTTGTAGTAAGAATGTCAGGGTTTTTAAAAAATGGGCTAGTGATGGGCGGGGTGTCTTATCTCCATAGGGCCTGAAGAACCGGTTAGGACCAAGTGTGCCATCTGCGTAGAGCAGAGTTTCTAGTAGTCCCACCCCATTCTTTGATTGTGCAGGCAGGCTCTTATTTTGTGCTGTTCTGCTGCTGCTTATCTGCGTGTGCTAAAAGGGGAGGGAGAGTTTCTATGTCCATTCCCAGGCACCTTCTTGCAGCTGCAGGCATTCCCCACCCCGTGCATGCTTCCAGCTTCTCTATCTTAGGCTAAAGAAAGGGAAAGGAATGTGCTTATTTATTTATTTATTTATTTATTTATTTTGGAGACGGAGTCTAGCTCTGTCGCCCAGGCTGGAGTGCAGTGGCGGGATCTCAGCTCACTGCAAGCTCCTCCTCCCGGGTTTACGCCATTCTCCTGCCTCAGCCTCCCGAGTAGCTGGGACTACAGGCGCCCGCCATCTCGCCCGGCTAGTTTTTTTGTATTTTTTAGTAGAGACGGGGTTTCACCGTGTAGCTCAGGATGGTCTCGATCTCCTGACCTCGTGATCCACCCGTCTCGGCCTCCCAAAGTGCTGGGATTACAGGCTTGAGCCACCGCGCCCAGCCAGGAATGTGCTTATTAAGGTGCACTGTTTTTTACTGGGGCCTATTGTACGTTTGTGAAGTTCGGTGACAACCAGGAAGCTTCCCAGTCTGTGTCCAGGTTGCTTATCTGTGTTTTACAGCCTGATCTTCCAGGCTGCTCTTTGTTACAGGAGAAGTGATTTCTTTGAACTGCATGAGGTTAGAAAGGGAGCAATTTCTGAGCTGCTTTTTGTTAGAAAGTTTTCTGCTGGGAAGTCTCTTCATTTTATCTATCTATCTATCTATCTATCTATCTATCTATCTATCTATCTATCTAAATGATTTCTTTCTATCTCCTATATCACTATTACAGTGATGACACACAACAAACAATGAATTACTGTTTGTTAAATTAATAAATGTTATATAGGCTGGTTGTATTATCAATCCCCAGGCATTAGAAAAAAGCCTGAGTTCCCCAAAACTTCATTTACTACATATAACAGCAATTATCCTGCCAAACTTAAGAAAAAAACACTGTTTTTTACTCTAAGGGATACCATTATGTAAGATGACCAGCCATCCTGGGAAAATCACTATGATTGGTCATCCTACGCTCATGGTAATAGCACACAAGCCTTTACAATTTTATCGTCACCCCATGGAGCTTTTATGTCTGCACTTGTATATTTTTAAAGGAGTTCAAAATCAGACTTTGTGCCTCTGTACGTACTTAAAATTTTTTTCTTCTTAAAATTATGTTTTTAAGTTCACATGATATATATGACAGATTAAGCTAGTCACCCTTGACTCCCCCAATTTTTTCTTCTACATAATTAATTACTATTTTTAGTTTGCATATATCTTTGGGGTCTTTATCTGTTTATATACATATTTATACAAATAAACTGATGAAAATACACAGTATTATTTTAGGAGTGCTTATTTTAAAAATATATTATGCAAATTGTTTTTTACTTAAAAATTTGCTACAGTTCATTTCAATGAGAACTCTATAGCATTTATCACATATAATTAAACATAACTAAATATAAAAGACAATCCAGCCTGGGCAACATGGCAAAACTCTGTCTCTACAAAAAATGCAAAAGTTAGCTGGACTTGGTGGTGTGTGCCTGTTGTGCCAGCTATACAGGAGGCTGAGGTGGGAGGAGAGCTTGAGGCTGGAAGGTTGAAGCTGCATTGAGCTGTAATCACACCACTGCACTCCAGCCTGGGTGGCAGAGTGAGACCTTGTCTGAAAAAAAAAAAAACAGAACGAACAGTAGTTTTTGTATCAATCTAGTTATTCCTAAGGAATTAACAATAACTCTCTCTCTCTTTTTTTCTCCCTGTGACAGAGTCCCAGTCTGTTGTCCAGGATGGAGTACAGTGGCACGATCTCGGCTCACTGCAACCTCCTCCTCTGGGGTTCAAGTGATTCTGGTGCCTCCCCGAGTAGCTGGGACTTCAGGCACACGCCTGGCTAATTTTTGTATTTTTAGTAGAGAGGGGGTTTCACCATGTTGGCCAGGCTGGTCCCGAACTCCTGGGCTCAAGTGATCTGCTCACCTCAGCCTCCGAAAGTGCTGGGATTACAGGTGTAAGCCACCACACCTGCCTTTTTATTTTCTTTTTGCAAGTTAAAAATATTTATTGCTATTCCAGGCTTCATATGAGCCCCACAACTCAGGTCCGATGTGTGGTTTAGAAGTTGTCATGGCATAACAGGGTGGTAGACGAATCCAGGCAGCCTGACCTTGAGTCCACCTTATCTTCCTTGGACCCCTGCTCCACAAAGCAGCTGTTGGTGGGGCCAACTCTTTCTCATCTGCCTCATTCACCCTGCAGAGCTCCAAGACTGGGGCAGGCAGCCTCCTAATCCCCACAGCTCACATATGAGAGGCCGCCCATACCTCTCCTAGAACTGGAAGAGCCTTCTCCTTAAGATCAGACACGATGGATTTGGCCCTGTGCAGAGAGAAGTGGTACCACAGGAGTTGTTTTAAGAGGAGAAGGCATGCACCCTCTTAGATCAGAGGCTGCAATATGGCCACCCACAAGCTGGCTTTCCCCACTCACATGTCTGCTCGGCCCCTTTGTGCTGCACACTATTTAAGAAAAATAATTGCTGGGCACGATGGCTCGTGCCAGTAATCTCAGCACTTTGGGAGGCTGAGGCGGGAAGATCACGATGTCAAGAGATCGCGACCATCCTCACCAACATGGGGAAACCCTGTCTCTACTAAAAATACAAAAATTAGCTGGGCGTGGTGGTGTGTACCTGTAGTCCCAGCTACTCAGGAAGCTGAGGCAGGAGAAGCGCTTAAATCTGGGAGGTGGAGGTTGCCGTGGGCTGGGATCGTGCCATTGCACTCCAGCCTGGGTGACAAGGCGAGACTCTGTCTCCAAAAACAAACAAACAAACAAACAAACAAACAAACTGTCCAACTCATCCTCCCTTAGGTCAGGGCTGCTTGTCCCAGCCTAAAATGTAAGTGGCACAAAGTGGTTTTCAGAGAGGGTAGCTGACTTATTGCAGAAAGGGGCTTGAAGGGAGGCAGAGAGTCAAAATTTGGCCTTGGCAAACATGAGACAAAGGAAAAGGAACCTTCCTCACATCCCTTCATTCTGCTGTGGCTAATGCCATGTTATATTCCCTTTAGAGAGACAGCAATTTTTTTTTTTTTTTGAGAGGGAGTCTCGCTTTGTTGCCCAGGCTGGAGTGCAGTGGTGCAGTCTTGGCTCACTGCAAGCTCCGCCTCCTGGGTTCAGGCCATTCTCCTGCCTCAGCCTTCCGAGTAGCTGGGACTACAGGCACCGGCCACCAGTTTCACCTTGCTAACCAGGATGGGAGAGACAGCAATCTTGATGCAGCTCAGACGCTTTCCTCCACTGCTCAGGATGCTCTCAATGCGGTAGTTTCTAGTGCTGAGTCAGCTGGGCAGCTCTGGGTCAGGCACAGTGAACTCACTCATGGTGAGTAGGTGCCTTCTTGGAAGGGACAGTATCAAAGAAGCCCATAGGTATGCAGGGGCTCTGGGCAGGGCTCCCCAGGGGGAATGAAAGTATCAAGCACATCACAGAAGTTTTCATAGGCACAGCTGCCAATCTGTTCCATGCATGAGATCTTGACCCAGAAGCCAGCCACTTCCTTCTCTACAGTTAATTCCACCTTCAGAGGATATTTGAGGGGGACGCTGGTCTTGCCCTCAGCACTGACGATCACGTTCCCAGGAACGAAAAAAAACTGGTCAGCTTCCAGGGACAGGCTTCTGATCACCACAGGATCCTTCCCTTTGTCACAGCTATCCCAGGGAAAGCTACTGATCTGGTTCAGGTGGACATGGGCAGGGGCTGGTAGGCCTGCCAGAGGCAAGCCCAGGACAATCAGGAGCGGAGCCTCCATCAGGGATTGCACCGTGAAGGGTGAGTCCGCATGGAGTTAACCACCCACATTTTCAATCCTTTAAGTTACAAATCTCAATAAACAAAGTACTGGGAAAAAATTATTCTGGCTTGTGTTGTGATTCTATCTCTTAGCCTGGTGAAAGAGAGACAAAGAGAGCAAGAAGAAAGGAGAAGGGAAACAGAGAAAGGGAACAGTGTGATGGGGTGGGATGACAAGAGGACTTCGATTTATGGTTTCGTCAAGACTGCACACAATGGAGAAGGTCTTTTCTGTAAAAGAAATTAGGAGTGTTGTCACCAAGAGGGGAAATACACTAGGCAGTCAAAAATTCCAACTGTCACAGCTTTTAAGCAAAACTTTTTCAGATGTCAAAATAGTCAGCATACGCATAATTCATGTAATTATGATTGTTTTCCTAAAAGGGAGAAGTCACTTTTCTTAGTAGAAAGATGCTTATATATTCATTGCCCCAAGTAGGCCATTTATCTATTCAACATTTATTGAATATTGATCAATATTTATTGAACATTGATCATGTTTCAGTGTGGGTGATAGTGGTGAACAGGATATAAACATTGCTGTCATAGAGATCACATTCTAGCGGGTCAAATAGGTGATTTAAAAAAAGGTAGACAGACTCACATGAAGATTTCAGGTAATAAATCAAGGTAAAAGGAATGGGGGTATTTTGCTTATGGTGAATGTTCTTTAAAGAGTAAAACTTTTGTATATGAGAATGAGGGGCAAGGATATTTATACCATCTCGGGGCATTGTGATATGTTGAATGTGGAAAAAGAAATTACACATGAAAAGGACCCAGGTGTAGCAGTGTACTCAGAGGGATTATTGAGGAGTACACAGAGTAGGAAGCACTCAGAGAAGTGTTTGAGGATAGAGGGGGTTTTGTTGATGACATCTGTGAGTTCCATAGGACATAGTAGAGATATCTGTGTGGCTCAGGAAGGACAGAAGATTGGACCAGTCAGGTATGTACAGCGTCCTGTGGGGAGAAAAATCTAGTGATGACCCTAAATTTTGGAACTTGGACTTTTGTGGATGACTGAGGTAAATAGGAAGGCAAGGCATGATGGCATTAGCTCCTTAGAAGGTGTGAAGTCAGTTCATTTATAGCCTCTTTCTCTGGCTTGGACTCCTGGGTGGTTTCTAGTGGTAAAGACGTGGGAGGAACTCTCTCTCCAGGGGCTCCAAGCAAACAATCCCTGTTCTTCAGACTCCTCCTGATGTTCTTTATAGCACATGATGTCTTGATGCCTTACCATCCTGGTCACCCTCTACTGATTGCATTCAGTCAATCAGTGTCATTGTTAGAAAGTGTCTTTTGAATGTGGGCTGGAAAGCACGGAGTGCCCTGAACTTGGTACCTCTTTTGAATTAAATACTATTCTTACATTCATCCACCTGTTTGTGCTTCTCAGTTCATGGTGAGATAATTATTCTGGGACTTTTTTTCCCCTCAGGAACTGCCACTGTGCTAATTCTTCCTATTATCCTGTAGCTGTAGAATTATACAGTTCTTGAACACAATCAGTCTGACATATTCAATCTAGCACATTTTATAGATGGGAAACAGAGTTCCAGTTAGAGTAAGTGATGAGTGTGATTTGATGTTTTGAATCAAATACTTGGCTGGTTTAGAAAAACACAAGATTAATGAAATCACTTGCAACTAGTTTCAGTTTAGGGAAGTGAATCCAAACTTCTTCCTCTTTGGTAACTGTGGGCTAGTCTAAAGAACAAAGGGACATTCTCCTGGTGGTGGTTGGATTTGCCTACAGTCTTGATAACTCAGATACCTGACCTGGAACTGGGGCAACTTGTCTAGTCACTTTATAGGAGCTGATTTACCTTTGGATTTTTGCTTTCTTTCTTTCTTTTTCTTTTTCTTTCTTTCTTTTTTTTTTGAGACAGAGTCTCACTCTTTCTCCCAGGCTGGAGTGCAATGGTGTGATCTCGGCTCACTGCAACCTTTGCCTCCCTGGTTCAAGCAATTCTCCTGCCTCAGCCTCCCAAGTAGCTGGGATTATAGGTGCGCACCACCACGCCTGGCTAACTTTTTTTGTATTTTTAGTAGAGACAGAGTTTCACCATGCTGGCCAGGCTGGTCTCGAACTCCTGACCTCAAATGATCCACCTGCCTTAGCCTCCCAAAGTACTGGGATTACAGGTGTGAGCAACTGTGCCCAGCTGGAGTCATTTAACTTCTTTAAGCCTCTGTTTTCTCACCTATAAAAGGGGAACAGTGGGCCGGGCAGAGTGGCTCATGCCTGTAATCCCAGTAATTTGGGAGGCCGAGGTGGGTGGATCACCTGAGGTCAGGAGTTCAAGACCAGCCTGGCCAACATGGTGAACCCTTGTCTCTACTAAAAATACACAAAAATTAGCTGGGTGTGGTGATGGACACCTGTAATCTCAGTTACTTGGGAGGCTGAGGCAGGAGAATTGCTGCAACCCAGGACACAGAGGTTGCAGTGAGCCGAGATCACACCATTGCACTCCAGTCGGGGTGACAACAGCGACATTCTGTCTCCAAAAAAAAAAAAAAAAAAAGGATGGGGGGAGGTGGGGGGGGTAGAGTGATACTTGTTTAATAGGGCTATTGTAAATATTAGTGAATGAATGTATAACATTTAGGATGCTGACTGGTAGATATAAAGTAATTGCTCAAGAAATGGTAACTATTTTTATTTTATAGATTTTAAAAAGACAAATTGCTTTGTTTTGAATTAGAACACTAGGAGATGGACTCAAAATCCTAGCTTTTATTTTCTTAGGAATATAACAATAGGAGGAAACAAATGAGGATCTCAACCCTAAGCATTTTTCTGGCTGAGTTTGAGAACACACTCTCATGTAGCATGGTCCCAATAAACAAAGTGTCTGGTGGAAATTTCCTATTTCTAGGATATTCAAGGCATGTGGAATAATGGTTTCTAATTTGTAGCACTTGCTTGTATTTTAACTCCATTAGGATGGTCCCATCTGGTGGGACTTAAAGTGTGATCTACTTTATTTTTTAAAGGTCAATTCTCCATTCCCTACAGATTATAAACCTTTAATTCACTAGTTATGACATCTAAAATGCTAGCCAGTATGTTTCCTCCTGGGCAAATTCCAGCTGGGGTATCTCAGGTAAATAGTTTACAGGACAAGCAGGAGAGATTTAGGCACTGCTCTCCCATTATTGACCATGGTCTTACTTGTTTATCACCTTGTGACAAAATCTCTTAGAAGCAACATAAAATTCTTTGCAGCTTTTATTGATTTTTCCTTGACATTTATTTCTGTGGTCAGGAATCTATTCTGAATGTAGCTGTTTAGCTACATATAGCCCTCAGAGCTACTGAAGCTAACGTAAAGCCTGTATCTTAATAGCATCATGAAAATCTAGGTCAGTAGCTATTTAACTTAGCTGAAAATAAAATGTTATGTAATGTAGTCTACACTCTCATATTAAAGCAGCTCTTCCATAATAGCTTGGCATCATATCTCTCTGAACAAAGTGCATGACCTCCTGCTAAAAAAGACCAGCACACATATGCTGATACCATGTTTTATTATCAGGAACTATTGTCTAATTACTGTACTCTCTTATTGTAAAAAAAGAATGTTGAGGTCAGGCGCAGCGGCTCACACCTGTAATCCCAACACTTTGGGAGGCTGAGGTGGGAGGACTGCTTGAGCCCAGGAGTTCAAGGCCAGCCTGGGCAACATGGCAAGACCCTTGTCTCTACAAAAAATACAAAAATTAGCCAAGTGAGCTGGTGTACACCTATAGTCCCAGCTACTCAGAAGGCTGAGGTGGAAGGATTGCTTGAGCCTAGGTTGAGGCTGCAGTGAGCCATGATTGTTACATTGCATTCCAGTCTGGGCAACATAGTGAGACCCTGTCTCAACAACAACAACAACAACAACAACAACAACACAAAACAATGTCTTAGATGAGCTTTGAAGAATTAAGAGTGGTGGCTCAGGCCTGTAACCCTGGCACCTTGGGAGCACAGGAGGATTGCCTGAGCCCGGGAGTTCAAGATCAGCCTGGGCAACATAGTGACACCTTGTCTCTGCAAAAAACAAATTTAAAAATTAGCCTGGACATGTTGGCTTGCATCTGTAGTTTCAGCTACTCAGGAGGCTGAGGTGGGAGCATTGCTTGAGGCCAGGAGTTTGAGACCAGACTAGGCGAGACAGCAAGACCCTGTCACAACAAAAAATTTTAAAATGAAAGAATTCAGTAATGTGTGTGTATTTATGGAAAGTTAATATATTAAAGTTGGCATTTCCAATCAATGGGGGAATAATGAATTGTTCAACAAATGCTCTTGAGAAAGTAAATACTATTTAAAGAAAGAAATTTCATTCCTATCTTATAGCATACACAATCTAAATTCCAAATAACTTAGAAGTTAATGCATAAGAGGTTAATGCATTTTGTTTCATACTAGATGAAACAAAACAAAGCTCATCTTGGTAATTTTCAAAAGGCGACGACACCTGCAAGGCACCAAACCCAGAAACTGCAAAGAAATAGATGAACAGATGTGCTGTAATAAAACTCAAAGTGTTTTCATGATGAAAGTTACCAAAAACAAAACAAGAGACAATCTGGGAGCAAATTCATGCAACATAGATAACAGACAAAAATTAATATTGACAAAGCATAAAGAGCTCCTGTAACCATCAATAATAACAATAAAAACGCCAAAAAATAAGAATTGTGGAACTACAAAAGATGACATCAAAATGGTTCATCTACTTAAAAAGTTGCTCAACCACCAAATCAGGGAAATGTGAATCAAAATAGGATTCTGTTTTTCACATTTATTTATAAGTTATAGAATAAGAGATGAAAATTATATAAAACAGCTAATAAAAAAGACGTGGATTTAGTGGGGATGTGAAAAAAGTGGCACTGACAAGCGAAGGAGTGGGGCCGGGCGCGGGGGCTCAAGCCTGTAATCCCAGCACTTTGGGAGGCCGAGACGGGCGGATCACAAGGTCAGGAGATCGAGACCTGGCTAACACGGTGAAACACTGTCTCTCCTAACAAAATACAAAAAACTAGCTGGGTGAGGTGGCAGGCGCCTGTATTACCAGCCACTTGGGAGGCTGAGGCAGGAGAATGGCCTAAACCCGGGAGGCGGAGCCTGCA
>NW_012119487.1:1936249-1944493 GCF_000951035.1 Colobus angolensis palliatus | reverse complement strand
TGGGTGACATAGTGAGACTGTGTCTCAAAAAAAAAAAAAAAGAATTATGTGTGCACATTTGTTTTTGTTTGTTTGTCTCTGAGCATTAGATCCTTATTTCTATTTCCAGCTAGTCACTGGATAGCTCCATTTGGATGTTGCACAAAGATCTTAAAACTACATGCCCTCAATTTACTTATTTTTAAACTGAACTCTGAACCTTCTGAGTCTCAAATCTGATTTTCATGCCATCTCCCTTATATCAGAAAATGATGTCTCTTCGATCTATTTTCATGCCAGTAAACCAGGAGTATCTTTGAGACCTCCTTTGCATCACAGGCCCAATTCATCATTAAGTCCTGTGGATTCCACCTTCAAAATATGTCTGTAATCTCTCAGTTGTTCTCTGCCTTCTCTTGCCCACCTTTTTAATTTTAATTTTTAATTTTTTTTGAGATGAGGTCTCACTCTCACCCAGACTGGAATGCAGTGGTGCAATCACAGCTCACTATAATCTCCACCTCCTGGGCTCAAGCAATCCTCCCACTTCAGCCTCCCAGTAGCTGGCACCACAGGCACGTGCCACCACACCTGGCTAATTTTTGTATTATTTGTAGAGACGGGGTTTTGCCTTCTTGCCCATGCTCGTCTCAAACTCCTGGACTCAAGAGATCCACCTGCCTTGGCCTCCACAATTATAGGCGTGAGCCACTGCACCTGGCCTTTACTTCCCCCATTTTTAAACCAACATATTTTGCCTGTACTAAGGCAGTAGCTTTATAACTTGCATAACCTGCAAACTCATTTCCCCATCTATTCAAATTCCTAAACAGCAAGAAAATAAACAGGCGAGCCATAGATTAGGAGAATATATTTGTAATCAGGTATCTGATAAAAGAGTAATATCCAGAATAGATAAAGAACTCTTATAACTCAAAATAAGACAAAAATCCCAATCTATAAAATGGCCAAAATATTTGAATAGACACTTCACCAAAGAATATATACATCTGGCAAATGGACATATGAAACGAAAAGATGTTCAATGTTTCTGCTGATTAGGGAAATGTAAACTAAAACCACAGAGGGATACCACCACACACAAACTAGAATGACTAAAATAAAAAAGACAGACAATAAAAAGTGCTGGTAAAGATGTAGAGAAATGGAAAGCCCTATACATTTCTAATGGAAATGCAAAATGGTGCAACCACTTGGGAAAACAGTTTGGCAAGTTCTTAAAAAGTTAAGCAGGAACTTATCATAGGACCTAGCAATTCCACTATTAGGAACCTAGCCAAGAGAAAGAAAGCGTATATCCACACAAATACTTGTAGATGAAGTTCACAGTGGTCTTTTGTAATAGCCAGCAATCCAAATGTCCATCCACTGGTGAATGGATAAACAACATGTGTTATATACATACCACCAGATGCTACTCAGCAATAAAAAGAAACAAACTGTTGATACCCACAGTGTAATTGTAATAGGTTCACTGCCCCATGCACACAGGAAGTCAATGCACTGAGACACCAGGTTGCAGCAGAGAAAGAGTTTTAATCATAAGGCTGCTGAACAAGGAGATGAG
Source organism: Colobus angolensis palliatus (assembly GCF_000951035.1). NCBI lineage: Eukaryota > Metazoa > Chordata > Mammalia > Primates > Cercopithecidae > Colobus > Colobus angolensis. The sequence continues at coordinate 1,942,926 of NW_012119487.1, read as the reverse complement.
AGGAAACCTCAAATCCATCTTTTTGAGGAGCTTGGGGGTAGGGTTTTTAAGCGTTTCACAGTGGGCTGAAGTGTGGAGACTATTGATTGGTCAGACTGCAGGCTGAAGTCATGGGGGCAGGAGATGAAGAAAGTATTCTCATGCTGACTTGGTTCCTCCTTGGGGTCTTTAATCTGGTTGCTGTCAGCTGTTCCACTGGAATTCAGGATCTGCTTAAGCATTTATTAAACAAAAGCCTAATGATCCTAATATCAGAAATCCTATCTATAGGAACAACTGGGATGCAAATGGTCAGTTTCTAGTGTCATGTGACTTTTGGTTACAAGAAAGTGGGTCAAAGTGCAACCTGAATAATGCTTAATTATAACTACATTTTTCTCCAGAATTCTTGTTAACCTTGTGAAGACAGCTTCAATAATACTGATGATCCTCAAAAACATTGTGCTAAATAGAACAAGTCACATGCAAAACTCCACATAGTGTATTTAATTTATATGAAAATTCTGGCTGGCTGGGCGCAGTGGCTCATGCCTGTAATCCCAGCACTTTGGAAGGCCAAGGCAGATAGATCACTTGAGGCCAGGAGTTCAAGACCAGGCTGGCCAACATGGTGAAACCCCGTCTCTACTGAAAATACAAAAATTAGCTGGGCATAGTGGCCCATGCCTGTAGTCCCAGCTACTGAGAAAGCTGAAGCACGAGAATGGCTTGAACCCAGGAGGCAGAGGTTGCAGTGAGCCAAGATTGTGCCATTGCACTCCAGCCTGAGTGACAGAATTAGATTTTGTCTCAAAAAGGAAAAAAAAAAAAAAAAAAAAGGAAAAGAAAAGAAAAAGAAAAAAGAAAAAAATTTCTAGAAAAGGCAAACTTACTGAGACTGAAATCAGATTAGTGGTTTCCTTGGGCAGTGGGTGGGTACAAACAGGCACAAATGGGCACAAATGAACTTTGGGTGACTGCAGCGATGGTTGCACAAGTGTGTAAATTTATTAAAACTCTTTAAACTGTCTTAAAGTGGGTGATTATTATAAAATCCATCTGTAGTACTTTTTAAATTTTAGAAACATAAATCAAATCATGTCATCTTTTTGTTTACAATACTTATCTTAGGTACAATCAGAACTCTGTACCATGACCTAATAAGATCTTCATTTATTTGGTTTATTTGGTTTTGACTTCAGAATCCTTCCCTGACCATCTTCTTGCCAACTGATTTCCAGCCCTAAGGGCCTATTTTCAGCAATGTGAAGTACTCTCTTTTTCTCGTCTCAGGGAATGCTTACATGCTGTACTTCCGCCTGGAATAGGCCTAATCTTACACTCTTTATTGGAAGAGCTATTACTCATTCTTTATGTTTCAGTTTAAACCTCACTTTCTCAAAGAACTCTTCCTTGATACACCCCATTCACAGTTTAAATTAGGTTACTGTCACATGAGTCCATGTGAAGGGAGTTCACCAACAGGCTTTGTGTGAGCAACAAGGCTGTATATTTCACTTAGGTGCAAGTGGGCTGAGTCCAAAAAGAGAGTCAGCAAAGGGAGATGAGGTGGGGCAGTTTTATAGGGTTGGGGTAGGTAGTGGAAAATTACAGTTAAAGGGGGTTTTCTCTTGCGGGCAGGGGTGGGGGTCACAAGGTGCAGGGTGCGGAGCTCCTGAGACTCATTGTCCAGGAGAAGGAATGTCACATGGTCAATTGATCAGTTAAGGTGGGGCGGGAGCAAATCACAATGGTGGAATGTCATCAGTTAAGGCAGGAACTGGCTATTTTCACTTCTTTTCTGGTTCTTCAGTTGCTTCAGGCCATCTGGATGTGTATGTGCAGGTCACAGGGGATATGATGGCTTAGCTTGGGCTCAGAGGCCTGACAGCTACTCTGTCATTCTCTTTACTAGACTGTTCCTTCAAAACATTTTTCACAATCTGTAATTATTATTATTATTATTATTTTTTGAGACAGAGTGTCACTCTATTACCCAGTCTAGAGTGCAGTGGCACAATCTTAGCTCACTGAAACCTCTGCCTCTTGGGGTCAAGTGATCCGCCTGTTTCAGCCTCCTGGAGTAGATGGCACCACAAGCGTGTGCCACCATGCCTGGCTAATTTTTTTGTTGTTGTTGTAGAGATGGGGTTCTGCCATGTTGCCTAGGCTGGTCTCGAACTTCTGAGCTCAAGCAATTCACCCGCCTTGGCCTCTCAAAGTGTGGGATTAGGTGTGAGTCACCGCATCCAGCCATACAATCTGTAATTAAATATTTTGTGATGGCTTATTTAGTTTCCATCCATGAGAGCAGAAAATATACCTATTTTATATATTCATTTTCAGTAGATATTTCCAACAGTTAGTTGGTCCATACAAAATAAGTAAGCAGGCAAATTCATTTAATTACCCAGGATTACATGCTGCAATTAGAATATCTGGAAGAGTCCACCACAAAGTACACTGCTAAGATGAAAATAAAAACACTTCATTGACGTTTTTCTTTTTTCCTTTAACCAGTTGTACAATTGGTAACATGAGCTTAGAGAATCGTCTAGGCTAAAAGTATTACAGGCAAGCTCTATGGTATAGACATTTGGGCTCTCATTGTCTAAATGTTTCCGTATACATTGGCAGAATTGATCATCAATGTGTGGAGAGAGAATTCCTCAAGCGACTACGTATATGTAGGGAGTCAAATTCTTGCCAAAATTTCATTTGAGAGGGATAATATTAAGGGAAGATTTCTAAGTGATACGCAGTCCTTCTAGAACATCAAGTACCTGCTTACTTGTACTAGATTATTTTGGTCCCTCCTAGAATTGCTTTTAGTGATTTGAGTTAATCTGTTAATACATAGAACAATATTTTAAGACATACTGTTGTGTAACTTATTTACAGACTGCCGTGTTTTATATCACCCACTGTTCTCAAGAACTCTAGACACGAATATCCAGCTACCTGCTAGGCATCTCCACTTGGATACAGATCCAGGGACAAGAGTAAGCAAGATGACTGAGTTTCAGATTTATATATAGTATCCTTTTCTATTAGAGTTGGTAGGAATGTGTGGCTTACAATTTTCATATATATTTTTCAAGATAGAGTCTCACTCTGTAGCCCAGCCTGGAGTGTGGTGGCGAGGCTGCAACCACCACCTCCCGGGTTCACTGCAACCGCCACCTCCCGGGTTCAAGCAGTTCTCCTGCCTCTGCTTCCTGAGTAGCTGGGATTACAAGTGCCTGCCACCACACCCAGTTAATTGTATTTTTAGTAGAGACAGGGTTTCACCATGTTGGCCAGGCTGGTCTTGAACTCCTGACCTCAGGTAATCCACCTGCCTGGCCTCCCAAAGTGCTGGGATTACAGGCATGAGCTCATAATTTCTGTCTCCAACCCTGACTTTTCCCTGAGCTCTGGACTCCTGTATCTATTTATTATACGTGATATTCTCATTAATATTTGTAACAGGCCACTAATGTGCCATGCTTTGAGGCTTGTTTCACTCATGGTGTTGAGAGCTCAGTGAGCCTTTGTATTATTTCTTTGATAATTTTTTTTTATTATTATACTTTTTAAGTTCTAGGGTACATGTGCACAACGTGCAGGTTTGTTACATGTGTATGCATGTGCCATGTTGATGTGCTGTACCTGTTAACTCATCATTTACATTAAGTATATCACCTAATGCTATTCCTCCCCCCATCCCCAACACCACGACAGGTCCTGGTGTGCGATGTTCCCCACCCTGTGTCCGTGTTCTCATTGTTCATTTCCCACCTATGAGTGAGAACACATGGTGTTTGGTTTTCTGTCCTTGCGATAATTTGCTGAGAATGATGGTTTCCAACTTCATCCATGTCCCTACAAAGGACACGAACTCATCCTTTTTTATGGCTGCATATTATTCCATGGTGTACATGTGCCACATTTTCTTAATCCAGTCTATCATTGATGGACATTTGGGTTGGTTTCAAGTCTTTATCATTGTGAACAGTGTGGCAATAAACATACATGTGTATGTGTCTTTACAGTAGAATGATTTACAATCCTTTGGGTATGTACCCAGTAATGGGATTGCTGGGTCAAGTGGTATTTCTAGTTCTAGATCCTTGAGGAATCACTACACTGTCTTCCACAATGGTTGAACTAATTTACACTCCCACCAAACAGTGTAAAAGCACTCCTATTTCTCCACATCCTCTCCAGCACCTGTTGTTTCCTGACTTTTTAATGATCGCCATTCTAACTGGTGTGAGATGGTATCTCATTGTGGTTTTGATTTGCATTTCTCTCATGGCCAGTGATGATGAGCCATTTTTCATGTGCCTGTTGGCTGCATCAATGTCTTCTTTTGAGAAGTGTCTGTTCATATCCTTTGCCCACTATTTCTTTGAAAATTTTATCTTGCTTTCTGACTTCTGAGTGTCCTGTTATTCAAATGTTCAATCTTCTAGACAGATATTATAATTTTCTTAGTTTTTTTAAATTGATCACCATTTTACCTTTTGTTTCACTTCATCTTTATCTGAATTTTCATTCCTATTTTTAATTTCTGCAAGCTCGTTCTCGTTCTATTGTCCCTTTTACAATAGTATTCTGTTCTTGTTTTTTGGGTGCAATACTATGTTTTGTCTCTCAGAGGACATGGATAACAGTTCTTTTGATGTTAACTTGTGCACTGTTGTTATTTTAATTCAATTTAATTTATTTTTTTTGAGACAGAGTCTTGCTCTGTTGCCCAGGCTGGAGTACAGTGGCACAATCTTGGCTCACTACAACTTCCACCTCCCAGGTTCAAGCAATTCTCCTGCCTCAGCCTCCCAGTAGCTAGGATTACAGGCATACACCACCACACCTGGCTAATTTTTTTTTTTTGTACTTTTAGTAGAGACGGGGTTTCACCATGTTGGCCAAGCTGGTCTTGAACTCCTCACCTTGTGATCCACCTGCCTTGGCCTCCCAAAGTGTTGGGATTACAGGCGTGAGCCACTGCGCCCGGCAGCTTGTGCATTATTTTTATTTTCTCCAAGTTCTTTTTTCTGTGTTTGTTTTCATCTCTGCCTTCTTTATTAGATGGTTTCCTTAAATGTCTGTTGACCCTTTACCTTCTGCGCATGTTTTAGAGCACAGCACCAAACTATTGATTTGCAGCTCTATATGTTTGTGGAGGACTTTTTAAGTAGTAGGATTTATCGTGAGGTAATCAGGCTGAGAGCCTAACTTTTTTGCTGGGAGTTAGTACCAGGAATTTTTCTCTGGGGCTATTCAGATCTTCCAGGGAAAAAAGACCACTCTTCTGCCCAGCTGTTGGTGGGTGCAGGCAGGGGAAAGCAATTTGGAGCTCATTCAGAGTAGAGACGTTAATCTGGATGTGGTGGTGCACACCCGTAATACCAGCTACTTGGGAGGCTGAGGCAGGAGGATTCCATGAGGCCAGGATTTCAAGACCAGCCACTGCAAAAGAGCAAGATCATATCTCAAAGCAAAACAAAAATAAAACCAGAAGAGATACTCTAAATTTAGAGCCCATCTGGCTATGTCCACTTGTTCCATCCTTTCCCTTTGCTATACTGGATGTTATTAAATTCTGAGCTTTTCTAGGTTCTGTGGATTCTTATGGTATTTAATCTCTATTATGATTTAGATTGTAAACTTTTTCCACTTTGTTAGTTAGTATACTTCCATCTGCTTTCTGTCTACTGAAAATGTGATGACATTGCTCATCTGCTGTTGTCTTTCATTTTTTGTTTTGGTGGGGTTCCAAAGAGATGAAATAAAAATAATTACCTGTATTTCACCTGCCATGTTCAACCAGAAGTTTTGATAAGATTGCTTTTTATTGAACACCCTAGAAAATAATTTAAAATGAATAGGTGGACAGTCTATTTATTTAACCAAGTGTCCTTTCTCCAGTCATTTTTAGAATTCCTTGTTTGGAATCACAAAAGTAAACCAGTTTCATTATGTCAGTTTTTATTTTTAGTTTTTTAATTTGTTTTTTGAGACAGAATCAGTTCAGGCTGAAGTGAAGTGGCTTGATCTTAGCTCACTGCAACCTCTGCCTTCTGGGCCCAAGCCATCCTCCTACCTTAGCTTCCTGAGTAGCTGGAACTACAGGCATGAGCCACCACACCCAGCTAATTTTTGTGTTTTTTATAGAGACAGGATTTTGCCGCCTTGCCCAAGCTGGTCTTGAACTCCTGAGCTCAAAGCAAAGCTTTCATTTATTTATTTATGTTTTGTTTGTTTTATGTCCCATAAAGCATTCCCACCAAAGCTTTTATTATTAATTGAAATAACATTTCTCAGTTTGTCTTCATATCTTACTCATGCAAATTGGGGTCTAAGTGATTTCAAATTTTTTTAATTTTTAATTTTTCGAGTTGCTTACTGCAGCTAAGTGATTTTTTTTTTTTTTTTTGTGATACTGTCTCAGTCTATTTCCTAAGCTGGAGTGCAGTAGTGTGATCTTGACACCTTGGAGTTTCCAACTCCTGAGTTCAAGTGATCCTCTGCCTTAGCCTCCCAAGTAGCTAGAACTACAGGTACACACCACTGTGTCTGGCTAATTAAAAACTGTTTTTTTTTTTTTTTTGTAGGGACAGGGTCTTGCTATGTTGCTTAGGCTGGTCTCAAATTCCTGGCCTCAAGTGATCCTCCCATGTTGGCATCCCAAAGTGTTGGAATCACAGGTG
>NW_012119487.1:1916645-1935426 GCF_000951035.1 Colobus angolensis palliatus | reverse complement strand
CCAGGATGGTCTTGATCTCCTGACCTCGTGATCCGCCCGTCTCGGCCTCCCAAAGTGCTGGGATTACAGGCTTGAGCCACCGCGCCCGGCCGAAACGGTTTTAATTCTTCCACATGACCTAGGGGCCTCTACCTTTCTGCTTGGAGTTTCTGCCTCTCTCTCTCTTCTCTTTTGGTTGTTCCTCTTCTCTGCTTTTGTCTATTACTGCATTTGCCGCGGTCGGGGATCATTACATTTGACCTTTTGAACTGTTGCTCATAGGTACCTGAAAGTTAATTGAGAGTGGTCAAGGGAGGTTAGATTGCTTGGTACAAGTAAAATGAGTTCAAATAAACTCTATGCATATGTAGAGGGGGTATAGTTCTGGTTCTCTCCTGCAGGGTAAATGTTAAGCATTGTGATTACTCTTCCCATAGAGATTCACAATTCAGCTTGAACACTTAGAGTAAGCCCAATTCACAGAGGTGAATGTATTAGAACATGTATGCATATAGGTGAGCCAAGAAAATGAAAAGAAATGCTTTTGAGCTTCATTTATTTCCTCTTAAGTTATCATATGTATTATTGTTAAAGTAGAAAGTACAAAATATGAAGCTCAGTCTTTTTTTAAAAAAATGATTTCCTAGGCTGGGCGTGGTGACACATGCCTGTAAATCTCAGAACTTTGGGAGGCCGAGTTAGGTGGATCACTTGAGGCCAGGAGTTCAACCCCAGCCTGGCCATCATGGCAAAACCCCGTCCCTACTAAAAAATACAAAAATTAGCAAGGTGTGGTGGCACACACCTACAATCCCAGCTACTCGGGAGGCTGAGGCATGAGAATCACTCGATCCTGGGAGGTGGAGGCTGCAGTGAGCTGGGATCACACCACTGCACTCCAGCCTGGGTGATAGAGAGTGACTCTGTCTCAAAAAGGAAAAAAAGAAAAAAAAGGAAAAAAAAGAGATTTCCCCCTTCACTTGAAGGGCTTCTTTTTGAGGAGATAAATTTCCAGAAATTGCATAACAGAAGTATCTAACTATAATGCTGAGCTTTGAACACATTTTAATATTGTGCAAAAGACTATTATAACTGGTTTATTTTAAATTTCCTTGAACAATCCTGTGAAACATGGTTTGCCTCAAAATGCTTCTTAATATTGCATTATTTCATTTGAATTATAATTTTATGTTTAAATATATGAATTCTACGATAATTTACAGAAGATAAAACGCCTTTAATAATATATGTTACTTATATATGTGTGTATATATATACACACACACATGTATGTATATATATGTTTTTTATTTATTATACTTTAAGTTCTCGGATACATATGCAGAACATGCAGGTTTGTTACATAGGTATACATGTGCTATGGTGGTTTGCTGCACCCATCAACCCATCATCTACATTAGGTATTTCTCCTAATGCAATCTCTCCTCAGCCACCTGTCCCATGACAGGCCCCAGTGTGTGATGTTCCCCTCCTTGTGTCCATGTGTTCTCGTTGTTCAACTCCTACTTATGAATGACAACATGTGGTGTTTGGTTTTCTGTTCCTGTGTTAGTCCCCTGAGAATGATGGTTTCCAACTTCATCCATGTCCCTACAAAGGACATGAACTCATCCTTTTTTATGGCTGCATGTTATTCCATGGTGTACATGTGCCACATTTTCTTAATCCAGTCTATCATTGATGGACATTTGGGTTGGTTCCAAATCTTTGTTATTTTGAACAGTGTGTCAATAAACATATGTGTGCATGTGTCTTTATAGCAGAATGATTTATAATCCTTTGGGTATATACCCAGTAATGGGATGGCTGGGTCAATTGGTATTTCTAGTTCTAGATCCTTGAGGAATCACCACACTGTCTTCCACAGTGGTTGAACTAATTTACACTCCCACCAACAGTGTAAAAGTGTTCCTATTTCTCCACATCCTCTCCAGCATCTGTTGTTTCCTGACTTTTAAATGATTGCCATTCTAACTGGTGTGAGATGGTATCTCATTGTGGTTTTGATTTGCATTTCTCTAATGACCAGTGATGATGGGCTTTTTAAAAATATGTTTGTTGGCTGCATAAATGCCTTCTTTTGAGAAGTATCTGTCCATATCCTTTGCCCACTTTTCGATGGGGTTGTTTTTTTCTTGTAAATTTGTTTAAGTTCTTTGTAGATTCTGGACATTAGCCCTTTGTCAGATGGATAGATTGGGAAAATTTTCTCCCATTCGGTAGGTTGCCTGTTCACTCTCATGATATTTCTTTTGCTGTGCAGAAGCTCTTTAGTTTAATTAGGTCCCATTTGTCAATTTTGGCTTCTGTTGCCATCGCTTTAGGTGTTTTAGTCATGAAGTCTTTGGCATCATCTCGGCTCACTGAAAGCTCCGCCTCCCGGGTTCACGCCATTCTCCTGCCTCAGCCTCCTGAGAAGCTGGGACTACAGGTGCCTGCCACCATGCCCAGCTAATTTTTTGTATTTTTGGTGAGACGGGGTTTTGCATTGTTAGCCAGGATGGTCTCGATCTCCTGACCTCGTGATCTGCCCGCCTCAGCCTCCCAAAGTGCTGGGATTACAGATATGAGCCACCACCCCTGGCTTCTTCTAGGGTTTTAATGGTTTTAGGTCTTACATTTAAGTCTTTAATCCATCTTCAGTTAATTTTTGTATAAGTTGTAAGGAAGGGGTCCTGTTTCAGTTTTCTGCATATGGCTAGCCAGTTTTCCCAACACCATTTATTAGGTAAGGAATCCTTTCCCCATTGCTTGTTTTTGTCAGGTTTGTCAAAGATCAGATGGTTGTAGATATGTGGTGTTATTTCTGAGGCCTCTGTTCTGTTCCATTGGTCTATATGTTGTTTTGGTACCAGTACCATGCTGTTTTGGTTACTCTAGCCTTGTAATAGATTTGAACACAGGTAGCAAAATGCCTTTAGAGTTGTTCTTTTTTGCTTAGGATTGTCTTGACTATATGGGCTCTTTTTTGGTTCCATATGAACTTTAAAGTAGTTTTTTCTAATTCTGTGAAGAAAGTCAATGGTAGCTTGATGGGGATAGAATTGAATCTATAAATTACTTTGGGCAGTATGGCCATTTTCAAAATATTGATTCTTCATGTCCATGAGCATGGAATGTTTTTCCGTTTGTTTGTGTCCTCTCTTATTTCCTTGAGCAGTGGTTTATAGTTCTCCTTGAAAAGGTCCTTCACATCCCTTGTAAGTTATATTCCTAGGTATTTTTTCTCTTTGTAGCAATTGTGAATGGGAGTTCACTCATGATTTGACTCTCTGTTTGTGTATTATCGGTGTATAGGAATGCTTGTGAGTTTTGCACATTGATTTTGTATCCTGCAGACTTTGCTGAAGTTTCTTATCAGCTTAAGGAGATTTCAGGCTGAGACAATGGGGTTTTCTAAATATATAATCATGTCATCTGCAAACAGAGACAATTTGACTTCCTTTCTTCCTATTTAAATACCCTTTATTTCTTTCTCTTGCCTGATTGCCCTGGCCAGAACTTCCAATACTATGTTGAATAGGAGTGGTGAGAGAGTGCATCCTTGTCTTGTGCCGGTTTTCAGCAAGAAGACTTCCAGCTTTTGCCCATTCAGTATGATACTGGCCGTGGGTTTGTCATAAACAGCTCTTACTATTACAAGATATGTTGCATCAATTTCTAGTTTGTTGAGTTTTTAGCATGAAGGAGTGTTGAATTTTATTGAAGGCATTTTCTGCATCTATTGAGATGATCATGTGGTTTTTGTCATTGGTTCTGTTTATGTGATGGATTACGTTTATTGATTTGCGAATGCTGAACCAGCCTTGCATCCCAGGGATGAAGCTGACTTGATTGTGGTGGATAAGCTTTTTGATGTGCTGCTGGATTCATTTTCCCAGTATTTTACTGAGGATTTTCACATAGGTGTTCATCAGGTATATTGGCCTGAAATTTTCTTTTTTTGTTGTATCTCTGCCAGGTTTTGGTATCAGGATGATGGTGGCCCCATAAAATGAGTTAGGGAGGAGTCCCTCTTTTTCTGTTGTTTGGAATATTTTCAGAAGGCCTGGTGCCATCTCCTCTTTGTACCTCTGGTGGAATTCAGCTGTGAATTCATCTAGTCCTGGGCTTTTTTAGTTGGTAGGCTATTAATTACTGCCTCAATTTCAGAACTTGTTACTTGTCTTTTCAGGGATTCATCTTCTTCCTGGTTTAGTCTTGGGAGGGTGTATGTGCCCAGGAATTTATCCATTTCTTCCAGATTTTCTAGTTTATTTGCATAGAAATGTTTATAGTATTCTCTGATGATAGTTTGCATTTCTGTGAAATCAGTAGTGATATCCCCTTTATACTTTTTTATTGTGTCTATTTGATTCTTCTCTCTTTTCTCTTTTATTAGTCTGGCTAGCAGTCTATCTATTTTGTTAATCTTTTCAAAAAACCAGCTGCTGAATTCACTGATTTTTTTTGAAAAGTTTGTCATGTCTTTATCTCTTTCAATTCTGCTGTGATCTTAGTTATTTATTGTCTTTTGCTAGCTTTTGAATTTGTTTGCTTTTGCTTCTCTAGTTCTTCTAAGTGTGATGTTAGGATGTTGAGTTTAGATCTTTCCTGCTTTGTTCTGTGGGCATTTAGTGCTATACATTTTCCTCTAAACACTGCTTTAGCTGTGTCCCAGAGATTCTGGTATGTTGTGTCTTTGTTCTCATTGGTTTCAAATAACTTATTTATCTCTGCCTTAATTTTGTTATTTACCCAGTAGTCATTCAGGAGGAGGTTGTTCAGTTTTCATGTAGTTGTGTGGTTTTGAATGAGTTTCTTAATCTTGAGCTCTAATTTGATTGCACTGTGGTCTGAGAGACTGTTATGATTTCCATTCTTTTGCATTTGCTGAGGAGTGTTTTACTTCAATTATGTGGTCAATTTTAGAATAAGTGCAATGTGGTGCTGAGAAGAATGTATATCTTGTTGATTTGGGGTGGAGAGTTCTGTAGATGTCTATTAGGCCTGCTTGGTCCAGAGTTGAGTTCAAGTCCTGAATATCCTTGTTAATTTTCTGTCTCGATCTGTCTAATGTTGACAGTGGGGTGTTAAAATCTCCTACTACTATTGTGTGAAAGTCTACGTGTTTTTGTAGGTCTCTAAGAACTTGCTTTATGCATCTAGGTGCTCCTGTATTAGATGAATACATATTTAGGATAGTTGGCTCTTCTTGTTGCATTGATCTCTTTACCATTATCTAATGCCCTTCTTTGTCTTTTTTGAGCTTTGTTGATTTAAAGTCTGTTTTATCAGAGATTAGGATTGCAACCCCTACTTTTTTTGCTTTCCATTTGCTTGGTAAATATTCATCCATCCCTTTATTTTGAGCCTATGTGTGTCTTTGAATGTGAGATGGGTCTCCTGAATACAGCACACTGATGGGTCTTGACTCTTTATCCAATTTGCCAGTCTGTTTCTTTTAGCTGGGGGCATTTAACCCATTTACATTTAAGGTTAATATTGTTATGTGTGAATTTGATCCAGTCATTATGATGCTAGCTGGTTATTTTTCCTGTTAGTTGATGTGGTTTCTTCATAGTGTCAATAGTCTTTACAATTTGGTATGTTTTTGCAGTGGCTGGTACTGCTTGTTCCTTTCCATGTTTAGTGCTTCCTTCCGGAGCTCATGTAAGGCAGACCTGGTAGTGACAATATCTCTTAGCATTTGCTTGTCTGTAAAGGATTTTATTTCTCCTTTGCTTATGAAGTTTAGTTTGGCTGGATATGAAATTCTGGGTTGAAAATTCTTTTCTTTAAGAATGTTGAATATTGGCCCCCACTCTCTTCTGGCTTGTGGGGTTTCTACAGAGAGATCCACTTTTAGTCTGATGGGCTTCCCTTTGTGGGTAACCCAATCTTTTTCTCTGGCTACCCTTAATATATTTTCCTTCATTTCGACCTTGGTGAATCTGAGGATTATGTGTTTTGGGGTTGCTCTTCTTGAAGAGTAACTTTGTGGTGTTCTCTGTATTTTCTGAATTTGAATGTTGGCCTGTCTTGCTAGGTTGGGGAAGTTCTCCTGGATAATAACCTGAAGAGTGTTTCCCAACTTGATTCTATTCTCCCTGTTACTTTCAGGTACACCAATCAAATGTAGGTTTGTTCTTTTCACGTAGTCCCATGTTTCTTGGAGGCGTTGTTCATTCCTTTTCATTCTCTTTTCTCTAATTTCATCTTCATCCTTTATTTCATTAAGTTGATCTTCAGTCTCTGATATTCTTTCTTCCGCTTGATTGATTCAGCTGTTGATACTTGTGTATGCTTCACAAAGTTCTCGTGCTGTGTTTTCAGCTCCTTCAGGTCATCTATGTTTTTTTCTCAACTGGTTATTCTAGTTAGCAATACCTCTAACATTTTTTCAAGGTTCTTAGCTTCCTTGCATTAGGTTAAAACATGCTCCTTTAGCTTGGAGGAGTTTGTTGTTATCCACCTTCTGAAGTCTACTTCTGTCAATTCATCAAACTCATTCTCTGTCCAGTTTTGTTTCCTTGCTGGTGAGTTTTAATCTTTTGGAAGAGAAGAGGCATTCTGGTTTTTTGGAATTTTCAGCCGTTTTGTGCTGGTTTTTCCTCGCTTTGTGGATTTATCTCCCCTTGGTCTTTGATGTTGGTGACCTTCGGATGGGGTTTCTGTGTTTCATTCTCAACCAGGGAGGGGCAAGACTCATAGCTGCTGATCTGAGAGAAACTGTCAGCTTCAGCTTGAACCATGACCCCTTATAAAGGCCCAAGTCCAGGCTCAGGCTGGATTTTCCAATTACTCCTTGCCATACACTGTACACATGGCAGGTCAGCCCGCTGCACTTGATTGGTCCTTCCCTGTCTGTGAGACCTGATCAGAAATCATTGATTGTCAAGGGTCAAACTAGGTCTAGGCTGAGTTTATCTAAGTGAATCTCGGTTTCTCCATAATTAGGATTAAAGGATTCCTGAACTTAAATTCTAAGCTGCATTGTAAGCTTTGGTTGGCAGCATATGGCCTGCTGGTCGAACTTTGCTCACGCTTATGCTAAACGGTTGAAATTGCAAAAATGCCAGAAAGAATTCTGCAGTGTCAGATGAGACATTTGAAACGTCTCAAGAATACGAAGACTTATCTTTGCCTGCTTACTTAGGTGACTTGAATGCATACCTAACTGACTTCTCATATAAATTAAGTTTTTGAGATGGAGTCTCACTCTGTCGCCCAGGCTGGAGTACAGTGGCTTGATCTCAGGTCACTGCAACCTCCGCCCCCTGGCTTCAAGCAATTCTCTGCCTCAGCCTCCTGAGTAGCTGGAATTACAGGTGCCTGCCACCAGGCCTGGCTAATTTTTGTATTTTTAGTAGAGAGAGTGTTTCACCATCTTGACCAGGCTTGTCTTGAACTCCTGACCTTGTAATCCTTCTGCCTCAGGCTCCCAGAGTGCTGAGATTACAGGTGTGAGTCACCTTGCCTGACCCAGGTTCTTAATTAATTGTGATAATACCTTCTTACATTTAAATCAGTTTCATATTTTAAAATCTTCTATCAGAAAAAAATATACCTTTAGATGGGGAGATTCTAATTCTGACCGTGGGTAAATATTTGTAGTTAAAAATGAAAATTATTTCTCTGGAAGAGTCAAACTGAGTAAATGTTGATCTTAACCTGTAACTTCAAGAGAAGGCATTAAGTATGAGTAGTGGTAGGAAACATATGCAGAAGAGAAGAAAATTGGTGTGTGGACTGAAGTTCAAAGCAGACTCTGCCAGGTGTGGTGGCTCACGCCTGTAATCCTAGCACTCAGAAAGGCAGAGGAGAGAGGATGGCTTGGGCCCAGGAGTCTGCGACCAGCCTGGGCAACATATGGAGACCCTGTATCAAAAAGAAAAAAGATCAAAAAGCAAAAAACAAGGGAGACTCTGGAGAACTCTTAATTACAGAGGCTGATATTTGAATCATAGTACATAGGTGGCAAGCTTACCTTCAACTGAGGCAGTGGCTGGCACTGGAACATTGAATACACTGATGGAAATCAGTCTTGAAGAAATTGAGTGACATTTTAGTCCTTGGGACTCAAGTAGGCAGGTGACTTCTATCAGGAAATTTGCCCCTGTGCTGTGGTCCTCCAGCCCATCACAAAATGTTCTACTTTCACGTGGGACTGATTTGAGCAACTTTCTGCATCAGTGTTCAGGGGAGGGCTGAGTACCGGCTAAAAATTTAAGGAAGTACCACATAGACTTTGGAGGACAGCTGGGCATGATGGCTTGCACCTATAATCCCAGCTACTCAGAGGCTGAAGTGGGAGGATCCCTTGAGCCCAGGAGTCAGAGGCTGCAGTGTGTGCAGTGTGCTATGATTGCACCACTGCACTCCAGTCAGGGAGACAGAGCATAACCCTCTCTAAAAAAAAAAAAAAAAAAAAAAAAAAAAATAGACCCATTTAGCTTCAATTCATGCCCTTTCATTGGCATCATGCTGCCAGTTACTTTAGAGCAGTAGTTGGCACCAAGCAAGCAGTTCTCCCCAGACTTAATTGACTGTGAAAAATACTATGTCAGAAGAATTCTTGTAAATGATTTACCTATGTCTGGAGTGTAAAAGCGTAATTTTCAGAAGCTAAAATCAACTTTTTTTGCAAACATAGAATGAACACATGTCAAAGATTTAATAATTTTATTAGTCAGAGGAAAAGTACTATGGTAAAGCTAATTTTAAGGGTATTTACAGAGAATTAAATAAACAAATGTTAGAATAAATTTTCTAAGTTAGAAACAAAGCTGATTAATGTCTTACCCGGCAGTAAACTCTAACTTTTGGAATGACGTCTTTTACTGGAGAGATTTCATTTGCATCTTTTTCGTTGCTGTTGTTGAGACAGGGTATAGCTCTGCTGCCTAGACCAGAGTGCAGTGTCATGATTACAGCTCACTGCAGCCTCAACTTCTGGGGCTCAAGTGATCCTCCATTTTAGCCCCCCAGTAGCTGGGACAGCAGACATGTACCACCACACTCTACCAATTTTTAAATTTTCTGTAGAGATGGAGTCTCACTATATTGCCCAGGCTGGTCTCAAACTCCTGGGCTCCAGCAATCCTCCTGCCTTGGCCTCCTAAAGTGTTAGGATTGCAGACATGAGCCACAGCACCTGGCCCATTTGCATCTTTATCGGACATAAATCTACAAGTCGATATAACTTCACAAAAGTTAAAGTCCCTAGTTAATAGTAAATAGAAAAGTTCGAAAATGGTAACTTCTCCTAAAAAATAAAACAATCCTTAGAAGGACTGTGTGACCTTTTCTTTAAAAAAAAAATCTTCAGAATTACATTCATGACCTGATTTTCAGGTTCTTTGTTGTTTTTCTTGAGAAGTGTGTGCAGCTAACCTCCATTCTAATCTGTAATGTCTGTGATTCTCTGACTTTAGGTGGGTGAAGCAATGTAATATGTGGTTAAGTGCGGGGACTCCAGAGTGAAGACCTGCCTCAGTTTTAATCCTGGTTCCATCCTATAGTAGCTATGACCTTGGGAAGATTGTATAACTTATTTTCCTCATCTGTAAAATGAGTGTAATAATCATCCTTACCTCATAGGTTGTTGTGTTAAATTAGTTATATATAAAGTGCTTAGAACAATGTCTGGCACATGATAAGAACTCTATGTATCATTTGGAAAATCTGGTTTGGAAAATCTGGTTTGGAAAAATATACGGTTTTCAGAATGGAGAGGCCAGAAGTTCAGGACTCTGCATTTGCAACTACCCACCCAGGTGGCTTTGATGAAGGTAGTTCATGGGCCATATTTGAAGTTACACTGCCGTGTACTTTCCACCTCAGTTAGCATTGACTCAGAAAGTGGAGGGGGAGAGGAAGCCTGCAGGAGGAGGAATGGTAGAGTAGTGAATCTACTTACAAGCTGGGAAAAGCAAGAATGGGGAGATGGGGAGAGGCCTGTCTGACCCAGGCATACATGATTCATCAAGGAAGGATTTTAGAGGGAATCAGGGATTCAAAATGCTCAGTGAGCATATCATTAAGCATGAACTCAGGTTTTTCTTTCTCCTCAGTGATCCCCGGTCAGTGGCGAGAGGCAGCATAGGGTGGTAAAGCAAGCACAGGAATTTTCTTTCTTTCTTTTTTTTTTTTTTTGAGATGGGAAGTTTTGCCTAGGCTAGGGTGCAGTGGTATGTTCTGGGCTCACTGCAACCTCTGTCTCCCAGGTTCAAGTGATTCTCCTGCCTCAGCCTCCTCAGTGGCTGGGACTCCAGGTGTGTGCCACCATGCCTGGCAATTTTTTTTATTTTTAGTAGAGACAAGGTTTTGCCCTGTTGGCCAGGCTGGTCTTGAACTCCTGATCTCAAGTGATCTGTCCATGTTGGTCTCCCAAAGTGATGGGATTACAGCCATGAGCCACCATGACCAGCCAGCCATAGGAATTTTCTTAGAACAAATAACTTGGGACCACACTCTCTAAAGAGATTGATAAGCATATGGAAATTCATGAAGCACGTTTATCAGATGGTCACAGAACTTGCTATAGGTAAGTGAGGGTTGTATGCATTGAAAATGAGGCCCTAAAACTGAAAGAGAGAGAAAATTGCAACTATTTAGTATCAGCCATTACTGATTTAGTTAAGACAGAAAATGTGGAAGGATGTCACACACACACACACACGAAGAGCAATTGGAGAGAAAACTCAGTTAAGAGAACAAAGCAAGGAAGCCTGTCTCATCCCTGGTTATGCAGGGACAGACAGTAATAGCATAAGTGCTAATAGTAAAGTGTGACATATTTCTGTGGACAGTTTGGCCATAAGAAGAGTTTAAGAAGTTTTCTTCACTAACTTCATAGTTTTGATGAACTACACTCAATCAATGGGGAAAGATATTCTAATCCTGAGGAAGACTACCCAGTTGCAGCTGGAAATAAATAGATTAGAAAACCTGGATGGGCCAGGATGGAATAAAGGAGTGAAAATGACAGTTACAGACTCCTAAGATCAGCCAAACAAGATATATTTAGAAGTATAAATTATTTGAATATAATAATTTAAATAATTTCAATACATAATTATTTGAATATAATAGTGTACAGTTGCGAAACACTTTATGGGCCGGGCGTGGTGACTCATGCCTGTCATCCCAACACTTTGGGAGGCTTAGGTGGGTGGATTGCTTGATCCAGGGAGGTGGAGGTCGGGTTGAGACGAGATCGCACCACTACACTCCAGTCTGGGTGACACAGTGAGACTGTGACTCAAAAAAAGAAAAGGAAACACTTTATGGTGAGAGGCAGATTACTTTAGAGGAATACAAAGACTTTAGGCAGAGTGATACAGAAACAAAGATATAGAAACTTGTCTTAGATTTAAATACTGGTGATATTAGAAAAAAGTGATATGTATCTCGAGTAATTCACATAAGAGATTTATCATTCACTAGTATTTTTGTACATAGTTTCTCTATTTGCAAAGAAAACAGTTTTCTCTACCCCAGCCTTACACATTAAACATGGTTTAGTGGAATTCATGCCTTTGGCCAATCGATTACCGATATCTCTGTTATCTATGCAGAGCAGTGTTCCACAAAGGATTCCACTAAGCTAAGGCAGTGACCAGCACACTTTGGGACCATTTTATAACCATTATGGACTCCACAAAAGGATCTATACTCATTAGAGAGTCAGTTATATACTAGTAACTTGTCAGAGCACCAGGAGGCCAAATAAAGAGGAAAATGTAGAATGACACCATGCTACTCCAGGAAAAACATTTTAGAGTGCTTCTTTAGAACACATACATATTTTAAGAATTCTGAATCACAGTAAAAATCTTAATTGCAGGAGTTATGTAGAACCTCTAAGTCACATCTTTGCTTTAAAAAGCATATATTATTCAGGCCAGGCATGGTGACCTCATGCTTGTAGTACCAGCACTTTGGGAGGCTGAGGCAGGCGGATCACGAGGTCCAGAGTTCGAGACCAACCTGGCCAACATAGCGAAACCCCATCTCTACTAAAAATACAAAAAATTAGCCAGGGCTGGGGGTGCATGCCTGTGATCTCAGCTACTCAGGAGGCTAGGCACAAGAAGCACTTGAAACCGGGAGGTGAAGGTTGCAGTGAGTCGAGATCACACCACTGCACTTCAGCCTGGACAACAGAGTGAAACTGTGTCAAAAAAAAAAAAAAGCATGCATTATTCATTCATTTGTTTATCTGCTTCTTCCTTTAGTAAATAAATAAGACAAGACAAGTTCTTATACTCATAGTGCTGACTGTTAAATTGGAGGATAGAGTAAATAATAAAGAAACACACAGATAACTCGAAATAATGCCAAGTACTATGAAGGAAACCAATGCATGCACGCAATGATTGTTCACAAACAAAGGTAGGGTAAAGGGACGGGGAAAGTTCCTGTTTAAAATAGATCATCAAAGAAGACCCCTCTAAGGAGGAGACTTTTAAACTGAGCCCTGAAGGATGAAAAGGAACCTATGACATGTAAAACGAATTAAAGGATAGCTAGTATAGGTGAGGAAGAGTAGAAATTGAAGAGGAGACTGGAATGAGATAGGGCCAAATGAAGCAGAAATTTGTAGGACTTGATAACGAACTTGGATTTTATTGGAAGTGCAATGGGAAGGTTTTAAGTATGGGTGTAATTTGATATGAAGGTAAGACTAGAAGTGAGAAGACCTGTTTACAGTCATCTGCATGAGAGGAGCTTGGATTAGGGTAGAACCATACAGTCTTCTGTCAACCTTTACTGCCAAGTGATCTCTGTTTCCAACATAGAGTCAGTATAGGGAGAATGAGTGAAGTTGTTTACTAATGGACGTTGATAGCACTTTGAGGCAGGAAGCTGATAAAGTAGCAAGTCAACAAATAAAAGGGAAGGAACGCAATAGTAAGGGAGTTTTTATGGGGCATGTTGATGATGTAAAGAATTATGATTTCAATGGAAAAGCTAGGCAGTGGGAATTAGAGGTACAATTAAGTGTCATATTAATAGTGTATAGTGGAGTCTCTGAGAGTCCTTGCTCCCTGAATAACACCTATCTTCCTTGCATGGATTCTAGATAATTTATAAGATAAAACAGACAGTAAAGACTGAGTCAAGAATATTCATTTCATTACTGATAAAGATGAAGCTGGAATGTATGACTTACTAAGCCTCAGAATTAGGAAATTCCTCATCCTGTGCCTGGAGCAGAACTGAGAGTGTGCTCTGTGTGGGCGGGCTCCCTCCACCAGAAAGAGCGTAGAGTTGGTGGGGAACGTTATTCTCCCCAAATTTACCAGTCAGACAAATCACTGCACATGTCTCGACACAGAAGCAGTGTAAGTAAAGGGATGGAGAGAGGCTCAGGACTACGTTAATTGGGTTCCTTTCTTGGGAAGGATGCATGAGGAGTGGGGAAGAAGTGTGTCTGGGAGCATACAGGATGCAGAGAGAGAAAGGTGCATTTCACAGAGAGTTGCAGAGACCAGGTGGACCACTCCAACTCTCTACAGACAATATTGAGTGTGTAGGGGAGTGGGAAGTGGGAGGATCAACTGCTTTGGAACCTGCTTGGAAAAGTAACAGCTTCATCTTATTCTCTACCCAATAGGTTAGAAGTTTTGGAATGTAAGAATGTTACCTTCAATAAAGATTGATTGTTGATTTCTGTTCTTTCCTGCTGATTTAGGAGAATTGATGACTCATTATTTGTTTCTGGAGGTACAGGCATTGGAAATGCTGAAGGCCCCAAAGACCTCTTCCATAGCAGCAGGCATTAGACTGTTCCCAGAATCTACTGACAATTGATCTGGAGGATTTATTTTTTTTTTGAAACGAGCCTTGCCCCATCTCTGCCAGGTTGGGGTGCGGTGATGCCATGATTGCACATTGCAGCCAAGGAACTCCTGGACTCAAGTGATCCTCCCACCTCAGTCTCCCCAGTAGCTAGGATTACAGGCATGAGCCACTACACCCAGCTGGAAAAGTTTCAGAAGCCTTGTTGACTTGGGAGAAACTTAATTAAATGAACTGCTTTATTGAGCTGGCTTTAGTCAGGTTGCTTTCTACTCCTGCCTTTGAAGAGTGCATAAACTAAAAGAGATGTAGAAAATAATCACAAAGAGACTTCTTTATCTGGGGATTTATTATCTGAATCTCTAAAGTTATAATACTGTGTAGGAAAGGGAACTCGTCATAATACAAAAATATGCACTAACGAGTGCTTTTCTATTTTTATTTATTTCCTTTATTTTTATTTTATTTTTATTGTACTTTAAGTTCTAGGATACATGTGCACAACGTGCGTGTTTGTTACATATGTATACATGTGCCATGTTGGTGTGCTGCACCCATTAACTCGTCATTTACATTAGGTATATCTCCTAATGCTATCCCTCCCCGCTACCCGCATCCCACAACAGGCCCCGGTGTGTGATGTTCCCCTTCCTGTGTCCAAGTGTTCTCATTGTTCAACTCCCCCCTGTGAGTGAGAACGTGCAGTGTTTGGTTTTCTGTACTTGCGATAGTTTGCTGAGAATGAGGGTTTCCAGCTGCATCCATGTCTCTACAAAGGACATGAACTCATTCTTTTTTATGGATGAGTAAATACTGCGTAGTATTCCATGGTGTATATGTGCCACATTTTCTTAATCCAATCTGTCATTGATGGACATTTGGGTTGGCACTGTGCTTGAGAAATTGATCCCCTCAGCCCTCAGACTGGTAAGGCAAGACCATGGGCAGAGTGCCTGGGCAGGAATCTGGGACCTAGAGCAGCATTTCGGACAGCAGGTTCTACATTGTCCCCTTTTGGTGACAGCATGATGTGTGTGTGAGTCCTGCATTTGATATTTCCCTGGGTTGCTTTGAGCTTTGTCAAAAAGGTACTGAACCATCTAGGCATCTACTTTAGCAGGTCTTACAGAGCATGCCATTCCCCACTGCGGACAGAGGTTGTGCACTTGTTGGTGAAGCTGCTATGATAGGTGCCTTGTGGTGATGGTGATGGTGGTTAGGGTGTTGGAGGTGGCAGGGAGTAGGTAGGGCTTACTGCCACTTCAGTCTGTAAAACTGTCCCTGTAAATTTTGTAAAATTAATCAGGAAGAAGCAAAAA
Organism: Colobus angolensis palliatus; assembly: GCF_000951035.1. Classification (NCBI taxonomy): domain Eukaryota; kingdom Metazoa; phylum Chordata; class Mammalia; order Primates; family Cercopithecidae; genus Colobus; species Colobus angolensis. Next base: position 1,920,319 of record NW_012119487.1, on the reverse strand, counting down.
TAAACCAAGCTTGCAGCATATTTAGCATTAATCATTAGGTCAGCTTGATCTCTTACCTACTTCCTCATAATTGTCTATTGCCTCAGAATCACGTAGACCTGTCACAAGATGATAGTTCCCCTTAACTGCTCTATAGTTAACAACTTGAGCACTCTGAAATGTTAGGTTTTCCATTTGAGATGTTCTTTTGTGTCCTGCGTGCTGATAAAAATACTGACATTAGGCTGGGCATGGTGGCTCATACCTGTAATCCCACCATGGCCAGCCTAATGTTGGCAGGTGTCAGTAGTAGTCCATGGTGTGTGAGAGAGAGTGTGTGTGTGTAATATATATATATATATGTATGTATATATATATATGGCATTTTTTTTGAGGGGGTGAGGGACAGGGTCTTGCTCTGTCACCCAGGCTAGAGTGCAGTGGTACAATCATGACTCACTGCAGCCTCAACCCCCTGGGCTCAAACAGTCCTCCCACCTCAGCCCCCCAAGTAGCTGGTACCACAGGCATCCACCAACATGCCTGGCCAATTTTTGTACTTTTTGTAGAGATGGGGTCTTGCCATGTTACCCAGGCTGGTCTTGAACTCTTGAGCTCAAACAATCCTCCTGCCTCAGCCTCCCAAAGTGCTGAGATGACTGGCATGAGCCATGGTGCCTGGCCTCTACATTTTCTTTATCCAGCACTTTGGGAGGCAGAAGTGGGAGGATCACTTGAGCCCAGGAGTTCGAGGCCAGCCTGGGCAACATAATGAGACACTGTTTCTACAAAAAGCTTAATATAAAATGAACAAAACAAGACAAAGAAAAACTATTGATGTTAGCTTGTCTAAAGGACTCCAAGAAGAGCTGACTCACCAAAGAATGCAGTTTCTACATCCTGATGATTTCACCCTCCTTTCCTAACCATCAATGACCCTAAGGGCCCTTTGCCCTCCACAATTCCCTTAAAATCCCCATCCCAGAACTCCTTGGGGAGATGGATTTGAGGGTCCCTCCTCTCTCCTCACTGAGTCACCTGCGATCATTAAACACTTTATTGCAAACCTTGCTGTCTTGGTGTACTAGTCTGTTACTGCACAGCAGTTATATGAACCCGTTGGTCCTGTAAAAACAGTGGCTTGGAATTTCTATCTTCACATATAGTAGTTAATTCTGTGTATCTGTGGCTAAAATGCGCTTTTAGTGTATCCAAGCTACCTGCAGGGTGAATGCTCTAAGTTAGCTCCTTTTGCTAATTAGAACTTTGTCTTATTTATTTTCATTTTTAGTTTTTGAGACAGAATCTCACTCTGTTTCCCAAGCTGGAGTGCAATGGATATAAAATGTGGAATCATGCAATGATAGCTCACTGTCCCTGACCTTGAACTCCTGAACTCAAGGGATCCTCCTGCCTCAGCCTCCTGAGTACCTGGGACTACAGGCAGATGCCACCACACCTGGCTAATTTTCAAATTTTTTTGTAGAATTAGTCTTGCTATGTTGACCAAACTGGTCTTGAACTCCTGGCCTCAAGCAATCCTCCCACTTTAACCTCCCAAAGCATTGGGATTACAGGTGCGAGCCAATGTTCATGGCTAAACTTTGTCTTATCCTAAATTACTTGTTTTAAAAATGTTTGATTGGGTTTGAATCAATTCTTATAACACAAAAAACTTTAAATGTTACATTTTTCAATAGGAGAAAAGGAAAAAAACACACTTGGGATTTAAATATTTCAAGTGCTCTATGATTTTTTTTGAATGACTATGAAATGGTTTTATATTATTTTCATGCCAACTTGCCAAATGTGAAGTGCTCATCATTAAAAAATCTTAAGCATTAAGTATATAATTTCAAGTGTAAAATATGATAGAAAAAGGTTTGTTTCCAGAAGTTAGCTCAAGTTGTAATTAAAAACTGTGAATATTTATTTGGAAGTATATTATAAATTCCGTATTTAATATTCTTCCTAAAATTTTATATTTATATTTTGCTTAAATAATTTTATTTTAATATATAAAAAGATCAGTTTTTCCTGTGCTCACACAGATAACCACATCCCTTCTAGCTTATCCCAGTGTGAAATACAAACATTATTGTCATTTTTCTTTTTTTATTTGTATAAATTTAAGGCATACAAGTGCAATTTTGTTGCATGCATATATTGTTAGTGGTGAAGTCTTGGACTTTCAGTGTAGACATCATTCAAATGAGGTACATTGTACATATTAAATAATTTCTCATCACCCTCCCTCCCTTCTACGCTCCTCACCCTTCTAAGTCTCCAGTGTCTTTCATTTCACATTTTATATCCATGTTGATATGGTTTGGTTGTGTACCACCAAAATCTCATCTTGAATTGCAGTTCCCCAAATCCCCGCATGTAGTGGAAGGGACTCAGTGGGAGGTAATTGAATTGTGGGAGCAGTTGCGCCCATGCTATTCTCGTAGCAGTGAGTAAGTTCTCACAAGATCTGATGGTTTTATACAGAGCTTTCCCCTTTGCTCAGCTCTCATTCTTCTCTCTCCATGTGAAGAAGGATGTGTTTGTTGCCATGACTTTAAGTTTCCTGAGGCTTCCCCAGCCATGTGGAACTGTGAGTCAATTAAACCTCTTTCCTTTACAAATTACCCAGTCTCAGGCAGTTCTTTATGGCAGGGTGAGAATGTACTAATACACATATGCACATATTATTTAGTTCCCACTTATAAGCGAGAATATGCAGTATTTGACTTTCTGTTTCTGAGTTGTTTCACGTAAGACAATGGCCTTCATTAGAACATGTGGAAAAAAAAGATAATGGCCTCCAGTTCCATTCATGTTGCTTCAAAAGACACCATTTTATTTTTTTATGACTGAGTAGTATTCCATGATATGTGTATCTACACACACACGTATATAGACACACACGCACATATAGACACATACACACATACATACACACCCACATATACATATGTACCACATTTTCTTTATCCAGTTATCCATTTATGGACACTTAGGTTGGTGAATAGTGCTGCAACAAACATGCAAGTGCAGAAATCATTGATATAATAATTTCTTTTCCTATAGGTATATACCCGGTAGTGGGATTGCTGGATCAAATGGTAGTTCTATTTTTAGTTCTTCGTGAAAGCTCCATATTGTTTTTTTTTTTTTGAGATGGAGTTTTGCTCTTGTTGCCCAGGCTAGAGTGCAATGGCACGATCTCAGTTCATTGCAACCTCTGCCTCCCGGGTTCAAGTGATTCTCCTGCCTCAGCTTCCCAAGTAGCTGGGATTACAAGCATGTGCCACCACACCTGGCTAATTTTGTGTTTTTAGTAGAGACAGGGCTTCTTCATGTTGGTCAGTTTGGTCTTGAACTCCCGACCTCAGGTGATCTGCCTGCCTTGGCCTCCCAAAGTGCTGAGATTACAGGCATGAGCCACCATGCCCGGCCCATACTGTTTTACATAGAGGTTGTACTACTAATTTACCCTTTTCTCCATGTTCTCACCATCTGTTATTTTTTGACTTTTTAATAATAGCTATTTTGGCTAGTATAAGATGATATCTCACTGTAGTTTTAATTTGCATTTCTCCAAGGATCAGTGATGTTGAGCATTTTTTTGTATGGTCATTGGCTATTCATATGTCTTCTTTCGTTATCATAATCTTTTTTTTGTGAGATGGAATTTTTTTTTTTTTTTT
>NW_012119487.1:1870029-1911493 GCF_000951035.1 Colobus angolensis palliatus | reverse complement strand
CGTGGGACCCTCCCGGCCAGGTGTGGGTATAATCTCCTGGTGTGCCTGTTTGCTTAAAGCACAGTATTGGGGTGGGAATTACCCGCTTTTCCAGGTGTTGTGTGTCTCAGTTTGCCTGGCTAGGGAAAGGGATTCCCTTCCCCCTTGCGCTTCCCAGGTGAGGCAATGCCTCGCCCTGCTTCAGCTCTCGCTGGTCGGGCTGCAGCAGCTGACCAGCATCGATTGTCCGGCACTCCCCAGTGAGATGACCCCAGTACCTCTGTTGAAAATGCAGAAATCGCTGGTCTTCTGTGTCGCTCGCGCCGGGAGTTGGAGACTGGAGCTGTTCCTATTCGGCCATCTTGCTCCGCCCTCTGTGAGATGGAATTTTGCAATGTTGCCTATTGGTCTTGAATGCCTGAGCTCAAGTGATCCCCCAACCTTGGCCTCCCAAAGTGTTGGGATTACAGACATGAGTCACTGTGCCTGGCCCCTTATCATAATCTATGTGTCATAATGTGAACAAGATTGGAAAGCACTGTTCTAACATCCCTGACTCAAGCCTACTTACTGATTCGTCTGTCAGAAACAATACCCTTCTGTGAAATATTCATGTGGGTCACATCCTCACTTTATGATGCAAGTTCCAATAAGGACATTTCAAGAGTCATTTCTTCAGAGAAATCTTATCTGAGCATCCTATCTAACTCCCACTACCCTTTGTCTCTTAAACTTACTTTTTCTTCTTAAGACTGATCACTATAAAACATTTTATTGTTCATTTTCTGCCTCTCACACTGGATTATAAATTCCATGAAGTCAAGAATTTTATCTCTTTCTTTTGCTTCTATTTCCTCATGGTCTAGAATAGTGCTTGGAACATATTAGGTGCTCAATAAGTTTTGTCGAGTGAACAAATTAACCGACCACTTAGTTTATTTTCAGCCAGGTACAGTTGCTCATGCCTGTAATCCTAGCACTTTGGGAGACTGAGGCAGGTAGATGACTTGACCTGAGGAGTTTGAGACCAGCCTGGGAAATATGGTGAAACCTTGTTTCCACAAAAAATGAAAAAATTAGCTGGGCATGGTGGTGCATGCCTATAGTCCCAGCTTGAGCCCGAGAGGTCAAGGCTGCAGTGAGTGGTGATCATGCCACTGCACTCTAGCCTGGATGACAGAGTGAGACCCTGTCTTCAAAAAAGAAAAAAAAAAAAAAGTTTACTTTTCCTCAAACACATATCCAACAGTACTGTTTGGCAGTACAGTCTACTCTGGATGTCATTCCCATAAATGTATTTCATAAATGTGTTTGTGGTCAGTCTCTTATAATTGTCTGACAATGCAGAGCATACAATTCAAATCAATGGCAAAGAGAAGTTACATATTCTGCTGTATTAGTTCACTTTCACGTTGTTGGTAAAGACATACCTGAGACTGTGCAATTTATAAAAGAAAGAGGTTTAATGGACTTATAGTCTCACATGGCAGGGGAGGCCTCACAATCATGGCTGAATGCAAGGAGAAGCAAGTCACATCTTACATGGATGGCAGGGGGCAAAGAGAAAGCTTGTGCAGGGAAACCCTTGTTTCTAAAACCATCAGATTTCATGAAACTCATTCACCATCATGAGAACAGCACAGGAAAGCTCCACCTCCATAATTCAATCACCTCCCACCAGGTTCCTCCCACAAATGTGGGAATTTTGGGAGTTACAATTCAAGATGAGACTTGGGTGGGGACACAGCCAAACAATATCACCTGCAACTAAAAAGAATGTTGAAGTTGATGAAGTAATACTGGAGAACTGTTAAGCCATTGGCAAGTCTAGATCTTTCCGGGTTAAATCATGTAAGAAATATAAGAATAACATGGAGAGAACTGGCAAGCATAATGACAAGACGGGAAATTCAAAAGAGAATGATGTAAATATAAAAGAATGAAAATTTGAGTTACTTGGCAAAATCAGTGAAAACTGTGAATATTTTTTTAAAAAGGGCAATCTTATAATCTTGCTTTGAAAGTCAAATGGGAAGTAAAGAATGTTGTATAAAGTGGAGAATGTTTTATCTTGCTGTAATATAAATTGTCAGACAATTAGGCAGTTGCCATTGGTACATAGTTCCAATTATAATGTAACTCAGTTAAATAAACAGTAATGCAAACTTATTTTTATAATTTCTGGTTTTATTTCTCAAGTTGAAGTTTTGACCAAACCTAATTTTTTTCCATACTATTTACTATGATGTTTTGATTCTCATTTAAAATGGGTTCACTTACAGTGGATTTTTCCTGGTATCATTTGTTCCTTTAGAACTGAGGTTAAAACAAACCCATTCTAAAGAAAGTTTCTGTTGTGGGCTTTCAGTATTCAGACAGGTGTCTGTTAAGAACTACTGATGGGAAAAAGAAGATGAGCATTATGGTGAGCTCCAAAGAAGTGAATAAGTTCTGGATGGCTTATTCAAACCTACTGAGAACTAAAATGGATGGGCTGAAGAAGAGGGACAAAAAGAACACAAGTAACATCAAAGCAGCACAGTGAAGGGCACTGAATTTCCTCTGCTTTCCCCAGCTTTCCCCAGTGAATTGCAATTTTTCCTTTAATTTTTAGTTTTGGTCACATAACTAGGTTTCCGGTTCCCCCGCAGCAGACGTTTTCATATAAGATTAGGGTCATTTTGGAGAGAGTAGTTGCAATGTTTATAGGGTACTTGTGGTAAGAAGCTAGTTTATTTTACATCTGGCTAATTAGTCTGTGATGCGTGGTTGTGTCCTACTGGATTATAGATTAAAAGTCTCTGTAGTCATCTCTGTGAAGACCAATATATCATTAAACACATCCATTTATCATCATCAGCAGCAACAATAACAAAAACGATTGTTAACTGGAAAATGCTGCCGGAGAATCCAGGGAGAGCAAAGGCCATGCCTCCAGATTACATAACAGGGAATGGGATTTGGCAGTAGTTTCAAATCCTTTCTTTAATTCAGAGAATAGAAACTGTCCTCTGATTCTGCAGCTATTAATAGTTAACTTACCTTGGACCAAACACCCTGCATTTTCTCATTAATGTTCACAGTAAGGTAGGCACTATTATGACCACTGTTTTCTGGATGAGGACACTAAGGCTTAAAGAGGCTAAGTCACATGGCCAAGACTTCATAGCTAACAAGTTGAGTTCTCATTCTCAAGTCAGTGCTCTTAACCAGTGTACTTGGCTCCTGTGCAAGTACTAGACTGTATAGTTCTGTTTCTTCTAATTGCCACATGGATTGTCTTTTACTTATAACATTAGCTGTTGGCGGACTGTTCTTGTTTGTTTGCAAGGTTGAGGAAATTTATCATGTTGGCATAAGACAAGAATGTAGGTAGAAGAGGGCAAACAAAGAGTGCCAGCCGGCAAGGCCACTGTCAATTCATCAAATAGTTCTTTAGCAATGCTTTGTATCAGGCAGTGTTTCAGATGAACACGATATGATTCCTTTTAGGAACTCACCATTTGTTAGGTGACAGACAAAAAGAAAGGTGCAGCTGCTGCACAGGGGTGATTATTTCTGCATTGGGGATTTAGGGAAGGCTGCACAGAATGAGAGCACTGAGCTCTCTTGAAAGATAAATAGGATCTCACCAGTCAGGCATGGTATAGATTTGTGTCCCTGATAGGCAAGAACTGATGCCAAGGGAGGAGTTACAAGAGTCCATAGTTTTGTAGTGCTGGATGGGAGGGTTTGAAATAAAGGCATTCTGCTGACCCGGGAAAAGGGACTCAGATCATGAAGGGCCTTCTATGTTAGGCTAAGGAATTTGGACTATTATGTCTTCTTTTTTTTTTTTTTTTTTTGAGACAGAGTCTTGTTCTGTCATCCAGGCTGGAGTGCAGTGGCGTGATCTCAGCTCACTGAAACCTCTGTCTCCTGGATTTAAGTGATTCTCCTGCCTCAGCCTCCCGAGCAGCTGAGATTACAGTTGCACACCACCACGCCCGGTTGATTTTTGTATTTTCAGTAGAGACGAGGTTTCACCAGTTGACCAGGCTGGTCTTGAACTCCTGACTTCAAGTGATCTGCCCACCTCAGCTTCCCAAAGTGTTGGGATTACAGGTGTGAGCCACCGTGCTCAGCCAAGGACTATTATCTCTAATCAAGATAGAAAATGAAGGATTTTATACGGGAGAGTGACAAGATTAAACTGGATCCCTTTTGTGTGCCTCACCATATATACTCTCCATCATCTTTGCTCTGCTCTGTGCCCTAGGAGCCTGATGTCTGTGGATAAAATCTGTTGGCAATCTTGCCTTCTGACTTTCGTTTGGGTTTGGCCATTGGGGAGCATTAGCAAGGGATTAGAGAGTGGAAAGAGAGTAAGATTAGATACTTTATTCCCCTGGATCTCTACTTTTGTAGTCATTGTGCACCTGCCTTTGTCATTCAGCTGAAGGTCATTGCTCTTGTTACGTGGTCCTCCACATAGTTCTTGCTTTTTCTCTTTAGTAATTGCTTTCTTCTCTTGCCTCATTAGGTCTATGGATAGTAAAGGTACCCGATTGTTATAAGTCTGGGAGTGTTTCATTATCCCTATGATCTTCCTACACTCTGCCCATATCTTTTAAAATAATCTCTGCATTAAAATTTCCAGGTAGGCATGGTGGCATATGTCTGTAATCCCAGCAACTTGGGAGGTGGAGGAGGGAGGGTTGTTTGAACCCAAGAGTTCAAGATCTCAGATCTGAAAAAATAGTGAGGGTGGACATGATAACTCATGCCTGTAAACCAGCCTGGGCAACATAGCAAAATCCTGGCCCTATTTTTTTTAAAGAAAGAAAGAAAGAAAAGAAAGAAAGAAAGAAAGGAAGAAAGGAAGAAAGAAAGGAAGGAAGGAAGGAAAAAAGAAAGAAAGAAAGAAAGAAAGAAAGAAAAAAATAGTAACACACTGTCTCTACAAAAACCTTTAAAAAAATTAGCCAGGCATGGTCCCAGCTACTCAGAAGGCTGAGGTGGGAGGATAGCTTGAGCCCAGGAGTTCGAGGCTGCAGTGATCTATGATTGCATCACTGTGTTCCAGTTTGGGTGATGGAGCGAGACTCTGTCTCTAAGGGAAAAAAATTTTCTCAACTTAATTTGAGTGCCATTTTGTTTCTACTGAGACCTTCATGGGAATCAGACGTTCCTGCATATTTATAAACCATATATTTACTTTAGAGTAATAAACTATATTGTATTAGTCTGTTCTATTGCTGCTAATAAAGACATACCCAAGACTGGGTAATTTATAAAGGAAGGGAGTTTTAACAGACTCACAGTTCCTCATGGCTGGGGAGGCCTCACAATCATGGTGGAAGGTGAAGAAGGAGCAAAGACACACCTTACATGGAGGCAGACACGAGAGAGCTTGTGCAGGGGAACTCTCATTTATAAAACCATCAGATATCATGAGACTTATTCACTACCATGAGAAGAGTATGGGGGAAGACCTGCCCCCATGATACAATTACCTCCCTCCTACGGCATGTGGGAATTATTGGAGCTACAATTCAAGATGAGATTTGGGTGGGGACACAGCTAAATCATATTATAGATATTTATTTTAGAATAATCACTGAGGTAGCAGGGTAGAAAATGCATTGGAAAGAGTGGCAAGAAAGAGGGTACTGAAAACAAAGAAGACAATACAATAATTCAGATAAGAGATGACTGGGCCTAAATTTGGCTTATAGCAGTTATGATGGAGAGCAGAGGAGGAATGCACAAGATACTTGGAGATAGAATTAGCATGACTTGGTGCAACCCTGGTAACAATCAGGTTCATCCTCGCCAAAGACTTACTAGGTAAGGGGACATTCTGTCCTGTAGTTTATCTCTCACCAACTTCAAGAAAAGTGAAGATTTACAGATAAGTAGAAGAGAGGCAAGTAGGACAGGTGCCCCCCAGGCTTTTAAATAATGTGACATGGACGCAGGCTTGGAGGAATCAGGGACAATTCGAGTTTTTAAAGGTTTCAATGTTCTGTCCCACTGGGTCAGGATGGCATTTCTGGCTCCATCCCATTTTCCGGGGCCCACAAGGCGGTACTGGTAGGGAGTACATGGTCCAAAGAAAACCTCCCAAGCTAGTCTGGGATCCTTGAGGAACAGAAGTGGGATGCTGGGCTTTGTGCCTATGCAGGCAGCGATATCATCCATGTAGGCAATGTAGTCCAATTTGTCTTTGCTGGTGTCTTTAATCACACCCCTGAGAGGAAAAAAGATGGAGGACCTTTCATTAATCACCCCTGCCCTGCATTTCTCAAGTTATCAGACCCACCCCTCCTCCCATCATTTTGTTACATTTTTTGGGGGAAATCAAACCACGTTTGGGAATGTTTTTGTATGTTAGGAAGAAAGAAATTAAAGGAGTTTATCTACAGAGGGTATCTGTGAAGCTAATTAATTTTACTAGAGATGATAAAAGGAGGCACTTGGAAGAGGAGCTTTAAATAATTTTTCAGTTCTTGGATTTGATGTGAGGACAATGTCTGATCAGTCCAAACAGAATAGCTGTTGAATGAATGAATATGACCAGAAAGCATCATATGTACCTAAATTTTTTATTGGTGTGAATTGTGAATTGAGAGGGCCATACTTGGTATACAAGGACTGAACTTTCCACAGACATAAGCATATTATATATTAACATGAAGGCATTATTCATACTTGTTTCTGTCAGTAAACTTGCTTATTTACTTATTCCTGGCAGTAAATTTCCATGATGTTTTATTTTTCAGGAAGTTTGCTTATTTCTGTCAGTAAACTTTTATGATGTCCCAGTGTCAATCATTCACTCATTCAGTGAATAAATAAATAAATGAACATTAAGTGTCTATCACCTTCCAGGCACCATTGTAGGTGCTGGAGATCCAACAGTGAACAAAACAAAGTCCTTGCTGTCAAAAAGCCTGCATTCTAATGGGGGAAATGAACAAATTATTAAAAAACCCCAACTAAGTAGATATGTAATATATCAGGTGGTAATAACGGGCATTCTGAGAAATAGGAGGGTAAGGGGAAAGGCAATGGTGAGACAGGGTGGCTTGCTGTCACATATAGTGTTGTCAGAGAAGGCCTCTCTCTTATGAGGTGACATTTGAACAGAGTGAGCCTTTTGGGTGTCTGGTGGAACGTTCCAGGCGGACAGAAGAGTGAGCGTAGGAACATTCCAAGCCAACAGAAGAGTGAGCGTAAAGGTTCTGAGGGGGTTATGCTTGGTATGTTTGAGGAGCAGGTAGGAGGTTGGAACGCCTGAAGCAGCACGGATGAAATGGAGAGCAGTAGGCAGTGAGGGCATATCAATATTTGGGTGTGCTGTGGGCCTCAGAGGCTGCAGGGACGCTCCTGGGAGTGAAAAGGAAGCAACCGCAGGCTTTTGAGTAGAAGGGCAATGTGACACGGCTCACTCTTGATGCTGTGACAAGCCTAGATTGTAGAACAGAGTGGAAGGAGGGAGACCAGGTAAGTGGTGGCAGCAGGTGTCCTGATGAGAGATGTTGGTGGTCTGGTCTGGGGTGGTAGCAGTAGGGGTAGTGAGAAGTGTCTGAATTCTGGATTTATTTGGCAGGTGGGAGCTGACAATATTTGCTGATATGGGGTGTGAGAAAAAAAGAAGAGAAAAGGATTATTCCAAGGTTTTTGACTGAACTTGGTTTGGACCAACTGGAATAAGTAGCTATGAACTGGGATGGGGAAAAGTTTCCGATCAGCCCATTTACAGCACAGATGGGGGTGGAGGGGTCAAGAGTTCATTTTTAGACATATTAAATTTGAGACACCTATTAAATATCTAAGTGGAGCTATCTAGAGGGAGTGGGATTAGGAGTCTGGAGTTCTGGAGAAAGATTTGAATTAGAGACACAGTTTGGGAGCCCTGAGTATATAATGGTATTTAAAGCCTCGCGCCTGGATGAGGCCACCTGGGAGTGGGTGTAAACAGGAATGAGAAGACGCCTGAGGACTAAGTTTGGAGCTCACTAAATTTTAGGAGTGAGGAAGAGGCGATACCAGCAAATACAGAGAAAGAGCAGCCTGAGAGGTAGGAAGAAAGTGAAGACAGAATAGATTTCCTGGGCTAAGTGAAGACAGGATTGCCACCGGTAGGGGGCCAGGCTGTGTGTTCCACTGAAAAGACCTGGTGTCCCCAACTGACTTGTCTAAGGCCACATGTCTGATTGGTGGCAGAGTTAGGACTAAAAACGTATCCTTCTGATTCCTAAGGCGGAGTTATTTCCAACCTGCCATACTGCTTCTCTAGGAATGGCTTTTATACTCTGAATACTTTTTTTTGTAACAGAATACACTATAAGTTTTCCCTAGAGCAAGCTACATTTCATACCTTTTAATGAGCTGTTCCTTTTCAGTAGCCTCCATCATCAATTTTTGGGATGGAGGTATCTTACAGAGTCCTGTGGGAAAAATCACAAACAACACTGAAGTCACATGTGGCTTTTCCTTTATAGAGCTTCTCCTCCCACTCATTTCTAGCCTCCCACTGCTCTAACTTCAGAACACATGATAGTCAAAGCTCAGAATGGAATTGCAGCACAGAAAATAATTTTTTGGAGGTAAAATTCCCCTTCCAGCTCACTTAACCAGGGTACTCCACTGCCAGAATTGTGAAGAAAGATGCTTCTGTGACCCAACTGTCAGCCTGCGCCACACTCACCGGATACCTGCACCTGTGCCAGTTGGCCTGCACTGTCTCTCTTCATCTGCTTTCACTGTATAAATAATATAATTTATATTATATTGTATGTATACCCTCCACGTTGTACGTGTGTGTGTGTGTGTGTGTGGTGTGTTTGTGTTAAAGCTATTAGTTGGCTCGATGTAAACACTTAAAATGACCCCATTTTAGGCTGGTCACAGTGGCTCATGCCTGTAATCCCAGCATTTTGGGAGACCAAGGTAGGAGGACTGCTTGAGTCCAAGAGTTCAAGACCAGCCTGGCAACATAGCAAGACACTCTTTCTACAAAAAATAAAAATTTAGCCAGGTGTGGTGGCATGGGCTTATAGTTCCAGCTACTCAGGAGGCTGAGGTGGGAGAATCCCTTGAGCCCAGGAGATGGAGGCTGCAGTGAGCCATGATCACGCCACTGCACTCCAACCTGGGCAATGGAGTGAGGACTGGTCTCTAAAAAACAACTCACTTTATAACCCTGTCTTAGAACATTTTTATTTTTGTTACACAAGGAGCCTCAAGTGTGGAAGGGGCCTGGCAGTTTCTCAGTCAGTCTCACTCAGGCTCTGTCTGCTTTTGTTGTGAGGACCTGCTCATTCCCAATCTCCTGTCTAGGCAGTCTTAGCACTTGGACTGTGCTCTTCTTGTTTTTCTGAATTCTAAACCTTATTCTTCCTTAACAGCTTGCACCCTGATAATTCTCTGCAGTTGTCCAGCTTCCCTAGAGACTAAAATCCCAGTTTGTCTTCTGGGTTCCTAGAACATCCATACTCCCTCTTATAATGTAAACTCTGTCCCCACCCCCTGCCCCTTCACTGTCCCTATCCACCTCAGGCCACTTGTGACCCTTGTTAGTCTACCCTGTTCGCCATCCCATTCTGGCCAGTCCTGCCCTTGTCAGGTGCCAAGTGCTGGCCCAGGGTGTGGGTTTACTTTCCACGTGAGATAGGTCCAACTAAGCTCCGGGGGCTCCGCTAGGGTCGCCTTATCCTCTAAAACACTGGCAAGATTTAATTGATTGTTCCTAGATTGCTTTTTGGAAGTTCTCAGGAGAAGCATGCCATTACTCCTACGGTGTGAGCTAAACGAGTTTTCTTTTGTCAGCTTTATCATTCTAATAACCATTTGGGAGCTCACCATAAAATACTTTTAAAAACCAGGTAGTTAATGAAGTCTTCTGTGGTTTTAATGTAATTAGATAATGCTGTGAAAACACTTTAATTGGCCTTAAAAAACAGAAATTTGTGGTAATTTACTGGAGGGTTGTAGAATTTTTTTCTGTAATGTAAATAAAATGAGATTTTCTAATTGCCTTCTTTCCCCTCCCCCCATTCAAATAACATTTCCTTTTTTTGCCAACTTAGGAGAATGTACAGTTTTAAGTGTGACTGGTATCTATTATATTTCTAGAATATAATATTTGATATGAGTCAACACTACTTAATACCATGACATATTAGCATACCATGTTGTGTGCTATTTATAAATTATTGGTGATTGTTTTTATTCATTAAGAACAGAATTCTTCTACAGCATAGCTGATTGGCCCAATTGCTATCGCTGTTTATATTTGAAAATAAGAAAACTGCAGTTCTTTAAAACTAAAATGCTCACTAATCTAAAATTTGCCCTGCTTCAGAGAGGTATGATAGCAATAGCAATGGTCAGAGAAACCCTGTCACTTAATAAGCATTAGTTATATGTCAAGTACAGTGCTAATTGCTTTGCAGACATTATCCATTTTACAAAATTCTTGCGATAGAGGATTTACTATCCCCATTTTACAGATGAAGGGGCTGAGATTTAGAAGTGTTCTTGCAAAGCTAAAGAATTTCAAAGTTGGGATTTGTCCTGGGTAGCTCTGACTCCAGCATCTATGTGCTTATCGCATAATTGACAGAAAGTAGTTTCCAGTGTCTAAAATATTTTTTTGTGGGCCTCTAATCTCAACTTCATTCATAGTGTATACTATTCCAATATCTTTCTCTGGAAGCAATATAAAATTATACTTTTAGTACTAAATGAAAAGATTTAGGAGTAAATAGATTAGACTAGGCTAGAATAGGATCATGAAGCCTTCAGTAATTTCGGCTAATCTGAGAAATTTGATTATATTCTGTTGTCCAAATTTATCTCATCCACAGAGCCAAAATATCTTTTCCCATTAAGTGACACAGCACACCCATCATATTACAAACATATACAATTAATTGTACATTGATTTAAAAAATATTTTGTTACTTTAGTTCACATCTGTTTGATTTTAACTAAATGGCAGGGCACCAATTTTAAGATCCAAAGAGAGGGCTTTCAGTAGAGTCACGGTACCTTTGAATACTCTTGTGGCCCATCGTGCTTGGAGCTCTGTGCCTGATAAGATGGATCCTTTAAGGCTGAGAAGGCCGATGATGGCTAATGTTGCTCTCTCCAGGTTTAAGGGAAAGACGTGCTTGTATAGAAATATCTTCTTTGTACAGAGGCTTTTAAGAGGTTCTTCAAAAAAAGGAAAAGAAAACGTATATCCTGTAGTGAAGATCACCACATCAATGTTTTCTTCCACTGTCCCATCTTCAAAGACAGCAGAAGTTTCTGTAAATTCCATCACGCTGGTTTTCATAGTGATTGCCCCACAGAGGATACAGTTTGGCAGCTCATCATTCACGATGAATTTTGCTGTTTTCCTTTGACACACAGGAGAAAATTATTCACTGTAGTTATTTTTATGAGAAACTTCAGCAAATGACTTATTTAGTCAATTCAGGGAAATTACCTGCCAAGTTAAGGAAGATAATTAACCAACGTCTAATTCAAAGTCATCTACTTGACTTAGTATGTTTATAACATGGTTTGTGTTTCTGCTCTCAGTAGAAGGCATGTGGAAAATGACTAAACCTACTCTTTCTTGCTTGGGGTTTAAAACTCTCTATCTCTTAGAACTAATTTCTGGAGCAATGCTTTTCTCAGAGTGTCAGCATACAGTGTACAACAATCCATTTGATGATCAATTTTGGGTCTCACATTACTTAGGTCTCCAAGGAATGACATTATTCAGAGAGGAAATTAGCAAGGAACTCTTTAAATAAAAATTTAATACAAAATTTAGCTGGGCATGGTGTCCTGCACCTTTAGTCCCAGGTATTTGGGAGGCTGAGGGAGTAGAATCACTTGAACCTGGGGAGGGCAGAGGTTGCAGTGAGCCAAGATCACACCACTGCACTCCAGCTTGGGCAACAGAGTGAGACTCCATTAAAAAAAAACTATACTGATAAATATTTTCAGTGTGACCATCATTCTACCTAATCACATCAAACATAATGTCTTTATAAAATGTACATATCAAATCATCCTTTGCCAGTAGTTTTCCTCATAAGTTGAAAGACATTTCAAGGGTAAAAACACAGACAAAAAAGAAACAAAGCAAAAAACAAAAAAAAGGTATCTTACCAAAGAAAAATATTTGGGTCAAGTGTATAATAAAAATCATATTTAATGACTTTACATGCTTTTCAAAGACTTTCTTTTACTTGCCAATGTGCAACTCTATCCAGATGTATATTAAAATATATCATTTTGGCTGAGTGGGGTGGCTCATTCCTAGAATTCCAGCACTTTGGGAGACTGAAGCAGGTAGATCACTTGAGACCAGGAATTCAAAACCAGCCTGGCCAACAAGGCGAAACCCCATTTCTACTAAAAATACAAAAATTAGCTGGGCGAGGTGGCCTGTGCCTGTAGTCCTAGCTATTTGAGAAGCTAAGTCAGAAGAATAGCTTGAGCCCAGGAGGCAGAGATTGCAGTGAATAGAAATCGGACCATTGAACTCCAGCCTGGGTGACGGGAGTAAAACCCTGTCTCAACAACAACAATAACAACAACAACAACAACACAAAAAACCCCCAACAACAATAACAACGACAAAAATATGTGATACTTGTAACAGCGGGAAATGAAGTTTTCATCTTTTATTTTCTTCTAGCCTCATGAATCACTACTTCTGCTACCAGAGAAAGAATACACATATTTTAAGAACTGCTATGGTACCTGTTGGATAATGTCTTAGGGAAACAGATTTAGAGTAGAATAAACAAAGGCAATATTACAATTATTGAACATTTTGCATTCTGAATAAAATATAATGAGAAATATTGATTTAATAATTTTTCTACTAAATAAAAAATGTAAGTACCCTTTGGTAATACTTAATCCATAATCCTCATGATTAAATCTCTTATTCAACTTCCTCTCTTGAATCCAGTTCAGAAAACGTGAAGGCAGAACTTGTGCAATAAAACTATAGTATCTTCTTATAACCATCATATTAAAAGGATAGCCCCAATCTGCAGAGCGCCCGAGAACCCAGGTACCAGTTCTAGTACTGAGAAGTACCTAAAAAGTAAGGCAAGAGGATAAATAAGTGTTCATCATTTTGTAGTCTTTTTCATCAGTGTGTTTCAGATGATCTTATTCCAGTTTGGTCTTATAACAATAGAGGATTGGTGAATTTGTACATAGGTCTACATACGATTATCTGTTCCTATTGCTGTCATTGTTCTCAAAATCACTTTACTAGATCTGTATATCTCTTAAATATTTTGCTATGTTTATAGAATTATAAATATAGAAGTATAATATTTGTAGACACATGTAATTGTTCTGGCAATTTTTTACATGTAAGCAAAATACAATTTAAAGTGAAGGTGTGGAAAAGCAATTTTAACTTATTTTTAAATAAAAATCTATTCTTTCCAGATCTAATCATTGTCCTTTAATTTATGCTAGAGTGCAATAGATTTCTAATTTGTGAATCTGGTCTTAGACTTTCTAAAATCATTATGTATATTTGTTGTGCAAGAGTTGCTTTTATCTCGAAACAAGGTACAAATACGACTTTTAGTAGTGAACTTAGAAACATTCAAGAAAATGACCTTTCTATTCTTACATAGGTATTTTGCCAGAATGACAAAGGGACAGTGTAAAAAAAAAAGATAATTGACCTGGGTGAAGTAATTTGCCTATATGGTCTTGTTTCTGAAGAAGAACTTCTGAAAAATGCTTAGAGGTCTGGCATCCACATAATTCTCCTAGACCCTTCTTGGAGATGGTTCAGTTCTGTAAAGCATGGCTTTTTAAATAGTTCAGAAAGGACCGTGGGTGGCTTTAAAGATTTTCAGTGTGTGTGTGTGTTTTTTTTTCCACTTACTCTATGTCTGCATAATTTAGCAATTGGCCAATGTACTTCATAGTTTTGAATACCTCTTTCTTTTTTTTTTTTTCTTTTTTTTTTTTATTATACTTTAAGTTCTAGGGTACATGTGCATAACGTGCAGGTTTGTTACATATGTATACTTGTGCAATGTTGGTGTGCTGCACCCATCAACTCGTCAGCACCCATCAATTCATCATTTATATCAGGTATAACTCCCCAATGCAATCCCTCCCCCCTCCCCCCTCCCCATGATAAGCCCAGTGTGTGATGTTCCCCTTCCCGAGTCCAAGTGATCTCATTGTTCAGTTCCCACCTATGAGTGAGAACATGCGGTGTTTGGTTTTCTCTTCTTGTGATAGTTTGCTAAGAATGATGGTTTCCAGCTGCATCCATGTCCCTACAAAGGACGCAAACTCATCCTTTTTTATGGCTGTTGAATACCTCTTTCTAGCCACCATCACTAATGATGGGATTAGGGACATTAATTCAGAGATGATATACCTGAGCTGCTGTTCGACTGAGTTCCACAGCAATGTCTCCTCCAGTGTTCCCAAGACCGATCACCAAGATGCGCTTGCCCTGAAAGCCTTCTGGGATCTTGTACTCTTGACTATGCAGGATCTGACCTTTAAACTTATGAATTCCTGAGAGGAGTGAAGGATCAGAAAGTCTGAAATATCTAAAGCTATAATTTCTCACTATGCAGGGATAGGGTCTGTGGAAAAAGCTAAGCCCCACAACTATGGCAGCCCTTTGCTTATGCTGCTAGTGGCAGGAAGTAGAAAAAGCATATAACCTCCCTCCCCTCTGGGACGCTGTGAGCCTAGATGTGGATTTAGTACAAACTGCCTTGTTATAAACATAGGAGATCTTGAATTCCATATGAGTGTGCCCTTTTAAAGCAATTGCTTCAGGAAATCAAACTCGCAGATAATAAGAAACATATACTATGCTGAACATCCTGAGCAAAAAGTAGATTGTTTCTAGTTCATCTACAATAAGTATTACATCCAACTGTGGCTTCTCCCAGGACCACTACACTTGTATCTAAATACCTACTTGACATCTTCTTTTGGATACTGAATAAAGATCCTGAACAAACAAACAAAAACAGTAGGTTGTTGATGAATGTTACTTTGCCCAATAGATACATTCTATCAGAATGTGACTTGTGTATATAGTATGTTTACATAATAAATTTTGATTCAATTAAAATTCTCCACAGGGGAGATTCTGTGGTAAGCTCTTTTGTAAATGAAGTAATTACCCTTGTGATTTAAGTTCATGTTACTTATACTTTATGCTTATTTTACTTTATGCTTTATCATTGATGTGTTATTATGCAGTATGCCTATTTGTGTTTTATTCTTATGTTATTTATACTTGTTTCTGATTGATCTTTCATGAAGCTCCTAATACTCTGTCCATAGAAGCACAGCTATAATGATATTTACATATGTAAGGAAGACTACAAATATTTCTTCTTTTGATTCATTTTTGGTGATTATCTCTTTGGCAGACATAAAAGACTGATGTAGTTCGGTTGTGTCCCCATCCAAATCTTGAATTGTAGCTCCCATAATCCCCACATGTCCTGGGAGGGACCCAGTGGGAGGTAATGAAATCATGGTGGCAGGTCTTTCCCATGCTGTTCTCCTGATAGTGAATAAGTCTCATGAGATATGATGGTTTTAGGAAGGAGAGTTCCCCTGGACATGCTCTTTCTCTTGCCTGCCACCATGTAAGATGTGACTTTGCTCTTCCTTCACTTCTGCCAGGATTGTGAGGTCTCCTGAGCCATGTGGAACTGTGAGTCAATTAAACTGCTTTCCTTTATAAATTACCCAGTCTTGGGTAATTTAGATATGAACCATGGATTCACATAAACTAAGAATGGTAGGAATCGCGGAAGCAAGGGTGTTTACAGCAGCAGCAGCAACAGTGGAAATTGTGGGAGGTGACAGAAGAAACAATTGTGATGAGGCCAGTGATGGTCAGAATCACAGATGAGATGAAGCATTGACAAAGGATACGAAAGCAAAGTCAAGCAGTTTTGAGGACTAGACTGCCTCTCTAAGGCTTCAAGTGCCTTTGGAGTATCAATGCACAAAGATTAAACTATCTTCTGGAATATATCATTCTCCTCCTATTCAGTTGTTGATTCATTCATTTACTTGGTAACATTTATCGAGTAACTACAACCTGCCTTGTTAAAAACATAGGAAATCTTATATTCCATATGAGTGTTCTTTTTTAAAGCACTTGCTTCAGTAACTCAAACTCACAAATAATAAGAAACATCTTATATACTACGCTGAACATCCTGGGCAAGAAGTAGATTGTATAACAAAATGTTTCAATAGGATTCTTTGCCTACTGAGGCCCCCAAAGCTGGGTACTAAACAGTAGTTCCCGCATTCCAAGCGAGGTGCTAAACCAACTATGCTGAATTTGCAGAAACTGTGTGTGTGAGGCCAGTTTTGTGATCCTTACTTAGCCTCATGCTCACTTTGAGGGTCTAAAATGGTTGAGGTTGAAGTGGCTAGGAGTTGGAAATTTACAGGAATTGTGGCATTTTCTGTCACCATTCCTGTAAATTTCTGTCGGGGGAGAGGATGGCAGAGGAAGAAAGAAGTCAAGCACACCGTCTCTTCTTGACATTGCTGTCAGCTCATAGCAGGTGCCAGATGGTGGAGGGGAGAAGCTTTTACATTACATGCAGTTGCAAGTTTTGACTATTGAATGAACAGGACATTTTAGTTATGAAAATGATACATATATATTTTTTGGTGACTTATAATGATCAGAGGACATTTCATTATCTGAGAATAAGCAGAAAACTGCCTGAGATTTCATCCAGGGGCAAGGGAAGGACAAGCCCCACAGATCAGGTCTGTAGGGATATTAAAGGAAAAAGTTGGCTAATAGTTGTACCTTATATAACCTGTTCTTTCAACACTTTCAACACCTAAGGTGCTATGCTGGGTCTAAGGAATGTGAGGACAAAAGGCTGTTCCTACCCTCAAAGAACTTTTTTTTTTTTTTTCTTTTTGAGACAGAGTTTTGCTCTATCACCCAGGCTGGAGTGCAATGGCGTGATCTTGGCTCACTGCAAACTCTGCCTCCCAGGTTCAAGTGATTCTCCTGCCTCAGCCTCCTGAGTAACTGGGATTACAGGTGCTTGCCACCATGCCCGGATAATTTTTATATTTTTGGTAGAGACAGTATTTCGCCATGTTGTCCAGGCTGGTCTCAAACTCCTGGCCTCAATTGATCTGCCCACCTCAGCCTCCCAAAGTGCTGGGATTATAGGTGTGAGCCACCACGCCCCACCATACCCTCAAAGAATTTGTCCTCTGGGCTAGGAGAGGTGGCTCACACCTGTAATCTCAGCACTTTGGGAGGTCGAGGTGGGTGGATTGCCTTTGGTCAGGAGTTTGAGACCAGATTGGCCAACATGGTGAAACCTCATCTCTACTAAAAATACAAAAAAAAATTATCTGGGTGTGGTGGCAGGCACCTGTAATCCCAGCTACTTGGGAGACTGAGGCAGAAGAATAGCTTGAATTTGGGAGGCAGAGGTTGCAGTGAGCTGAGATCACACCTTCGAACTCCAGTCTGGGCAACAGAGCAAAACTCTATCTCAAAATAAATAAATACATAAATAAAAATAAATAAATAAAGACTTTGTCTTCTAATGCGGATATAGGTAAGTAAACAGAAAATAGCGAACAATTATTTAGCCGTTGCTATGCTAGTCCCAGGCTTCTGAGAACTTTATACATATTAACAAATTTACTTATTTATTTGCTGAGAAAGAATTTAGCTCTGTTACCCAGGTTGGAGTGCAGTGGCACCATCAGATCTCATTATAATTGCCTCCCAGGCTCAAGTGATCCTTTCGCCTCAGCCCTGCGAGTAGCTGGGACTACATGTGCATGCCACCATGCCTGGCTAATTTTTTGTATTTTTAGTAGAGACAGGGTTTCACCATATTGTCCAGGCTGGTCTTGAACTCTTGAATTTAAAAGATCTGCCTGCCTCGGCCTCCCAAAGTGCTGGGATTACAGGCATGAGCCACCACACCTGGTCTGTATTAACAAATTTAAACCTCACAGCAATCCCATAGAGTGGACCATAGTATTATTCAATTTTGTCAAAGCTGAGATTGAGACAAAAAAAAAAAATCCCTGAGCAAATGGCTTAACGCCCTGTTTGTTTTTGTTTTGCACTGCTGAAATTGCAGTGCAAAAAAAAACCAAAAACCAAAAACCAACCAACCAACCAACCGAACAAAACGGGGAGGTTGAGCAACTTGCTCAAGACCATACGGTAAATAGCAAAGCCCGTATGGGAACTCAAGATGGCTGACTCTGGAGCTCAGCTGTCAGGCATGATGCTATACTGCCTCCCAGAAGAGAAGGCATTATGATGGCTCCAGTGGGACGTCCAGCCTGGACTGAGCCAGTGAAGGCATCTGAAGGAGATTTTCTTAAAGTGAGAATTTGTTAAAGAATGATTAGAAATTGGAAAAGGGGAGCATGAAGAATTTTCCAAGAAGTGGAAACAGAATATGCATCAAATGCATTGGAGAGTGGGACATTCAGCCACTTATGAGGTTTTGCTGGAGGGAATTTACTAGAGGGCTCAACTTTGCTCATGGATTTTATATCTTTCATATTGCCTAACACAACGACTTGCAAATGACAGATTCTCTGTAATTACATACTGAAGAAGAAAAAATAGAGAATGTGTAGGTAGTTCTGAGTCAATGATTATGTCAATGCAGTGCCAGAAAATGAAAAAGAAATATATTTGATAAATTAAAACTACTAATTCAGGAAAACAGCAAAAGTCAGTTTATATTGGAAATAAAAGAAACTTTATCTGAGGAATGCAAGTCCCCTTTAAGTTATCAGGCCAGAGAGCCATTGACATTTGACAGCAATCACATGTCACTCCCCATCTTGAGTTAAGTAATCATCTCTTGAAGACACTTGCTATTTGGGCTCTAGACTTACTGACACTAAGTAGCCATAAATTAACCTGACAATGCTATATGCTGGATGTCATAACTTATAGCCTATATTTCAAAAATGTACAGCCAATGACTAATCAATGCTATTTCTGTAAATGGATGAGAATTCCTGTCAAACAACTTTGTATCTGCGCACTCCTAGCTCCCTGTTCCCTTTAGAAACCTGCTTGTAACAAAGGCTGAACAGAGCACTTCCCAAGGCAACTTGGAAATGTTTCCCAAGCAGCTATCCTCAAGGAAACTCTTTAAAGTTTTATTTTGACTCAAGTAAACTCTTCGAAATCACATGTGCCTCAGCTTCTTCCATTAGGTTGACAATATAGATTTTTAAAAAGGGTATGTATGTGTTGCAATGTCAACTTTCAAATAGTTGTGGTGACATGTTATAGACAAAGCTTGCGATTTCTATGGATTTTTTTCAATAGCGTAGAAATAGTCCTGATACTTTCTATGCAGAGAAGAGTTAATGTCCCCAAGGAAAATATTCATTTCAACAGGGGTCCTAAAGCTACTTGTGAAAGAGACTGTGGTGGTTAGTTAAAAGCAGAAACGGAATCTTAAAAAGTTATAGTCCTGTAATCTCAGTATTTGGAAGGCCAAAGCAGGTGGATGGATCCCTTGAGTCTAGGAGTTTGAAACCAGCCTGGGCAACATGGCAAGACCCCATCTCTGCAAAAAATACAAAAATGAGCCGGGTGTGGTGGCATACGCCTGTAGTTTCAACTATTCTGGAAGCTGAGGCAGGAAGATTGCTTCAGCCCAGGAGGTTGAGGCTGCGTGAGCCGAGATGAGACACTATCTCAAAAAAAAAAAAAAAAAAGATAGTCTGTGTGGAACTGAATTTAGCGTGGAATAAAGGGTAAACAATCCCAAACTTGAAAAGAATAAATTCCGAAAGTGTCCATGTCAATAGTTAGGCACTTATAGCACATTTTCCCATAGAAAATGTTATAAGAGGTGTTTTTATATTCCTTTAGTACTATACAATTGTGTGGTTAGTCCCCAGATCAGTAGCAAGCCTGAAGCCAACCACCATTTATAATAGTGTTTCCTTGCAAAATAATATATTGAATTTTCACTTGATTCCTTTTTGAATAGGATATTTTTTCAATTTGTGATTACATTTATAAGATGTATTTTCATTCATTTTGCCAATGTTTGCCTATTTTATTCTTCACAGTTTTCCTTCCTTAAAAGTTCTTTTAATTCCTTGAAGAAATTTCAAAAACTCACCTATTCAATTGCCGTTAGGGCCACTAATATGTAACAAAGAGTAGCTTTATTACATTTTAGTAATCCTCAATTGATTAATTTTATTTCCCTCAACTGAATTTGAATAGCTTTTGACTTTTCAAATAATCAGTTTTGACCTCAAATGATGGCAATTTGACAGTCATGAGTCTATTAAAAAGAATATGCTGTCACAGTGAAAAGCATTTCCAAATGGAAGGTTCTAAAACTCCTTTTTGTGGATAGCCCAGTTTAAGAGTTGTATGATTATTTATTTATTTGTTCATTTACTTTTGAGACAGAGTCTCACTCTGTGGCCCAGCCTGAAGTGCAGTGGCATGATCTTTGCTCACTGCAACCGCCATCCCCCCAGGTTCACGCAATTCTCGTGCCTCAGCCTCCTGAGTAGCTGGGATTACTGGTGTGAGCCACCATGCCCAGATAATTTTTGTATTTTTAGTAAAGACAGGGTTTCAGCATGATGCCCAGGCTGGTCTCCAACTCCTGGCCTCAAGTGATCTCCCTGCCTCGGCCTCCCAAAGTGCTGGGATTACAGGCATGAACCACTATGTCCGGCCGAAGAATTGTACGATTATTGTGTTGACTGTTTTGAAGGGTGAATATATTGCTTTTTTTTTTCCTTTTTAAATTTTTATTTGTCCAAGAACCTTCAACTCTAGAGAAGGTTGAATATATTGCTTTACATGTTTAATTTCTGGTTTGTTTCTTTAAAAAAAATAATATACTCTCATTTCCTGTAAGTTCTATTACAGGCCAGTCCTAATTCAAATGACCTGTAATTTAATCCCTAAAATCAAAGCCTCTTCCTTTTAATGACAGACCTGGTTGTTTTGAGCCTTATGTGATCACTGAATTTGAATTAGACACACATTAGAAAGCTCAAACAATACTAATGACATTTATATTAATAAATAAGTAAGACCTGATACCTCCTACATAGTGCCTTATACACCTTTTAAAGTAATTTTGCACATATCATTTTTGAGAGTGAATATAAAGCTATCTATAATCATGGGGAGGTATTTCCAACTGCAAATCAATAAGTTTACTTCTAGAAGAACCCAGAAGCATAAGCATGGTCTCAGGTAGAAATGACTCACCAGGAAAGGCTTCCAAAGGTAAATGGGGATTCAGGAAATGTCCAGTGCACACCATAACAGCATCAAAGACAGCTCTATTTTGCTTGCCCTCTGTCTCTGTGACCACATCCCACTGACCAGTTTCAGAGAAATCTGGACGCTTTGTTATGCTGCACACAGTGGTCTAAAAGTGAAAGACAAACACTCACTTCTCACCAACACCCTTGGACCTCATGCAATGACTGGTGTGGTAACCATGTCTGTCACTTTCAGTAGGCCAAGTCCCATGACAGGAGGTCTATTAATATTGATTTATCATCTTCTTGAGAAGTTAAGTAACTTATGCAAACTCACAAAGGTGGCAATATAGACTTTGACTTGAGACATTTGAATCTTTCAGAGGAAGGAAGAAACAGTCGTGTTTTATTCCTGGTGAGAAAGAGATGAGTTACAATGCCCGGTGCTGTGGGAAATTTAGGAAAATTAGTTTTGTCTAATTATAATTTCTGTGGTTCAGATGTCTAGATTTTTTTTTTTCCCAATGGGCTTCATGAACAAAATTCTTTTTTTCTCTCTTAAAAAAAGTCAAAATTTCATCCTGAATGAGAGTTTGGCATTTAGAGGATGAATCAGCAAATTCAGTATTTTATTTTATTTTATTTCATTTTGGAGATGGAGTCTCACTCTGTGGCCCCGGCTAGAGTGCAGTGGCATGATCTTGGCTCACTGCAACCTCTGCCTCCCAGATTCAAGCAATTCTCATGCTTCAGCCTCCTGAGAAGCTGGGATCACAGGTGCACACCACCACACCCAGCTAATTTTTGTACTTTTAGCAGAGACGGAGTTTCACCATGTTGGCCAGACTTGTCACAAGCGATCTGCCCGCCTTGGCCTCCCAAAGTGTTATGATTACAGGTGTGAGCCACTGCACCCATCCCCAATTCAGTATTTTAATGATTTATTTGAGTAAAACTTGAGTAGCAGCAGAACAGAGGAGTCCTTATTTTCTTCCTATTTATTTAGAGATAAAATCAATAAAAAGTTTAGTTTAAACATCCAAGTTTCATTAGATTGCTGAATAGGCGAGACCCCTTCTATTCATCTTCCATAACCCAAAGTATCTTACCTTAAACTGAATGTATTTCAGGAGGTCAAAGTGCTCAGCAAATTCTTGGAGATAGTCCCAAAATTTTTCATGGTTCATGAAATTAGGATAATCTTCGTGGAAAGGGAAGTCACTGTAACATGACATTTCCTTACAGACATTTGTCACTAATGACTTATAGACCCTGGTCATCCCATCTTTGGAAGATTCCTGTGGTGAAGGCATAGTTAGCTTGTTGGGATAATGGAGATAGGAGGAAGAGAACAGAGATCATGGTGGCTCATGCTAGCCTCACTGAGAGGGCGATCATAGCAATTAATGTCCCATTTGTAATTTTATTTATTTTTATTGATTGATTGATTGAGATGAAGTCTCACTCTATCACCCAGGCTGGAGTGCAGCGGTGCGATTTTGACTCACTGCAACCTCCGCCTCCTGGGTTCAAGCAATTCTCATGCCTCAGCCTCCCAAATAGTTGGGATTACATGTGTACACCACCATGCCTATCTAATTTTTGTATTTTTAGTAGAGACAAGATTTCACCATGTTGGCCAGGCTGGTGTCTAACTCCTGGCCTCAAGTGATCCACCCGCCTTGGTCTCCTAAAATGCCTGGATTACAGGCATGAGTCACTGTACTGAGCCACTATTTGTAATTTTAAAGAGTTCCAGGAAACCCAGCATTAGGTCTCCATACTATAATTATCAGAAATCATTGGTGGGATTGTATAATCAAATTCAATATATTTTTCAAACCACAAAGAAGCTAACCAAATTAAATAGGGCTCTCCAAGACTAACATTGTCCTTAAACAATTCCATGAATGCAGGGCTCATTATCTGTCTTGTTTATCTTTTCCCTCTTCCACTGGCATGGCTACTCTCTACACTCATGCCCTGGGCATCTTCCTTTTTGGCTTTCCTCAGGGAATACTTTACTAATTTTTCTCATTATTGTCTCCATATATTCCCAATCTACCTCCCTCTATTGGCTGCTTCTCATCAGCACAAAATACTCTAATTTTAAAAACAAACAAAACATCCTCTCAACCTATGTCCCCTTCAGCCCTGTCTATCTCCATCCTATCTCAATCTTCATAGAAGAACCATTTACTGTAGCCTCTGTTTTCTCATGAAGTCCTCAACTTGTCTTGATTCAATCTCCATCACTCAAAAACAAAACAACAAAACAAATAGGTCTATATTAAAGACACCAATGAACTTCTTGTGGCTGAAGCTAATCTCTGTTTTTCCCTTAAGCCTCTTTCTTAGCTGTCACTTTCTCTAAAAAGTCATCCATGATCCAACAGAGCTGCATAAGGTAGCTGATGTGGCCCTGCTGCATCCTGTACTTCTACCACGAACCTGAAGACACTGTGTTGTAATTCCCTATTTACTGTTTCTGTTTCTCACCGGACTGCAAGGAGGACAGAGTCCCTGTCTATCTTATTCATTATTGTATCCTCGCAGAAGGACATGATAAGTACTTGTTGAATGAGTGAAAATTATTATTATGATAACATTTTTGAAAAAAAAAGTAGTACAGCTGGCTCTCTGTATCTGTAGGTTCTAGATCCATGGATTCAATCAACCAAGGATGGAAAATATTTGGGAAAAATAAAGGATCCTTCTATATGTATTGAACATGTACATATTTCTTTCCTTGTGAGTATTCCATGAACATTACAGTGTCACAGCTATTTATATAGCATTTATATTGTATTAGGCATTATAAGTAACCTAGAGAACATTTAAAATATTCAGGAGGATGTGTGTAGGCTACATGCAAATATTATGCCATTTTCTATCAGGAACTTGAGCATTTGTGAATTCTGGCATCCACGGCAAAACCAAAGGGATACCTAAACCCCCACAGACACCAAGAGACAACTGTATATTTATGACTGAGAGAAATTACATTGAAATTTTAATAGTACTAATTTGCAAGTATTGTTACTTACTGAACTTATATTTTTCCTTTTTTCCCTATTTGTTTGACTCAAGATTGTTTTCTAAAATTAATCTGTATTACTTTAGAACAGCAGAAGTAAACCAAACCAACTGTGGGGCCAAATAGCAGAAGCTACATAAACCAGACCCAATATTTTCCTTCCACATTAACATTTGGTGGCTTGATGAGGTTAACAATATACCAAAGTTTTTCTTTCTCCTAGTATACTATAATCCTAGGGTTATGACTACTCCTGCTTATATGTAGTTGCTTATTCTGTTTTATTCATCATCCATCAGAGATCTATTAATAGCAAACAACATGTCTTCTATGAAGGCTTCTCTCATTCATGCCTGTTGAATGAATGTCACTATTCTTTTCCCCTATAGCATTTAGTACTTGGGCCTGCCTAGCTTCTATCTTATTTTTTGTTTGTTTGTTTTTAATTTTATTTTTTGTAGAGACAGGGTCTCGCTGTGCTGCCCATGCTGGTCTCGAGCTCCTGGCCTCAAGTGATCCTCCCACCTCAGTCTCCCAAAGTGCTGGGATTACAGGCATAAACCTTCTGATACCTTCTTATACTTCACCACTGGGGCAGATCCCTCAGTGCCTACTGGATACTCTGCTACTTCGAGTAACCAGCACCAATCCTGACCAGAGGCAGGTGGTATTTAACCACTTCCATCCCCACTATCTGATGCTCAAGTCACCTAATAGGTGGCCTGGACCTAAGTGTAGCCTCTGAGGCTAAATATTCCACTTCTAAGAAGGATTGGTTAGTGCCTGAGTTCTTTCTATTCTGAAAATGTGACAGTGAACCCTCCCCCTCCCCCAGGGCCTTCCAAGGTCTGGGGCCCTGCCTCACTCTTGCCAGTTCAGTTCCTAAAGACCTGAACAATGTCTAGTGGTTGTGGTTCCACTCCCTGTTGCCAACTTCTATTCTCCCTAGAGTGTAATCTTTTTTATGCTCACCAATGCTATTCAGTTTGCCTGATGTTACACTCTGCAGCTTTGTCTTAGAAAGTCTACAGTCCAGAAATCATCATAAATGTCCAATACTATGCTTATCTATCAGACTTGACTCTTTTTTTCCTCTCTCTTCCAACTGTCCCTGACCCAAGTCTGCACATTCTCAAGATTCCTCACCAATCAGACTGCATCCTGCCTAGTGTTTAACACTGCATTATGCACATGTTTGTGCTGTTGTAGGAAGCCACTCCCTTACTTGATCACCAAGGCAGGTTAAAGCCACTATGTCTGGGCAGAGACAAAGCAAATGGCCAGATCATGACTGATAGAGATAGGAGGATGTGAACCACGTACAGTAAACTTCCATAATCCCCCAATGTCATCACTTCTCTCAAAGCAGGTGGGCTCCAGGTCCTCATCCACACAGCATTTGATGGAGGAGATGCCACTCACACCAGCTCCAATCACTGCAACTTTCTTGGCCATGGTGTGCTCTGTTAGAGGAAAGTCAAGCAGAACTTCTTCATCTAACAAGTTTGGAAGGGAGTCCTTGTCACAAGACTCAACTTTTATAGTGATATACATGCATTTTTTTTTCATCTTTGAGTGGAGGCAGAATCACATGCTGCTTAAAAATGCAGACTCTGAAATCAGATTGTTTTGGTTTAAGTCTTGGCTTCACTACTTATTAACTGTGTGATCTTAGGCTAATTATCCTGTCTATGCCTCAGTTTTCTCATCTGTAAAATGTGAATGGTAATAATAGTGATACCAACAGGAGGCAAGGAAATACTGAGTAGAAGAGAACAATTTCCTGCAAAGGCCCCACTCTCAAGCCTGGAAACCTACAGCCCTAAATGGGAACAGGCATTCCTGCTCTTGCATCCCAATGTTGCCTTTTCCAAGACCACTCTGGCCCACCATGCCCCTACTCCCTGCCCATATAAACCCCAAGCTCCACTGGCAGAGCAGAGCGGCATGGCAGAGAAGAAGAGAAGAGAAGGAGTGTTTGGAGGAGTTCAACTGGGGATGGTTGGAGAGGAGATTGGCCCAGGATGGCCAAACTCCAGGGGAAGATCATCTTCCCACTCCATCCCCTTTCCAGCTCCCCAACAAGCCCGCTGACAGCCACCTCCACCACTCAATAAAATGCCCGCATTCACCATCCTTCAAGTCCATATGACCTGATTCTTCCCGGACTTTGGACAAGGACCTGGGTACCAAGAGGGTAGGGTGTAAAAGAGTGTCACCTGAATCTCCACTGAACTGGTCATACTTAGCTGTCTGTAAATGGCAACTGCTAAAAGAGCATTAATTTTAAAACACCTCTAGATCCTACTGTGGGGCCAGAGCCCAAAAGCACTAGCCCTGGCTCCTGCACCTGCCCGTCTGCATGTTCCCCTTCCCATAAGGGGTTTGAACATGCAAACAAGCCACACTGCTGTAGCAAGTTCTGCAAGGGGTCAGGGAACTTTTCTGTTTTAATAGTAATAATAATAATGACTTTAAAGGGTTGTTATGAAGATTAAATGACTGATAAATGTTGGAATGGTTTTAGAAGTGTGCCTGCTACATAGTAAATGCTCCACTAAATTTAGCTGTTACAGGTTGAGCAGCCCAAACCCCCAAATCCAAAATTTGAAATACTCCAAAATCCAAAACTTTTTGAATACTGACATGAAACTCAAAAGAAATGCTCACTAGAGTATTTCAGATTTTAGATTTGGGATGTTCAACCAGTAAGTACAATAAAAATATTCCAAAATCTGAAAAGACTTGAAATCTGAAACATTTATTTTTTATTTATTTTAATTCATTTTTTTTTTGTAGAAATAGGGTCTTACCATATTGCCCAGGCTGGTCTTGAACTCCTGGGCTCAGGTGGTTCTCCTGCCTTGGCCTCCCAAAGTGCTAGTATTATAGGAGTGAGCCACCATGTTCATCCTACTGAAACAGTTCTCACCCCAAGTGTTATTATTATTATTATTTTTGAGACACAATCTTGCTCTGTCACCCAGGCTGGAGTTCAGTGGTACAATCTCAGCTCATTGCAACCTCCACCTCCTAGGTTCAAGTGATTCTTGTGCCTCAGCCTCCCAAGTAGCTGGGATTACAGGTGCCTGTCACCATGCCCAGCTAATTTTTGTATTTTTAGTAGACATGGGATTTCACCATGTTGGCCAGGCTGGTCTCGAACTCCTGACCTCAAGTGATCTGCTGGCCTCAGCCTTCCAAAGTGCTGGGATTACAGAGGTAAGCCACCATGCCCGGCCTGATCCCAAGTATTTTGGATAAGGAGTACTCAATCCGTAGTATTTTAGAGTGTAGACAGTACCTCGACCCCATTGGGATGCTAGAATTTCTCAGTATTAGAGGGGCTCTTTGCTATCACTTTGTGTCTCTGAATCCCAGGAATTTCAGTCAGTGGAAATGTTGGTTTTGATTCAAAGCATTTAGAGTCTTGAAGAATAGCTGGTCACGGCCATGCCTTGCCATAAAACAAGGATATTACATGGGTTGCAGGGAGGTTCTTAACCTTGCAAAGAGGCAAGACTGACCATAATAGAAAACAAAGTCCCCAAGGAACGTCATAAGGGATATTCTGGAGCCCAAGACGATGTCAGCTAGAAATGGGGATGCTCATGCTTGTCAGCAGCAACTGGAGGAAGTGTACACATACACATACATGGGGATATAGGACCAGTTTTTACCAGTTTTTCTGGATTTTATCATTTAGCCTTCTGCACATCTTACATTGCTTTTGCCTCAATCAAATGGGCTGAGTCAATTCTAGCAAATCAAGTTTATGTCACACTGAGGCCCTTAATATCTCATGTAGACTTAGTTGCAAGTGCTGCTTTTCCCTGCAACCCCCTTGGCCAATTCAGAAGACACACAAACAATAGCTGAGACCTCAAAGTATTTTGCTGTTTTATGAAACATATATAACTCATTTCACTTTGCCTTTGAAGATACAGTATTTTTTGAGGAGAGATCTAGCTGTATAACCCCTGTGTGATTTTTGTAGCCTCATGTCACTTATCACAGTGGTATTTGCCTTGGGGAAACAAGAGAGCATATATTTTTTGAGCTATTAGGGCCAGTAAATGGGAAATTAGCATAATCATTTGAAACAACTTCAGGCCACACTGCTAATAAGAGGCAGAGTTGGCACTGAGTGTGGATTTCAGGATCTGAAACCAAGATGTGAACATGATGTTGGTCTGAGAACCTGAGGTATCCTGTGGTTCCCCTCACCTTCATACGGTACTTGGTTGCTCAAAGGTTGCTTATATTTATTAATTATTCGAGTTGGAGTCTCACTCTGTCTTCCAGGCTAGAGTGCAGTGGCGCAATTTCAGCTCACTGCAACCTCCGCCTCCTCCGTTTAAGTGATTCTCCTGCCTCTTCATCTTTGCTCAGGTTGCTGCTGCACCTTTGGGATGGGCTTGGAGGAGTTTTACTCTATGGCTTTGTAGCTTGCTTCTTAATCAGATCAGAAAGCACAGAGTCAAAGTGAATTTACTGACTGCAGGGAGTAAAGAAAGACTCCTGAGTCCTCCAGGAACCCTCAGACTTACCTGACTCTAAGGCAGACACATGAACTTGCAATGAGGATCAGAAGAATTTCCTAGGGCCTTCAATTTCCGAATGTATTTGCTGCCTTGCCCTTTGCAAGGCTGAGACTGCCATACCCAGCTTCGTTATCTATTACAAAAGGTATAATTTTTCCTCTTAGACTTTTTATTTGGGAATCCCGTTTAGTTGAGAGAGCTATATGGGATGCAATGAAAATGGATTTTGGAGGCAGCAGAGTTGGGTTCGAACTTTCTCTGCTACCAACTGGCCATATGACCCTGGGCAACCTACTGGAGCAACCTTAGATATATTCTTTGTAAAATAAGAAAAATACCTATGTTGAAATATTGTTTGCGTTTTAAAAAACATGATATTACTTACACAAAAAAAGTGCCTTACACAAAATATTTACTCAGTGTTCATCTCTACCTCCCTACCTGTCTCCTTTCTTCCTTTTCTTCTCCTTGGCAAAGACAGTTCACACAGATAAAATGTATCAGCAAGTTTGGAAAGGAGTAGGCAGACATACCTGTGTTTTCCTTTGAGTTGAGGAGTAGGAGGTTTACGCAGCTTCTAACCAGAAGTAAACGGCCTCCACCAATAAGAATACTTGAATTTCCAGGCCACTAGGTAGAGGCCTGGGGCTGGCAGATCTTTGCTGTGCTCTCTCTCTCGGCAATAATAACATAAAAAGAAATGGCTGCTAACTAAATTGCCAAAGTGAAAAATATACTGGCATGAATAGACTGGCAGCAAATTAATTCATTCAACAAATATCCCTGGGTACCTCTAAGTGCAGGTACTAAGCCAAGTGTAGGGCCCTGAAGATAATGAAGATACTGCAACTAAGAAATAGTAGTAAAGTCTTAGAATTGAACAAAAAACAGTGACTGCTCTTAAGATGTTGTATATGGAGACACTGACGCTACCTTGTTCTAAGTCCTATGGTAGCAGCATGCTCTAGGCACGAATGCTTGCACTCTCCTGGCCTGTTTATCTCTGCCTAGAGACCTAGTTAGTGACAGAGTGGGCTGTGGATTAAAAAGGTGCTGGGCAAGAGCACTTTAAGGACTGACTTAGAGACTCTACAGGCAGTAGAAACAACTTGGGAATTTGCACTTTTTAAAATTAATCCATATTTACAGACTATACATTTATGAATGGGAGCAACCATTTTAAATTTTGCCGCGAGTCAGTAGACGAAGGTAGTGAGTGAAGTGGAAATTGAGAGATCTGAGTTCTAGTTCTGCTTCTGCCTCTAAGCAACTTGTAACCCTGGACAAAATTCTCGATTTCTCTGAGCCAGTGCTTCCACATTTGTAAAACAGAGGGTTCAAGTGGCTCTCTCTTTGTTTTCTTCTAGCTTGAAAGGACTGTTCTTATGTCTCAAAACCAAGTAATTGGTGAAAAAAAAAAAGATATGAATTTAAAGGTAGGAGAGAACACTGCAGGCTTGAAGGACTGGGAGAATATGTGTGTGCAAACTCTGTAAACTATAAAGTGGACTTCATAAGATACTTGGGTGCTCAAAGGTTGCTTACATTTATTTATTTGAGATGGAGTCTCACTCTGTCTTCCAGGCTGGAGTGCCGTGGCACAATTTCGGCTCACTACAACCTCCGCCTCCTAAGTTCAAGTGATTCTCCTGCCTCAGCCTCCTGAGTAGCTGAGACTACAGGCATGCAGCACCATGCCTGGCTAATCTTTGTATTTTTAGTAGAGACGGGGTATCACCATGTTGGTCAGGCTGGTCTCAAACTCCTGATCTCAAGTGATCTGCCCGCCTTGGCTTCCCAAAGTGCTGGGATTACAGGCGTGAGCCACCGTGCCGGCCATAGGCTGCTTATATTTAGTCCGTTGGCAGACAGGAGCCCTGACCTATTGAACTAGACCTTTGTACAACCGGAAAACCCCAACCCACACCTGACTGACCAGCAAATGCAGGAATCCTTTATGAGACACGGAAAGACTTGAGTGATTTGCAAATCATGTAATCAATTATGATTTCTTTGAATTTGGAATTTGATCATTTTATGTTTATTATCATCCTACCATGCTCTTACTTTGTTACAGTATTTTTTTTCACACCATCTGTGGGGTATTTTGTTTCCCAATGGCTGGCATTTCCATCTCATTCATAAGATGAAATCAGAGGTGAGCCTGGAGTCACTGAAAGACTCATGATTCTGTTTATCTCATCGACACCTTCCTTTTGGATGGTTCTGTCCACAACATAACTTTGTTTTCTTACAACTTCCCTTTGCTTCCTGACTTTCTCCTTAATTCTCTTGCTTTAGCCCTAGTCAAGAGACCCTAAAAGAAGATAATCACATTCATTCTTAAGGAACACACTCAAAGAAGAACACTCATCTTTTGTGAAAGCAGTTTCTGGATCATTTCCCCATTAAAAAAAGAAAAATCCAGGACACTTACCTTGGTTAGCATAGAGCAGATTCTTTGACTTAAATTATTTCTCAAAGTCAAATAGGCAAGGAAAGTGTTTGTCTTTTTTTTTTTTTTAAAAAGCTCAAAACCCAAATTCTTTTTTCTAAAAGAAAAATAAACGGAAAGATGACTTTTGTAAAAGTGCCCTCAGTTTAAAACAAAAGCCATTTGTCTTTTCTGCTTTGCTGGTGACAGCAGAAAGTATACTGACCAAGGAAAAAAAGTTGTGTAGGAGACAAGCGTAATACTTCCGTGATCTTAAGGGAGGGCCGAATGGTGAGTTAGAATACAGCTGTTGGATTGGCAGAACATGAACCCTTCCTGCCCCTTTACCCCACCCTCGTCAACGTCAGAGTTCTGGCAAAGCCCTAAAACTTATGGGAAGCACATGATAGCGTCGCTCTTGCCATTGTAGTCTGTAGAGGGCGCCAAATCACCCCAAATCAGCTTTCTCAGCGAAACAGGAGTTCTACTTTTGGAAACAAACTTCTACACCCTGACTCTTGCTTGAATTACCATAGGAGCTGTCCAAAGGAGAAAGTTATTTAGATGACCATTACCTCATCAAGTTCTTTCATGCTTGGAGTTCTCCAACCCCAGAAATGTGATTTTAAAGTTCAGGACTTACAAGGAATTTAAGCTGTTTTATCCTTCAGGTTGGATCAGCAGAGGGAGCTGGTGAAATGTGTTTGAGAAAGCATAAAGCTAATTTTAGGTATTAACATAGGGCACAAGAAGGGCAGTAATTATAGAAGCTGTGGCAGTAATAGAAAACTTACTTTTTTTCCTTCCACTGTGTGCTTGGAAGATAACATAACAGACCATCTTTAGGACTTGTGCTTAGGGGTATTTTCCAACATGGTTCACTGAACAATTTCTAAACCACATTTGCTTGTGACTACACATGCAAATGCCTACAGGAGTGAGGAAGGTAACATACTTGAGGAAAGTGGGTCAGATATGATCTGACTGGAAAGTACTTTCTCTCTCTATTCAATTCAGCTAAATGTTGCTATTTAATAAAATGAGCCCAATATGGCAAGGCCTTAGGCTCTTTTCAGTAAAAGCTGCAAATGCAGATTTTAATATAAAATCTTCTGTTGGAAGCAAATATTTTCTTTTGAAAAATATCATGGAATATTTTGCAGCCATAAAAAGGAATGAGATCATGTCCTTTGCAGGGACATGGATGAAGCTGGAAGCCATCATCCTCAGCAAACTAACACAGGAACAGAAAACCAAACACTGCATGTTCTCACTCATAAGTGGGAGCTGAACAATGAGAACACATGGACACAGAGAGGGGAATGACACACACTAGGGCCTGTTGTAGGGTGGGAGGTGAGGAGAGGGAACTTAGAGGAGAACGGGTCAATAGGTGCAGCAAATCACCATGGCACACGTGTACCTATGCAACAAACCTTCACGTTCTGCACATGTATCCCTTTTTTTTTTTTTAGAAGAAATAAAAAAAAATTTTAAAACGAAAAATGAAAAATATTGTGTCTGGAGTTATTTCCTTCTGGTGGGTTCGTGGTCTCACTGACGTCAAGAATGGAGCTGCGGACCTTTGTGGTGAGTGTTACAGCTCTTAAAGATGGCACGGACCCAAAGAGTGAGCAGCAGCAAGATTTATTGTGAAGAGTGAAAGAACAAAGCTTCTACAGCATGGAAGGGGACCTGAGCTGGTTGCCGCTGCTGGCTGGTGTGGCCAGTTTTATTCCCTTATTTGTCCCCCACCATGTCCTGTTTCTGTCTTATCAGAATACCCTTTTCTCAATTCTCCTTGCAATTGGTTACTTTTAGAATCCTGCTGGTTGGTCCATTTTAGGGAGCACTGATTGGTCCATTTTACAGAGTGCTGATTGGTCCATTTTACAGAGTACTGATTGGTCCATTTTACAGAGTGCTGATTGGTCCATTTTACAGAGCTCTGATTGATCCATTTTACAGAGCTCTGATTGGTCCATTTTACAAACCTCTTGCTAGCTACAGAGCACTGATTGGTGCATTTTACAATCTTCTTGTAAGACAGAAAAGTTCTCCAAGTCCCTACTCGACCCAGGAAGTCCAGCTGGCTTCACCTCTCAATATCCCCTTTAAGCAGGACACCCCAGCTGCTGTTGGGAATTGGGCATTGACCGCTGTAGCTACTTCCTGCTGGATAGGGGTGAAGAAGGGGCCCTGCAGTTGTAATATCCTCCAGAGGGGAACTTTTGAGGCGTCAAAGGGCCAGCGGGTTGATCCAGGGGTCCTCGGTAGAAGTTGTGAGTTGAGCTCATTTGAGGTTTCATTTGCAAAACCATCTGTAGCTTGATGTCCTCCATCCTGGAGGAAACAAATTTGACAAGGAGTTTAAAAACACAGGGCCCAAAGGCAAATAATAGCAAGATGCTGTCATGAGATCTAGAAAGGGTAGAAGCCATGTCGTCCAACTCCAGAGGATGGTATAAGAGTTTGAAAGGCATTGTCTGATTTCAGAAGACTTTTCCTGTAAATGCTGGGTGGTGTCTCATACTAACCCTGACTGGTTAGTGTAAAAGCAACACTCGTCCCCTAAGAAGGTGCAAAGTCCTCCTTTCTCAGCAGTGAGGAGGCCTCAGTGGTTTTGGAGAGTCACTGCTGCCAAAGAGTCTATTTGGGATTGTAGAGTAAGGATAGATTTTGTTATTTCTTGCAAACTGTCCGAGAAATCCTTTGAGAGCATGTGATAGTAGGATAATGGAAGTGGATAAACCTGCTATT
The DNA here is from genome assembly GCF_000951035.1 of Colobus angolensis palliatus. Classification (NCBI taxonomy): domain Eukaryota; kingdom Metazoa; phylum Chordata; class Mammalia; order Primates; family Cercopithecidae; genus Colobus; species Colobus angolensis. The sequence continues at coordinate 1,877,436 of NW_012119487.1, read as the reverse complement.
CCGGTTCCTGTAGCAGTGGCCATTCCTAACCCTATAAGTAGGGGTATTAGTTGTATGACCCTGTGCTGATGGATTTGAACTTTGAGGGGCACTGATAGGGTCTGGGCCATGTTAATGTTGGGACTTAGGAAAACTAAGTGCTTGTCCAGTTGGGGAGGCATGCAGGGGCCATTAAAAATAATATGTTAAGAATAAATAAGGCTCAAGGACAGTATCTCTAGCTAGTTGCACTTTCAATGAACTCCAGTAGTCAAAGATACTATCTCTAGTTGAACTTTAATGAACTCTAGTAGGTGCCAAGAAGGCGGATAAATAAGAAAAAGTTTAGAGACAAGGAACTAAGCAGAAGGTTACATCTGGGTGCAGAAAGTTTGTTTTGCATTGTGTTATTTCTGCTGACGTGGGGTTTATAGAGTATAAATAAAGTGAGGCGGAGGCTCTAGGCGTGGCCGCCATGTTCTCTGTTTGTCTTTGTCTCTTGTGTCTGTTCATTCTCCACCACCCCCGGCACGGGCCCCAACAGAGGCAGATATAGGTTGATGCTCCACATAAGAAGAATATGTCTTGGCTGGGTAGACAGAACTGGGTGTGTATATTGAAAAGGTGTGTGAGTTTGTTGTTTTCATTTTCCCATACTCCTAGAGTACTTGCCAAAGTGGCTCCGGTGAGTGGCTGGAAAGGGGTGTTGGGAGCAAACTGAGTGGCTCCCCGTGTTCTATTTTCCCATTGGGGAAAAAACCATTTTGTACCTACTAGGAACCATTCAAGAGATTAATTGAAAGAGGGGATGAGGAGGCATTCACTAGTGTTGGGGGTGCTGCTGCAGGGGGTCCGGGGGTGAATGGTCATGCAGGGAGTATGTTTGCCATTACAAAACCTGGTCTGTTTGTTAAGCAGGGAGGAGGTGATGATTTTTGGAAGCCCTAAGAGGCGGACAAGCAGTCTGAATGGAGCTGTTTGGGTGACTCGGAAGTTACCACAATCAGTTATGGCTTGAAGATGTAGCATATAATTACACTGATGGGATAGTAGGTTCCCTGGGGGCAGGCCTGATAACAGGTTGCGTTGGATGCATAGAGGGGCTTGGAAAGTTAAGATGGTATTCTTGGTTACAGGGATTTACCTTCTCGACCTTTGCTAAAGATTGTGGACTTCAGGCACAATGGAAGTAATATGGTATCCCTAGTGCCCTGGAAATTCCCTGTTACCGTGGCTTTAAAAGTCGGACCATTGTCACTTTGTAAACTTTGAGAAAGCCCAAATCTAGCAATTATTTCATGAATTAGGACTTTAACCACTTCCTGAGTCTTCTCTGTCTTGCAGAGGAAGAATTCTATCCAATTTGTAAAGGTATCAACACAGACCAATAAGTATTGAAATCCCTTAGACTTAGGCATATGGGTGAAGTCTAACTACCAGTCCTCTCCAGGATAGTGCCCTATTCTTTGTTCCCCAAGAGGGGCCTTATGATGGACCAAGGGATTATTCCTTTGGCAGACCTCACAGGCTTTGACTGCTTGTTGGATGGTCTGGAGGAGATTTGGCCCTGTAAATAGGGATTTAGCCATTTGATGACTGTTTTCAATATCCATATGACAAGTTTGGTGGAGGGTCTTAAGTATTTTCCACTGGTTGGCTTTGGGTATGAGTGCCTTTTCCTCTTCTGTTGTGAACCACCCTGAGGGGAGAAAACTATGCCCCTGTGAAAGTCCCCATTCTGTTTCGGTTGGGAAATACTGGGCTTAATCTCTTGGAGAGGGTTGTTCCATACCAAAGGACCTTCTATAGGTATTTCTAATGGGAGGTTCTGCCTGGCAGCAATTTTGGCCTCAGAATCTACCTAACAGTTGCCTTCTGCCTTTTCACCTTTTCTCCTTCACCTTTTTGATGGCTTTGGCAGTGTATCCTTGGGTTTTTGCACTGCATGCAATAACTTCATGATTTCCTTGTGGTATTTAATGGAGGTTCCCCCAGAGATTAGGAACTCCCTTACTTTCCATATTGCAGCATGGGCATGTAGGATTAGATAAGCATACTTGCTATCTGTATACACATTTATTCTTTTTCCCTTTCCCAGTTCTAAGGCTCTGGTAAGTGCCACTAGTTCTGCTAACTGAGTGCTGGTCCCTGGGGAAAGATGCTTGCTTTCAAGTACTGTTACATCACTAACTATGGCATAACTTGCCCTTCATATCTCATTCTCCACAAATGAACTTCCATCAGTATGTAAGTTAAGGTCAGAATTAGCTAAGGGGACTTCTAAGATCCTCTTGGGCGACATAAGTCTGGGCTACAATTTGTTGGCAGTCATTCTTGATTGGTTCCTCATCCTCTGGGAGAAAAATAGCAGGGCCAAGGGCCACACACGTGTGTAATTGAAGCATTGGTCCCTCAAGGAGTAGCACCTGGTATCTAAGCAGGCGGTTGTCTGATAGCCATAAATTTCCTTTGGCACTTAGTATGCCATTTACATCATGAGTAGTCCAGACAGTGAGATCCTTTCCTTATATTATTTTGATAGCCTCTAATACTAAGATGGCCTCTGCCACAACTACCCGTAAACAGTGAGGCCAGCCTTTTGCTACCACATCACTTTCCTTACTTAGATATGCCACTGGTTGTGGGATTGTCCCACAAGTCAGAGTAAGGACTCCGAGAGCTATTCCCACTCTCTCTGTGATGTATAAAGAGAAGTTTTGTCCTGTGGGAAGGCTTAAGCCTGGAGCTTGTACTAGGGCCTGCTTTAAGGTTTTGAAGACTGTTTCTGCCTCTGGTTCCCATTCTACTAGATGAGTATTTGCCCTCTGGTTCTCCTTGATTAGAGTATGGAGTGGTGTGGCTGTCACTGTATCCGGGGGATCAATAGTTGGCAAAAGCCGGTGATTCCAAGGAACCCCCACAACGATTTTAATGTCTTAGGGTGAGGATAAGCCAGTATAGGCACTATTCGTTCCTTGCTGAGGGCTCTGGTTCTTCTGGCTAAGATTAGACATAGCTATCTGACTTGTAGGCAGAGCTGGGCCTTGTACCCTGGATTAGCTAGAAAGTTCAAGATATCTAGAGTAGCACATGAGGCTTCTGAACTGGTAGCCAAAAGTAAATCATCCACATATTGAAGGACCAGAGTACCTGGACTTGACAAGTGGCCTAGATCTTGGGCCAGTGCCTGACCAAACAGATAAGGGTTATCCCTAAACCCTTGGGGTGAGACTGTCCATGTAAGTTGGGATGTGTGGTCTGTGGGATCCTCAAAGGGAAAGAGAAACTGGGAGTCAGAGTGCGGGGGTATGTAGAAGAAGGCATCCTTAAGGTCCAGAACAGTGAACCATTCTGCTTCCTCTGCTATTTGAGAGAGCGGGGTATGGGGGTTTGATATAGAGGAGTTACTGCCTCATTGATGAATTTAAGATTCTGCATGAGTCTCCACTGACCATTCGGTTTCTGTACTCCTAGAATTGGGGTATTGCAGGGACTGTTGCATTTTCTTACTAAGCCTTGAGCTTTTAAATGTCTAACAATATCCTGTAATCCTTTATGAGATTCAGACCATAAGGGATATTGCCTTTGATAAGGAAAAGTAGTGGTCCTTTATCCTGATTTGGACTGCACAGACATTTTTTAACCTTCTGAATTGTCCTTCCAATGCCCAGACTTCAGAGTTGATTTCCTCCTCAAGTAGGGGACAACAAATGGGTAACTTGTTCCCCATATTCATATAGATAATAGCTCCAGCTTTGGCCAATATGTCCCTCACTAATAAGGGTGTGGGACTTTCAGGCATAACAATAAAGGCATATAAAAAGAGCAAAGTCTTCCAATTACAACTGAGGAGGTGGGAGAAATATCTGGTTACAGGCTGTCTCAGGATTCCTCAGATGGTAACAGACATTGAGGACTGTCATCTGGGGCAGGAGATTAACACTGAGAAGGCCATGCCAGCGTCCAGGAGGAAGTCAATTTCTTGGCCCTCAATGGTTAATCTTACCCAGGGCTCAGTGAGGGTGATGACATGAGCTGCGCTTGCCCCGGGCACCCTCAGTCCTGTTGTTGGATCATCTGGTTGGGGGCTTCTGGCTCAGAGAACCTTTGTCTGCTGGGTCAGTGAGCCTTCCAGTGATTGCCTTGGCATAGTGGACATGGGCGAGGGGGTGGCTTGTTTCTCGTTGGACAGTCTTATTTAAAGTATCCTTGCAAACCACACTGATAATAAACCATACCAGGTGATTGGCCTGCTCCATTTTCTGCCCTCTCTGAACCACCAAGGTTGGTTTGTCTGAGGGCCATGACTAAGGCTGCAGCCTTTCTCTGATCTCACTTTTCCTTTTTGGCCTGTTCCTCTTGGTTCCTATTATAGAACACCGAGGTTGCCAGGTTTAATAATGCCTCCAGATTTTGTTCAGGGCCCAAGGTTCACTTTTGTAGCTTTCTCCTGATGTCTGCGGCTGATTGGGTAATAAACTTATCTTTTAGGATCAATTGCTCCTCAAGGGAGTCAGGTGACATGGGAGTATATTTTCTTAAGGCCGTCTGTAATCACTCAAGGAAGGCGGAAGGATTTTCTTACTTTCCCTGAGTTATGGTGGACATCATTGAATAATTTCTGGGTTGTTTCCTATTCTCCTTAGTCCTTCTAGAACACAGGTCAATAGAAGTTTGCGACTCCAGTCCCCATGATCTGAGTTGAGGTCCCAGTGCGGATCCATACTGGGGATAGCTTGCTGACTGGTAGGGAATTTGACTGTTTCTTCAGCTGTCATTCTATCATTTATTGACTAAGATACCAGGTATCTCCAAACTCTCAGGCTGCAACTAAAGCCACATTCTTTTCATTAAAGGCTGGGGTTTGATCTAACAATAGTGTGACATCTCTCCAAGTGAGATCAAATGTTTGCCCTAGACCCTGTAGGACATCAGGATCATCTGAAAACTTCCCCATGTCTACCTTGATCTGCTTTAAATCAGAGAGGGAGAAGGGGGCATGGACCTGGGTTGGGCCAAATTCCCCTCCCCCTACAGCTTGAAGGGAACATAACCGATAGCCTGGGGGTTTTTGTGGTCCCTTGGAGATTTCTTTGCTTGTTTCCTTCTGGGTAGGGGAGATTAGAGGAGACTTATCATTAATAGAAAGGGGAGCTATAGGAAGGCTAGGATATGGAGGTAAGCTGAGAGGTCCTCCTGTGGAATGTAAATTGCAAACTTTGCATAGTTGTAGATTATCCTTCAATGAAAAGAAAGTTTGGACATAAGTTATTTCACTCCATTTGCCTTCCGTCTTACAGAAAGGGTCAAGCTGCAGGATAGTATTGTAATTTATACTTCTCTCAGGTGGCCATTTTTCCCCATCAGAGAGAGAATATTGGGGCCAGGCCATAGTGCAGAAAAAAAATAAGCTGTTTCTTTTTCAGAGTTTGTGGATCAAATTGGTCTCAAAGGCTTAGGATGCATTTCAAGGGTGAGCCTGTTGATACCTGAGTGTTTCTCATCTGAAAGAAAGAAACACCCATGATTTTGGTTTGTTTGTTCCCCCCACCCCCACCCTGCTGCAAGAACCTGCAGTGGTCCCTGGTCCCTGCTGACTGGAATAGTTGCACTCACTGAAGCAGCTGTGGAAACACTAGTTTTCCTCATAGACCACAAAGATGATCAAAGAAGGTCGGATTTAGTGGCCCTTATTGATGCACTCTCGAAAACCTGCACCCTTGCCTTTCTTCTTAGACCACCAAGGACCAAGAAAAATTGGATTTAGTAGACCTTACTGATGCATTCTTGAAAACCTGTTAGAGTCCTAAGCATTTTTTCTGGTTAGTATTGAGATCTTACACTTGTTCTATAAAGATAATATTCCTCAAAATGGAGGGGAGAGCCATATCTTGAGGGAGGGAAGGGATATCTAGGGTTGGAAGAGTGATGCCTTTTGTCCTCACTTCTGAGGACGTAGGAAGGATATAATTTCTGAAGCTCCCCATAGTCTAGCTTTGGGAATAGCTTTTGTTAGTCCTGCTAGCCTGAGGAGGGATCCTAAAATTCCAGATAGTCCCCCAACCCTGATGGGGCTTTGGCAAAAATTATGTCTTTCTGATTGGTGATGTTGGGTTCCTAAAGAAGGGAACAGAGTCCTGAAATTTATACTAGAAATCATTCTTATAGGAGAACCTAGAAAAGCACCAGAGACAGGGAGTGGTTTTTAGAAGCAGGACTAGCCTCAGAGAAGACAGGTGGGAGGAAGTTTGTCTGACAGGCGTTAGGACCCAGGAGGCAATCAGAATAGATAGGGTAGATGGGTGAGTCTTTCTTGGGCAATGTGACTTTGAGAGTTCTGCTCATGGTTGCAGGGTCGACCAACTTTTTGTCAGGACCCCAGAGCTGAATGGCTTTCCTCTCTGTTGACCCTTGGCTCAGCCCAGAAGCACAGGAAAAGCAGAAGCTGGTTCCAGGCAAACCAACACTCTCAACTCCGAAGAGTTGGGGGTTGTTAGAGAGCCCTTTCCTAGAAAGCCTGACACCCATGTCTTTAGTCTGGCAGCCACACTAGTAGCTTTTAACTGGCTGACAAGTGCCCAGTGTTTAGCCCCCAAATTCTAAGGAAAAATAGGACAGAATAGCAAGTGAAAGTGGTCCAATGGTACACACTGTGTGGCAAAATCCCAGACAAGCCCCCAGGTTGTGTCTGGAGTTAGTTTCTTCTGGTGGGATCTTGGTCTTGCTGACGTCAAGAATGGAGCTATGGACCTTCGTGGTGAGTGTTACAGCTCTTAAAGATGGTACAGATGCAAAGAGTGAGCAGCAGCAAGATTTATTGTGAAGAGTGAAAGAACAAAGCTTCCACAGCGTGGAAGGGAACCCGAGATGGTCACTGCTGCTGACTGGGGTGGCCAGCTTTTATTCCCTTATTTGTCCCCTCCCATGTCCTGTTTCTGTCCTATCAGAATGCCATTTTCTCAATCCTCCACGTGATTGGTTACTTTTAGAATCCTGCTGATTGGTCCATTTTACAGAGTGCTGATTGGTGCATTTTACAAACCTCTTGCTAGCTACAGAGCACTGATTAGTGTGTTTTTACAGGGCACTGATTGGTGTATTTTACAAACCTCTTGGTAGCTACAGAGTGCTGACTGGTGCATTTTACAATCCTCCTGTAAGACAGAAAAGTTCTCCAAGTCCCCACTCGACCCAGGAAGTCCAGCTGGCTTCACCTCTCAATATCAAGCCCACAGAAAGGACAAAAGAACAGTTTTCATTAATAAACACCAAAATCTCCTCCTCCTCCTCATCCTTCTTCTTCTTCTCTTCTCTTCACTTTTCTCTCCTTCTCCTTCTCCTCCTCCTCCTCTTCCTCTTCTTCTTCTTCTTCTTCTTCTTCTTCTTCTTCTTCTTCTTCTTCTTCTTCTTCTTCTTCTTCTTCTTCTT
>NW_012119487.1:1821649-1869979 GCF_000951035.1 Colobus angolensis palliatus | reverse complement strand
TCTTCTTCTTCTTCTTCTTCTTCTTCTTCTTCTTCTTCTTCTTCTTCTTCTTCTTCTTCTTCTTCTTTCCTCTTCTTCCTCTTCTTCTTCTTGACAGTGTCTCACTCTGGAGTGCAGTGGCTAGGTCATAGCTTCACTGCAACATTCATCACTTGGGCTGAAGTGATCCTTCCACCTCAACCTCCTAAGTGGCTGGAACCACAGGCACAAACCACCATGCATAGCTAATTTTTAAAATTTTTTGTAGAGATGAGGTGTCACTATGTTCCTCAGACTAGTCTTGAGCATCTGAGCTCAAGTGATCCTTCTGCTTGCCTTCCCAAAGTGTTGACATTACAGGTATGAGTCACTGTGCCTGGCCTGTGGTTTTTGTTGTTATGATTTTTGTTTTTTGGATATTAGCATCTCATCAGATACATGGTTTGCAAATCTTTTCTCCCATTCAATAGGTTGTCTCTTCACTCTGTTGATTGTTTCCTTTGCTATGCAGCTTTTTAGTTTAATATAGTCCCATTTGTCTATTTCTATTACAGTTGTCTGTGCTTTTGAGGTTTTAGCCATGAAATCTTTGCCTAGATTGATGTCCTGAAGTGTTTTACCTGTTTTTTTTTCTAGTAGTTTTATAGTTTTGGGTTTTATGTTTAAGTCTTTCTTTCTTTTTCTTTTTTCTTTCTTTCTTTCCCTTCCTTCCTTCCTTTTTTTCTTTTCTTTTCTTTTCTTTTTCTTTTCTTTTTCTTTTCTTTTCTTTTCTTTTCTTTTCTTTTCTTTTCTTTTCTTTTCTTTCTTTTCATGGCATGATCTCAGCTCACTGCAACCTCGAGTTATTTTCCTGCCTCAGCCTCCCAGGTAGTTGGGATTACAGGCATGTGCCACAACACCCAGCTAATTTTTGTATTTTTAGTAGAGACAGGGTTTCATCATGTTGGCCAGGATGGTCTCAATCTCTTGACCTCATGATCCACCTGCCTCAGCCTCCCAAAGTGCTGGGAATACAGGCATGAGCCACTGCACGCAGTCTTATGTTTAAGTCTTTAATTCACTTTGTGTTGATTTTTGTATATGAGAAGAGATAGGGATCCAGTTGCATTCTTCTACATATGGATATCCAATTTTCCTAGCACCATTTATTGAAGAGGGTGTCCTTTCTCCAGTGCATGTTCTTGGTGCCTTATTGAAAATCATTTGGCTGTAAGCACACGGATTTATTTCTGGACTTACCATTCTAGTCCGTTGATCATGTCTGTCTGTTTTTATATCAATATTATGCTGTTTTGGTTAATGTAGTCATATATATATATATATATGAATTTTTTTATATATATGTATATACACACACATATATATATGTGTGTGTGTGTGTGTGTGTGTGTGTGTTTTTGAGACAGAGTCTAACTCTGTCACCCAGGCTGAAGCACAGTGGCGTGATCTCGGCTCACTGCAAGCTCTGCCTCCTGGGTTCCTGCCATTCTCCTGCCTCAGCCTCCTGAGTAGTTGGGAATACAGGCGCCCACCACTATGCCCGGCTAATCTTTTATATTTTTAGTTGAGACGGGGTTTCACCTGTGTTAGCCAGGATGATCTCGATCTCCTGACCTCGTGATCCACTCATCTCAGCCTCCCAAAGTGCTGGGATTACAGGCGTGAGCTACTGTGCCCAGCCCTTGTGATATATTTTAAAGTTAGGTAGTCTGATGCCTCCAGTTTTGTTCTTTTTGTACAGGACTGCGTTGGCTCTTTTGACTCTTTTTTGGTTCCATATAAATTTTAGGATTGTTTTTTGAAATCTGTGAAAAATGACATTGTCCTTTTGATAGTGTTTGCATTGAATCTGTAGATTGCTTTGGGTGGTATGATCATTTTAATGAAATTAATTCTTCTGACCCAAGAGCATCAGATATCTTTCTATTTATTTGTGTCCTCTTCAATTTCTTTCATTAGCATTTTGTAGTTTTTCTTGAGGATATCTTTTACTTTCTTGATTAAATTTACTCCTAAGTGTTTTATGTATGTATGTATGTATGTATTTATTTATTTTTGGCTATTGTAAATGGGATTGCTTTGTTGATTTCTTTCACAGCTGGTTCATTATTGGTGAATGGAAATGTTACTGATTTTTGTACGTTGATTTTCTATCCTGCAATTTAACTTACTTTGTTTACCGGTTATAAGAGTTTTCTGATGGAATATTTAGGGTTTTCTCGATGTAAGATCATGTCATCAGTAAGGAGGGACAATTTGACATTCTCTTTTACAGTTTGGATGTCTTCTTTTTCTTTCTCTTGTCTAATTGCTCTGGCTAGGACTTCCAGTACTATGTTGAATAGGAGTGGTGAAAATGGGCATCCTTGTCTTGTTCCAGATCTTAGAGGAAAGGTTTTCAGCTTGTCCCCGTTCAGTATGATGTCAGCTGTGGTTTTTCATACAAGACCTTTATCATACTGAGGGATGTTCCTTCTATTCCGAGTTTATTGCTAGTTTTTGTCATGAAAGGATGTTAACAAAATTTTATCAAAAGCTTTTTCTCTATGTATTGAGATGATCATGTGGTTTGGTCCTTCATTCCACTTTTTAGATTTATTTTCATTATAGTTAATTTTTTACCGAGTGGTTCTTACAGAGACAGCTTCATTTTGTGGATGTGATGTATCATGTTTATTGATTTGTGTATGTTGAACCATTCTTGCATCCCTGTATAAATCTCCCTGGATCATGGTGTGCTATCTTTTTGATGCACTTTTGGTTTCAATTTGCTAGTATTTTGCTGAGGACCAGGACTGTTACTAGTAGTTTTCTTTTTGTGTTTTGTCCTCTGATTTTGGCATCAGGATAAATGCTAGACTCATAGAATGAGTTACAGAGAGTTCTTTCCTCTTCAATTTTTTCAATAGTTTCAGGAGGATTGATATTAGTCCTTCTTTATATATTTGGTAGAATTCAGCTGTGAATTTATCCAGCCCTGGGTTTTTCTTTTTGGGAGACTTTTTATTACTGATTCAGTCTCACTACTCATTATTAGTCTGTTCAGCTTTCAAATGTATTTTGTATTCATTCAATAAATTTTTTACTTCTAAAATTTCTTTTTGTTCTTTAAAAAATATCTATCTCTTGGTAAATTTCTCTTTCATATCTTGAATTGTTTTCCTGATTTCTCTGTATTTTTTTCAGTACAAAGAAACCTGTATTTGCAGCATTCTCTTGTATCACACTGAGCTGCTTTAAATTCAGTATTTTGAATTCTTTATCCAGGATTTCATGAATTTCTTTTTGCTTGGGATCTGTTGATGGAAAATTATTGTGTTCCTTTGGGGGTGTCATATTTCCTTGTTCTTGTTTCCTTGTTCACATTTTCTCTTCCCTTATATTGATATCTCTGCATCTGGTAAAACAATAACTTCTTCCAATTTCTTGAAGTTGCTTTTGCTGGGGAGGATTTTCCCTGAAGATGTATATGCATTTTTGGTTGCATAGGGTGTTTTACTTTGATTTTAGGTGCATGCAGGAGTGTAGACATCGAATAATTTCTTCAGCTGTAAACAGTATCAGTAGTATCTATGATTTCCTCAGTGGCTTACGGTGTGGTTGTTAGTAGAGTCTAACTCCCCTCTCCCTAGGCAGCAGGTATGATGTGAGCAATGGCAGTAGCAATGGTGGAGCCACCCTCTGGAGCCCACGCAGTCTGTGCTAGTTTTAGTGTTGGTTGTGACAGGTTGTGTAGGCCAGTCCCTTGGCCTACTGGTAGTGCATGTGAGTGGGTGCTTGCTGTGGTGATATCAGCAGGTTGGGTCAGCCTGTTTAGGTGCCAGTGAAGGTAGACTAGATTTGGCAATCTCCAGGCCTCTGGATAGTGTGTTTGAGTTCTAGAGGGATGGGACTGGACTGGCTGTATTGACCTTGCCATGACTATGACTGCTTGCAGAAAAGAGAAAGTGAGAAGTTTAGAGTAAAAAATTTCCTTTTTTAAGTAAATGAGGGAGAAATGGCACACATTATCTCTATTCGCATTCTATGTCAAGAACTTCATCACATGGCCACACAAACTGCAAGGAAGACTGGGAAGTGTACTTACAGTGTGACCAGGATGAAGGGAGAAACAGACTTTTTGGGTACAAGCAGCTGCCTGTCAGATTCTCCTTCTGGAAGGCTCCTGGAATTACTTCATCCTCTTTTTCTGCAGATTGTGGTCTGAAATTTTGGTCCTATCCACTTACTACCTTGAGAATGAAGCTGGCCCAGGGAGAAGGGCAGATCCAAGGGAAATGTGGAGAATTCCCATTCTAAGGGAATGTCACTGAAGCTACTGGATTAAGTCAACCCAGAAGCCTTCCCTATTGCTGGACTCCCAATTATGTCAGCCACCAACTGTTTCTTGTCATGCTGGTTAACCTTGAAATTTCTGTTTCTTGAAGTATGATGTTTTATAAATTAACCATACTAACATAGGAGTTATTAAGAAATTGTTTTTAGACAACTAGAAAGGGTAAAAGAGTTCTCAGTGAAATTTTCCTTCAATAAAAAGCAGCCCCCAAAACCATTTCTTCCCTAACAGAAAGCAGCCTGAAAAGTCAAGCTGCAAGCATAAATGTGCAAGCTAGAAGCTTTTATATGTAAATGCCAGCAGTTGTACCTGGAAGTCAGGTATGTTCAATATGGCGTTTTGTGCTCTCTTTTCCTTGTCACCACCTGTGCAGGTGTCATAGTGACCGCTAGGTAGAAGCCACATTTGCATAATAAAAAATTAGGGTGGTAGGGCCAGTCTTTTCATGGGCTATTTAAATAGCACACCTGGTCAAACCAATTTTCTGGGTCCAAGGTAAATCAATCACTGTGTCCTCAAGCCTCTGTGCAAAATTGATTGTGTTCCACCCCAAACCTGGAGACCTTCTCTTGGGCAGTCTGCTTTCTCAGCATGAGAAAGCTTTCCTTCTCTTGTCTATTGAACTTTCCACTTCTAAACTCAATCTTTGTGTGTCCATGTCCTGAATTCTTTCTTGGAGCAAGACAAAGAACCACCGGTATATCCTCAGACAACAGAGCCATTTCCATACCACTACTGAGAGACACTGTTATTTACACTGAGAAAGGAAATTAATCTGGGGACCCCGAACACATTTAGCCAAAGGGAAGAGTCAAGCTGGGAACTGGGTCATGAAAATCTGCCTTCCCCTTTTAGTTCCTAAATAAGATGGCTACAAGATGAAGAGCTACACACTTCCCCCATATTTTGCCCACAAGGAAATTACTAGTGAATTGTTAAAACTTCACCACGGCAGTGCAAATTGATAGCTTATCTTTATAAGGTGCAGTTACCTCAGCTCACCAGACCTAAACGCATATCTGATTGTTCCGCTACCCCATGTTGTCTGTGTTATCTTATGTAAAATGCAGATTCCTGCATTTTTCCTCTGCTCCTTTCATGTCATCTTACGTAAAAAATGTACTTACCTGAAAACTGTGTGCTTCTCAATATCCTGCCCTTTCCACTTTAAATTTGGAGCCCTCAAAATCACCTTTGGAGAAAGGCATAGATCTGTCTCCTGGGTTAGTCCTTAACTTTGGCAAATAAATCTCATAAAATGATTGAGACTTGTCTCATCATTTTTTTTGATTGACATGTGGTAACCACAAAGGGATCCTGAGTGAAAGATACCTGGCTTGCTGCAGTTTGCCTCTTGGTGCTTGGTACTAGCTTGGGCACCTCAGAGCCCAAACTGATAGGATGATTTGCCAAAGTCTGGGACTTCTTTCCTCCAGGGAATCTTCCAGCGTTTTTCAGTTGGGGATCTGAAGTTTGAATGTTGTTAAAAAAAAAAAAAGTATTTTGTGCGAGTTTTTCCACTCGTTTCCATCAAGGAAGGCAAGCTCATCTGCCTCTGCGTCAATGGAGAGTAGTCTTCAGCTTGGGCCCCCATCACTAGGTAAGAAACTGGTTTGGGGTTCTGTCTTGCAAATTCTTTTAAATGACTAACAATAGCATTAACAACAAGCTGGTGTTAATTTCTTGCTTACACTTAGAACACTCAGAAATCGTATAATTTGTGTGATCATTGTGAGTTTTGCTTAACTGTTTTGTTTGTTTATGTTTTTGTGTATGTGTATATGTGTATGGTCAAATCCCTGTTGGATTTGACCAACACCAAAACCCTCTAGCTCATTAGTGTGGAATCTTCCACTCTGAAGAAATAGAATACCTTGCTCCCCTTAGCCTTTCTAGGCATTCTCAGGTGACTAAGAATCACGTGAGGGTGTCTGGGAGAAATGCTCCCTAAGATGTGCAGTGGCTCTAAATAAGGTCCCCCCTCAGAAGAACATACTTATCTTCTAATCTCAGTTGGCAGGTGCATATAAGGAACTGACCCCTCCTGCACCTTGAGCCCCAACACGTTGCACCTGGTAGCTGCAATATGTGTGGACCAAACCAGCGTGAAAAGCTAGGTTTCCAAGCAGCGCATTTTGGGTGTTCTACATGTCCTGACTTAGTCAAATCCAAAGAGGAACTCTAAATTATGGAAAACGAGGCCTCTAAGACCTCAGCAGCTACGCAAGATAAACTTTCCCCTTTAGAAACTCTGGCTGGGTATATGCAAAATACTTATGGTGAATCATCATGCAAATATTTAACCAAGTGGACCACTATAACTGAAGCAGTTTCTAAATTACAATGGCTTAAATGGGGATCTTTTGAGATGCCCAAATTAGTGTACCTGCAAACCAAGATGGAAAACGGAAGGACAAAAACTAAACAACCAGAATGGGAGAGCCATTTTTAGTGGTATCTGGAAAGTAGCAAAAGTGGGAAAGACCATCTCATCTCCCTACAGGAGGTGAACAAACAAGTTAGAAATGCTAGTCAAGAATTCTCTAATCTTTTAACTCCCTTAAAGAAATCCTCAGGGTCTCTTGCTTCCTCTGAGGCACCTCCCTCATCTCCACCTCCACTCCCACTCTACCCTGATCTCTCTGAAATTCCCAGACCAGATATGTCCCTTACTTCTCCTGCATGCTTAACACTCGCTTAACACAAGGCAGTTGGGAATCTGATTTCAAAGACCCCACCCGTTGACGATTACCTGACAGCCCCAGTGCAGCATCTCATTTGGAAGATGTGGAAAAGGGGACTCTGCAGGGACTTCCCTCATGATAACCCCATTTTGTGACCAACAAATAACAGGTTAGGGAACCCCATTGGTTGTCTACCAACCCTGGTCAAAGGCCAGATTACTAGGCATAAAGAATTTCCTGACCCTCACAAATATCCAGTTGGGTTTGCCTGAGAATTTGAGCTCATTATCAGAACCAATGACCCAGGTCATTCAGACCTTTATCAGCTAGTCCACATGTTGATCTCAGAAGCTAAAGCTAAAGAATGACTGGAAAAAGCATAATGGTCAGATCCTATAGCAGATTTGACCCCTGAAGGCCCAATAGCATCGCAAGAACCAGCCCCACCGAATTCAGAAGACAGGCATAAAAACATGCAGGAATGAGTCACTGCTCTTTTAAATAGCATTCCTTCAGTGGGTTATGGATTGGAATAAAATCCAACAATGCTGCTAGAACCCAAATGAATCAGTTTTAGATTATTTCACACATTCTGATAAAACTTTAAGACAGTGTTGCAATATGTCAGCTAATTGCTTTAAAAACAATAAAAATGATACATTATTATATGTAAATTTCTTTATTAATTTTTTTTTTTTTTTTGAGACGGAGTCTCGCTGTGTCACCCAGGCTGGAGTGCAGTGGTACGATCTCGGCTCACTGTAACCTCTGACTCCCTGGTTCAAGCAATTCTCCTGCCTCAGCCTCCTAAGTAGCTGGAATGACAGTCATGTACCATCATGCCTAGCTAATTTTTGTACTTTCAGTAGAGACAGGATTTCACCATGTTGGCCAGGATGGTCTCGATTTCCTGACCTCGTGATCTACCTGTCTTGGCTTTCCAAAGTGCTGGAATTACAGGCACGAGCCACTGCGCCCAGACAAAAAATTTCTCAATTACACGGACTAGATGATGATTTAGCCACCCTTGTAAAACACCACATGACAAATTGGGCCATAGCCAGAACTAATGAACTAGTTAACCTAGCTGACCAATTAGCCCACACTATGATAAAAAAGGAAAAACAAGATTGAAGATTGCTTGAGTTATGCATTTACAGCTAAAGCAATTAACTTCTCAAACCTCTTGGCCGCAGGAAGATTCTAAGCTTCCTCAGTCTGAGAACTCTTCACTCCCAGTCTGTTACTACTATAAAGACTGGGACTCCTTAAGAGGAATTGCCTTAGGCTGAGAGAAAAGGCAGGAAAATGCAACTCTGGAAGACGAGGGATGCTCCAAGGAAATGCAGGGATTTCACCTCTTCAAATATTCTACCCTGACAGACAAATTGGGAGAGACGAATAAAATAAACTGTAAGCTTACAACTGCCTTAATTGACGCAGGTGTGACTATATTTCTGATAACTCCCATCTTAATTAGAACCTCATTGTTGGAGTAATGAAAGAATTTACATGGCGGGTGTGTCTAATAAAATAATCTTTTGTTTTAAGTCCAAACCTGTACCTTACCGGTTCATCAGGTTCAGCTCCTCCACTGAAGGCTCTAAGTGTGACATGCTCAGTAGGTCCCATATGTTTCTTATATGCCCTGGGTCACCTGTCAATCTTTTGGGCTGTGATCTCCTCAACATCCATAATGCCCATATCTCTTTTTCATAAAAAGGTGAACTTTTTTTAGAATTGGAGCCACGGTACCAAAAATACCAAATTAAAAAATGTCCTGACAATGTACCACAATTTACTACTAGTAATGTTAAAACATCAGCTTGTGACTGGGAAAATGAAATGGAGACAGACGAGGAAATATTGGGGGGAAGAGAAAACATTGGAATAAAAAGCAGGAAACATTACAACTCTTTCTAGCTTCCCCAATCTTCTTTTTAACGCCAGAAGCAGAGCACTCACTCAAGGATGTCCCCTCCCATTTATGGTCTCAGTCAAATACAGATATAGGAAAAATATTCTCAGCCACTCCAATAAAGGTAGAAATGAATCCAAAGAAACCCCTACCCAACCTTAAACAATATTTTCTACGACAGGAAGCCATAGATGGAACTGCCCCTATCATACAAGATTATCTGATAAATGGGGCTCATTATTCCCTGCACAAGCCCCTGCAACAGTCCTATGTTCCCCGTAAAGAAACCAAGCGGGAGAGGACAGAGAGTTGTGCAGGACTTGAGAGCAATAAACAATACTGTAATGCCCAGGTACCCAGTAGTCCAAACCCGCATACCCTTCTATCAGCTAAACCCACTACCAGCCAGTATTTCTCAGTTGTGGATCTCTGTAGTACCTTCTTTAGTATTCCTGTAGATCCAGACAGCCAGTATTTGTTTGCTTTTGCTTGGAAAGAACAGCAATATATTGGACTGCAATGTCCCAAAGGGTATACAGAAAGTCCGACTTACTTTTCCCAAATATTAAAAGCTGATTTAGATTTAATTTTTCCCCGGGGCTCAATACTCATTCAGTATGTGGATGACTTTCTCCTTTGTCCAGACACATTATCTATCCTTTCAGGAAGATAGTCTATATCTACTCAAACAGCCACCAAGGGACACAAAATGTCCAAATACAAACTTCTGCTATGATTACTGCAAGTTAAGTGTTTGGGGCATATTATCTTGGTCAAAAGACTGAGTATTAACCCTGACAGAGTGAGAGGAATTTTAGCTTTCCCAATGCCCATCGCTAAGAAAAAACTTAGAGGATTTTTAGGCCTGGGAGGCTGTTGTAGAAACTAGATACCATATTTCTCCCTTATGTCTCAACCTCTGTATGCATACCTAAAAAATAAACAACCTGATCCCATCGGGTGGACTCCAGAGGCACAATCAGCTGTACAACAAATAAAGGAAATTCTAACTAATGCCCCAGCCTAAGGCACCCAAATTGCCTTTCTCCCTTTTCGTACATGAAACTAGAGGTACTGCACCCAGCGTACTGACCCAGAGCCATGGTGATCATCAGAGACCTATAAGCTATTATAGCCAACACCTGTACCCTGTGGGTCCAGGGCTGCTTCCTTGTGTGACAGCAATATCAGCCATGATCCTTCTGTACAAGTCTGTTGAAGATATAGTTATGGGTTCCCCTCTTACCATTTTTGTGCCACATTCTCTTGAGGCTCTTCGAAACTCTCATCATACTCAACATCTGTCTGTCAACTGGTTAGCCTCTTATGAAATTTTGCTTTTATCATCTCCTAATATTACAATTTCCTGCTGTAATAATCTTAATCCAGCCACTCTCTTGCCAGGCCCTTCCAATGAAACCCCCCATGACTGCGTTCTGATGACTGACCGACTTCTCTCCCCCAGGACAAACCTACAGGAGATGCACTGGATAATGCTGAATGGTATACAGATGGATCTTATTTAAGAGGAGAGGATGAAAATTTTAGAGCAGGATATGCTGTGGTTTCCTTACTAGAGGTAATTAAAGCCAGTCCTCGTCCCCAGACCAGATCAGCTGAAGAGGCCAAATTGATTGCCCTGACCCGAGCTTGTCAACTGGCAAAAAGACAAAGCTGCAACCATTTACACTGACAACTGCTACGCTTTTGGGCTTGCTCATGACTTTGTTATGTTATGGAAAGAGAGAGGATATTTAACCTCCTTGGGGCAACGCATAAAACATGGACAACAAGTATCAGAGCTGTTAGAAGCTATTCTAAAACCAAAATATTTGGCAACTGTAAAAATCCCAGGTTATTCAAAATTAGACACCAAAGAAAGTTAGGGTAACCAACTGGCTGATGCTACAGCTAAAAGGGCAGCACCTGAGCCACCAGTCCCAATTCAGGAAATGGCCATGAAACCCTAAATACTTAAAAACATGTTGAAAGAAACCCAGAGCATAGCTCCTACAGAAGAGAAATCTACGTGGAAATAGGCAGGGGGATACTTGTCTCTTGAAAGTGAAATATGATGTGGACCTAATAATAAACCCATTATTCAAAGGGATGTCAGGTGTCCCTTATGGAATATGTTCATAATCTAACCCATTGGAATCTAAATAAAATAATACCCTGGTGTAAACGATATTACTGGAAACCATCCTTCACAGTGGCACCAAAAGGTGACTCTCGATGTGCTATTTGTCCCAAATATAACTTAGGAAAGACCCTCCATGGGGCCCAGGGTCATTTTTTACTTCTGGCTGGACCTTTTGAGGTATGGCAGCTTGACTTTATCTGGCTGCCATCATCTCAAGGTTGGAAATATGTTTTTGTAATGGTCTGCATGTTTGCCCATTGGGTTGAAGCTTTTCCCTGCAGGCAAGCAGCAGCCGTGGCAGTTGGAAAATTCTACTAGAAAAAATTATCCCACTGTGCGGAGTCCCCTGTGAACTTCACAGTGACAGGGGAGCTCACTTTACTGGCCAGGTTATTCAAAATGTTTGTGAAATTTGACCCATATTTCAACATTTCCATTGTGCCTACCATCCCCAGTCCTCAGGCCTGGTAGACAGGACCAGTGGAATAATTAAAACACAATTGGCTAAGCTCACAGAGGCATTTCACCTCCCTGGCCCAAAGCTGCTTACACTCTGATCTACCCCTTTTGGAAAACATTAACTTTCCCCTTATGAAATTATAACAGGAAGGCCCATGTGTATGGGAATGAACATAACCAATCCAACTCTTCCAAGGGAGATATATAGCAATATTGTGAGGGACTCATTTATTATCTTAAAAAAAATTAAGATTTGGACCAGGCGCCGTGGCTCATGCCTGTAATCCCAGCATTTTGGGAGGCCGAGGCAGGTGGATCATGAGGTCAGGAGTTCAAGACCAGCCTGGTCAATATGCTGAAAACTGTTCCTACTAAAAATACAAAAATTAGCTGGGTGTGGTGGCATGCACCTGTAGTTCCAGCTACTTGGGAGGGTGAGGCAAAAGAATCCCTTGAACCCGGGAGGCAGAGGTTGCAGTGTGCTGAGATCCCTTGAACCCAGGAGGCGGACGTTGCAGTGTGCTGAGATCATGCCACTGCACTCCAGCCAGGGTGACAGAGTGAGACTCCGTCTCAAAAAAAAAAAAAAGAAAAAAAAGAAATCAAGATTTAATAAATAATTCTTCTCACACTGTGCTTCCTGAAGATAAGATGCCTGGTCATAGTCTGCAACTCAGAAATTTTGTCTACTGGAAAGGACATCTAATAAAGGATTTCCTTCAACCCCAGTGGAAGGGGTACCGTAGCAGGTATTATTGACTAATTCATATGCCACAAAATTAGAGGGTATAGACTCATGGATTCACATCTCTCATCTTAAAAAGGCACAACCTCCTGAGTGGACTGTAACTCCCACCAAAGACCTTTGCCTCCAGTTCATTAAACATCAACCTTTAACACAGGATTAGAAGCGGACGACAGCTGTTGTGGACTGCTTAAACCCAAGACATAGAACCAGACCTGTATACAAAAGAATGCCTATGTTTATTGTACAATAACCATTACCATTATTGTCCTAGATGTGTTGGCAACCGCTGTCTTATAAAGAACAGAGCACTTATCTTGTCTGATTTAACACCCTTTAGTAACTAAATAAATTTCACAACCTTGAAATGAGACTTATCTCATCATTTTTCTCCATTGACACTTTTTTGTTTCTACAAACAATATGACAATGAACATCTTTGTATAAATATCTTTGTATACATGACAATTTCTATAGAATAGAGTCTGAGATACATAATTGTGTCAAAGGATACATGTATTTAAAATTATGGACAATATTGCCAAATCGCCCCCAAATACATTTAGTATCATTTTGATTCCACAATGACCACTTTCCTCCCCTAATGGCCTGGAATATCTTCCTTTGAGTCCTTTTATGTCTTGATTTTATAGTATGGCTTTTGCAGAGGAGCATTTTGTTAACATGGATTCTCCTTTGCTGCCGGCATTTAAGATTAGCTCCTATTTCTAACCTCATATTGCCCTCGCTCCTTCTCTGTTTACTAATCTGGCTATAACTCTAATAAGAAGCATACTCTTTACAAAGGCTGCTTATACTTCCACAAAAATGAATGTCTGAAATTAAAAATAATGCATAATTAAATAGTATAAGTTTTACTCTGTAGGGAAATTTGCTCAATAATAGAGGCTGATCTCATATTTTTCCTTTTGGGTTAAAATATTTAGGTCCACTTTAAAATGTCTAACCAAGTTTTCTTTTTTCAGAGGGAGAATTAAATGCAGTCTTCATTCATTTTTAATCAAAGTGCTCTCAAGTTAGAACATGTTAAAAAATGTATTCTGTCTCATGAGGGACAGGACAACCCTAAACGGTGTTGTTTTTCTCAGTTGTTTACAGCCCTCATGTGAAACTTCCTAAATTGGGAAGCAGTGATTGAGACAGGGACACTGAGGTCAGGAGAACCTAGGAAGCTCTTTATTATTTTTTTTTTTAATTTTTATTTATTTATTTATTTATTATACTTTAAGTTCTAGGGTACATGTGCATAACGTGCAGGTTTGTTACATATGTATACTTGTGCAATGTTGGTGTGCTGCACCCATCAACTCGTCAGCACCCATCAATTCATCATTTATATCAGGTATAACTCCCCAATGCAATCCCTCCCCCCTCCCCCCTCCCCATGATAAGCCTAGTGTGTGATGTTCCCCTTCCCGAGTCCAAGTGATCTCATTGTTCAGTTCCCACCTATGAGTGAGAACATGCGGTGTTTGGTTTTCTCTTCTTGTGATAGTTTGCTAAGAATGATGGTTTCCAGCTGCATCCATGTCCCTACAAAGGACGCAAACTCATCATTTTTGATGGCTGCATAGTATTCCATGGTGTATATGTGCCACATTTTCTTAATCCAGTCTGTCACAGATGGACATTTGGGTTGATTCCAAGTCTTTGCTATTGTGAATAGTGCTGCAATAAACATACGTGTGCATGTGTCTTTGTGGTAGAATAATTTATAATCCTTTGGGTATATACCCAGTAGTGGGATGGCTGGGTCATATGGTACATCTAGTTCTAGATCCTTGAGGAATCGCCATACTGTTTTCCATAATGGTTGAACTAGTTTACAATCCCACCAACAGTGTAAAAGTGTTCCTATTTCTCCACATCCTCTCCAACACTTGTTGTTTCCTGATTTTTTAATGATGGCCATTCTAACTGGTGTGAGATGGTATCTCATTGTGGTTTTGATTTGCACTTCTCTGATGGCGAGTGATGATGAGCATTTTTTCATGTGTCTGTTGGCTGTATGAATGTCTTCTTTTGAGAAATGTCTGTTCATATCCTTTGCCCACTTTTTGATGGGGTTGTTTGTTTCTTTCTTGTATATTTGTTTGAGTTCTTTGTAGATTCTGGATATTAGCCCTTTGTCAGACGAGTAGATTGCAAAAATTTTCTCCCATTCTGTAGGTTGCCTGTTCACTCTGATGGTAGTTTCTTTTGCTGTGCAGAAGCTCTTTAGTTTAATGAGATCCCATTTGTCAATTTTGGCTTTTGCTGCCGTTGCTTTTGGTGTTTTAGACATGAAGTCCTTGCCCACGCCTATGTCCTGAATGGTACTACCTAGGTTTTCTTCTAGGGTTTTTATGGTATTAGGTCTAACATTTAAGTCTCTAATCCATGTTGAATTAATCTTTGTATAAGGAGTAAGGAAAGGATCCAGTTTCAGCTTTCTACTTATGGCTAGCCAATTTTCCCAGCACCATTTATTAAATAGGGAATCCTTTCCCCATTTCTTGTTTCTCTCAGGTTTATCAAAGATCAGACAGCTGTAGATGTGTGGTATTATTTCTGAGGACTCTGTTCTGTTCCATTGGTCTATGGCTCTGTTTTGGTACCAGTACCATGCTGTTTTGGTTACTGTAGCCTTGTAGTATAGTTTGAAGTCAGGTAGCATGACGCCTCCAGCTTTGTCCTTTTGACTTAGGATTGTCTTGGCAATGCGGGCTCTTTTTTCAAAATCTCCTTAAGCTGATAAGCAACTTCAGCAAAGTCTCAGGATACAAAATTAATGTGCAAAAATCACCAGCATTCTTATACACCAGTAACAGACAAGCAGAGAGCCAAATCAGGAATGAACTTCCATTCACAATTGCTTCAAAGAGAATAAAATACCTAGGAATCCAACTTACAAGAGATGTAAAGGACCTCTTCAAGGAGAACTACAAACCACTGCTCAGTGAAATCAAAGAGGACACTAACAAATGGAAGAACATACCATGCTCATGGATAGGAAGAATCAATATCGTGAAAATGGCCATACTGCCCAAGGTTATCTATAGATTCAATGCCATCCCCATCAAGCTACCAATGAGTTTCTTCACAGAATTGGAAGCTCTTTATTTTTATCTCCCATTACTATGACTGCTTCTGAGAATGGCATCACCCACAAATTATTCTGGGGGAAGCAGGGAGACAGGAGTAGAGGGACTAAATGGTGGCAAGAGGACCAGGGAAGCCAGGTAGCACTAACCTAGGCAAGAAATTAAATGGGCCTAAACTACCCAGTGAGGAAGGAGGGAGGATAAGGGAGAGATGAGTCTGTGAGATATTAATAGTTAACCTTTAGGTGAGCACTGACCACATGCCAGGCACTGGGCTTAACGCTTTACATGTATTATCTTCATTAATTCTCCCTTATAGCAATGCTAAAGTGTTACTTCAATATTTTACAGATAAAGGAGTTGAAGCTAGAAGACACTAAATAACTAGCCCAAGGTTGTGCAGCAAAGTAGGATTCGACCCGGGCCATGTGACTCTGCAGCCCATGTGTTTGCACTCGGTACCACAGTGGTCTTTGCTCTGTGTTAGAGACACACTTGATAAGGCTCATAGACTGTTGGATATGAGGCATGAGGGTCAGAGTGTCAAAGGTGATGTCTTTCAGTGGAAACGTAACTATTAGTAAATGGTATTGCTATTCCTTGGAAGAGGTGTTAAAAGATAATTTTCAAAGAAAGTAGAATGGTGATTCATACAAATATAAGATAGACTCATGTTAGAGATTTTATTTCACTTGTTATTAAAAAGGAAATTGGTAAGATGTTACAATCAGTTCAAAAGGAAATTTAAAGATAAAATACACATGTATAAATCAGGAATGTTGAAATGAATGTGCAAATGGAGGCAAAACTAGTTATCCGCACAGTGGGGAAGGGACACCAATTAGACTTCTACTGGACATTATCTACATGTCTATAGACAAGAGTTATTTTGCATTGCTATTAGTTAGCTACAATTTATTGAGTTATAAAATAGTTACCAAAGAATAAAAATCAGATAACCTCATTAATGTCCTTAGTCAATGTGTAATTATTCACGGAAATTATTCATTTCCCTACAGAGGATAAGGATGATGACATCAGTAGTTAAGTAAGGACTGTTGGGGAAATAAGGACTGTTGGGAAATGAGGTTAATTTCGGGCATATTGCATTTGAGAGGCCTGTGACATACTGTGGTGTCAATGCCCTATGAGGAGCTAGGTCTATGGCCTAGAAAAAATAAATCAGGTGATAAAACACACATCTTGCTTAGGTAACATAGTAATAATAGCTGTCATTTATTGAACACATACCTTGTACAGTATTTATGCTAAGTACTTCATGTGGATCATGCCATTTAATCCTCATAACACCCTTGTGAGGCAAAATAAATGTTCAGAAGATAACTTCTATGTTATAGAAGGGAAAACTGTGGCTTAGGAAAAGTAAGTGACTTGCTCAAGGTCACACAGCTAGTAAGTGGCAGGGTCCTTGCTCCTAAGCACTGGGCTTGTTCTCCAAGCATCTCCAAGTGATGGGACATGGAAAGACCCAGAGCATTGGTACATGAGAAGATAGGTAATTTTACTTAAGACTGATCTAGCAGGGGGTACTATTAATAGACATTAAAAATAATTTCAGAAAACATAAAATTACTCTTGGTGATGAAATGCCTCAGAAGCTCTTCTGATTTAAATAGTGTGCAAGAAACAGAGTAATGTCAAAATGTTTTACATATTTCTTATTTTGCTAGGTTTATGAGAATTCACTCTTTCATTTTCTGACCAGAAAAAAATGATACGTTTTTCAGTAGTGTGCATGGAATAATTTCTAGACTAGAAATGAGAAACCTTTCTTTCTTTTGAGTCTGTTCTATGATATAGTCCTAGAGTAGGCCAAGCACAGCCATAGTCAGGAAAAAAAAGGAGGAATAAGCAGGGAAAAAGATGCATGTGGAGATTCAAACCCATGGATTCAGAAATGAAAGGTGTATATAAAGGGAAAGATATGAAAATCTAGGCACACTGTGAACTATTGACAATTGACAGGCGGACAGGTCCACACACACTCATAGGGAGAGTGAGAAAGGGAGAGAGACCTACAGATACTTTCATGGAGTAACATTCTTGTAATATGGCTTTTGCGATATCACTACTAAGGCTTCTGGAGTCATTTGGACATTGGAGACTGTGGGCTTAAATGGTAAAGAGCCTATGATGTATGTTCTGGAGTCTCGTGTTCTGACTCAGCCACATTTTACCTGTTACTTGGGACAAATCAGTTGACATCTCCTTGTCTGAGTTTTCTTACTTGTCAAATTGTGTATGTAGTACAGTCGTCTTCCCAATCACATAATTATTGTGAGGATTCAGTGAGATAACAGTTGGCATTTTATTAATTTTAAAGTAGTATAAAACGTGCAGCATTATAATTACTGCTGTAGTCTTTACATAATATGTGTTTTGTTTTTGCTGGCACCACCACTAATGTTTGGCACAGATTCAAAGGCAGCAGGGGAGGTTTCGTGTGTGTGTGTGTGTGTGTGTGTGTGTGTGTTTGTGTTTATAGTGAAAGAAAGGGAAGGCTTCAGGTACTCTCATTGGTGATTGTTAGCATGGGGAAGGTGGAGGTGGGTTAACTAGAAGCAAGACATCATATGGGACTGGTTTGGGAAGTTTATTTGGCTTTCTTTGGTCACTCCTGAGTTGGAAGCAGGGGCAACAAGTAGAGAAGCTGGCACTCATTAACCAAGTCCTGACTGCTCTGAGCTGATTCCTGCAGGGGTTGTGGGTTAGAAATCTATTGCTGTAAATGGTCTGGGCATTGTCCATATGTATATTCAGTCTCCCAGTGCAGTAGATACGATCAGGTTCAGGTGGCCACTTGTGTCATGATTTGCCACTGTGGCCTGGGAGTTTATCCTTCCCTGTTTCACCTTGGGCACTAAACTTCCCCCCCAGTCAGCTTCATGAGGAAAGTTAAAATACCAGCTTTGTTTCAATGGAGGGAAAAGCATTTCTAGGAGTAACCTAGATTGTATGCAGTGCGGGCAATTCTTCATTATGAGTTTCTGTGGTAAGAGTGAAATAGGTCACGAGGAAAAGTAAGAAATGGAAAAATACTGAAGAGCTGGCAGAGCCAAAGTTGGGGAGAAGTGATCTGTATCTAGACAGGCCCCATAGAGCTCACTCTTTCCTGACTCCACAGTTTTTGAATCTTGTTCTTGCATCCAAACTGTGGTCCTCTCTGTGAGGTGAGGTTTACCCACAGGGTTTTCCATATAAGCCATGAGGTGAAGTGAAGCAAAGCCTTTCCTGGTTATGAGTCATATCTTCATCAGATGTAACTGTGAGACAGGCGGGGTCTAGTTTGGTTGAAAACTGCTGCTTTTGACCTGATGTTTGCTTTCGTTCCTCTTTTTCTTTCCCTTTTTTCCTCTCCCGGCTTTCTCTCCATTAAAAGCTTCTTGGCTGTGCTCTTTATCTAATGAATTCCAGTTGAATTTGGTTGATTCTCACTGACTCTTTCAAAGGAGGCAGCTCAATTTGCCTCTTACAGCAGGGTAATCTAAGGAGGATCTAACCAGGCGGAGTTTTTCCTTCGGCTGCTGGAGGCTGGCTCTAAGAGCCCGTGGAGGTGGTGGTTTTCTGTGGAATCTGACTTAGGTCTTTGGGAGGCCAGCTGGGGTACCAGCTTTGTTATAAAGAGTATTCTGGAGGAACGAACAGTCCTAGGCAGGTACAGTCCTTTGGGAAACTCTCAAGGTAACTCATTGAACCCCCTATCCTTTTGTGGGCATTATTCATAGACTCCTCATCTTTTTCTCTGTTTTCTGAACCTTTAATAAGAGAACAAAAGATCACTTGAAACAATCAATTTCCAGGTTTATTTTTTACTTTTAATAAGCCAATACTATAAGAAGAGCACCATTTCAGCACAACACAATCATTTGTGAAGTAAGGGGTTTTAGTTTAGATCTGTGAAAATAGTTTATATGGGAAAGAGGTATGATGGCTCAGAGTGCTGTCAAGAACAGCTTTCTTTCTAAAATGAACCTGTAACTTTCCAACAACCTTCAAATGAAATCTCAGTTATCATTCTCTAGCGTTAGATATAGTGGAGCTGGGAGAGGCTCGGGAATACCAGTGGTAGCCCTGGGGCCAGCCAGGGAAGCGAGAGTGTGCCCTTTATTAGTGAATATGGTTTATAACTGTGAAGGCAATATTGCTGTAAGAGAGGAATTGGAGCACTGTAAATCTACTCTGTGCATCTGCCATTTAGGAAATCTTTTACTTATAGGAAAATCAGAAAAATAGCCACAAGCAAAGCCAGAAAGCTAAAGAGTTTAAGAAAACTTTCAAAGGGAGATGGAGACTCTTGTACAACTCGACCTTTGGTGACCTTGAATGTTCGGTCCCACTGGGTCATGATGGCATTTCTGGCTCCTTCCCATTTTCCTGGGCCAGTCAAGCGGAACTGGTATGGTGAGCATGGGCCAAAGAAGACGGTCAGAGCCAGGTGTGGATCCGTTAGGAGCATAGAGAACAGCTTGGGTTTTGCATTGATATAGGTCAGGAGTTCATCTATGTATGTGATATAATCTGATTGTAAAGCCTTGCAGTAGCACAAGCCAAACCTTTATAAAAGGAAAATTGGGGGAAAAGGTGAAGACAAAAAAATTAATAGTGATAATCTTAGAACAAGTGCCCAAAGCAAACAAATACTGCTGCAGAATTTGGGATGGCTTCTGCATTTTCCCCTTTATTTCCCTAGCTATCTAATGGTCGCCTTCTGTTTCTTAAATCAAGATGACTCCCTTCAAAAGATACTTGATACATATGGATTTTAATGGGTGCTCTGAATGCTCATAATACATCTTAGTTCTTTTGTGAAATAATTAGCAATTTCTAGAGGAAAATACATTTTAAAATTTCTCAATCTTTATAAAATTCCATTATTCAGTAATAACAAATCCAGTGATTTGTATAATGTGAAAAGCCATAAAAATCCATAGGGTAAAATTCCCTGAAATGCTGGTATTAGGCTTTAATTAATTGATTAATTTTTCTTTTTCTTTCGTTTTTCTTTTTTTCTTTTTCTTTTTTTTTTTTTTGAGACAAGGTCTTGCTGTGTCACCTAAGCTGGAGTGTGGTGGCATGACCATAGCTCACTGCAACCTTGAACTCTTCAGCTCAAGCGATCCTCCTGGCTCAGCCTCCTGGGACTACAATCATAAGCCACCATGCCTAACTAACATTTATTTTGTAGGGATGGGGGCTTGTTCTGTTGTCCAGGCTGGTCTCAAAGTCCTGAGCTCAAATGATCCTCCTGTGTTAGCCTCCCAAAGTGCTGGGATTACAGGCATGAGCCACTGCACCTGGCCCCTAAAATTGTTTGCTGACATGCGTGACAAGATTTTCATTGTATAGCAGTTCTAATTAGTTATCTATTACACTGGAGTTCCATAATGAAGATCAAATCACATCCCAGGTTGATAAAGAAGAGACATCTAAAATGCTATTATTGTTTTGGAATTTGGTACTTTGACAAGGATAGATCAACCCTTGAAGTTTGGGAATATATATGAAGAAGAGAGTGATAATAAGTTCCTTAGAACCTTTATTTCGAGTGAAAATGTATATCAAATACAGAAACAGATGAACAGATAAAACAAAATGGGTACAATCAGAAATGTTTTGGTTGGATTGAGAGTGAGAGGGGAGGGCAAAGACTCTACTTTGCTGGCCATCAGCCTTCCATTGTCTCCGGCCTTGAGTGGTAGCTACAGAGCACAGCACAAGCGAAAACCTTTCCCACAGTGAAGTGGTCAATAAACTTTATTCTGAAAAAGGCCAGACAGTAAATGCCTCAGGCTTTGAGAGCCACATTACAGTTTCTATCTCAACTGCTAAACAACTTTGGTACTATAACACAAAAACAGCTATTGACAATATGTACATTAATAAACATGGCTGTGTTCTAATAAAATCTTATTTACGGCCAACATGGTTTCCATTTCATGTGATTTTCCACATATCACAAAATTTTATTTTTCTTCTTCCTTTTTTCCAGCCAATTAAAAATGGAAACAAAAGCAACAATAGAGCGGATAAAGACTTATTCAATGAATGAATGAATGAGCAGACACTTCTAGTGTTAGAGTAAATAGGTACAACTGCTTGCCTGCTGATTATGGATAAGGCATGGAATAATGTACCTGGTAGATTAGGGTTAATTATGTAGTACTTGGCTTGGAATCCAAACTGTATGTGATGCTAGAAAACTGTGGGCTGAAGTGATGACTTTGGGGATATGAAAAATTCTAAATTCCCCCTTCCCTTCTCTCTTAAATAGGCTCTCCTAGTATTTTTCTTCTAAGTCGCAGATGCTTCTTTTTTTCTCCAATGTAACTTTCATCTCTCTTCTACTTTTTTTTTCTTTTTTACCAATTTCAGTTATAATTTAAAAAGGGTGCATAAGTAGTTAACTTACCAACTGGGCTTGTTTTCTCTCCTTGCATTAATTTCCTCTATCATGACACTCGGTGGTGGTAACTTATTTACACCTGTAGGATTAAAATAAAAACCCAAAATGCAACTTAAGGTTAGGTCTACTTGTTGACTTATGGATAAAGATGCTTTACTATGGCTCTCCTTTCATGTCCAGTACCAGCTACTCATTGATCCTTCTGGCAAAAATGTTAGCAGCCTGAGCTGACTGGTTGGGACTCCTGGTAATAATGCCATCAGCTGAAAAGATAAGCATCTGGTCATCTCACTAGTTATTTGACATAGCAGAATCTCACAACTAGTTTGGCTGAATTTTGTCATTCAGTTGCTTGAGTTTAAAAATTTTAATTGAGCCAGTTGATTCAGTCAGCTGACAGAACTGTTACCTGTCATTTTGTTTTATTCAAAATAAGAGGTAGCTGGGTGCAGTGTGCATGTCGGTAGTCTCAGATACTCAGGAGGCTGAGGCAGGAGGATTGCTTGAGACCAGGACTTTGATGGTTCAGTAATCTATGATCATGCCTATGAATAGCCACTGCACACTAGTCTGGACAAGATAGTGAGACTCTGTCTCTTAAAAATAAAAAAGAAAAAATATAACAGTAGACTTAGATACAGCCTATATTTTTGACCCTGATATACCATTTATGCTGGTAATGGAACACATCATTATGACAGTATAATTCAGCAAACAATAGAATGCATCCTGCTTTTAAAGATTCTGTTATTTTAAATAGAAGCCGGATAATAGTCTCAACATTTCCAGTATCCAGAATCACATGGCAAACCAAAAACACATGCCCTGCTATTTCTTCCACTTACCTTTCAGGACTCGAACAGCCCAACGAGCTTGTGTCTCTCCTGTAGGTATCATGGAGCCTAAGGGTTTGATGAGGCCAATAATGGCCAGGGTTGGCTTTTGCAGATGTGCAGGGAAGATATACTTGTACAGTGAGGCCTGGCCATCTTCAACTTTCACCACAGACTCATCAAGAAAGGGGAAAGCAAATGTGTATCCAGTGGCAAAGACAATGATATCGATAGGCTCTTCCTTTGAAGTGTTGTTAAACATGACAGAGTTTTCCTTTACCTCTTTTATGCTTGGCCTGATGAACACTTTCCCAGTGATGATGCGGCCTGGGAGCTCGTCATTTAGTACAAACTCTTTCAGCTGAGTCCTAAACAAAACCATGGACAGGGAGGAGACCTGTCAGTGAACAATGCAGCCAGCTCTCCCTTCTCTTTACCTTCCTCTTTCATTCTGGGGCTCTCTCCTTGGTTGGACAAGAATTGCTGCAAGTCTTAGGAGATGTTACTTCAGTGGAAGGGGATTCATGAATGCTCAAGAAGGATTATAAAATATGCTTGCCATTTACTAGAGTTTGCAAGCCTGAGGAGGAAGCCAGCACCTTTTCTAACTTCTGTTTCTCTTGCTGATTTCTAGCATTCATCTATCACTGTCATTCTAGAGAGGGTTGAGAGCTGAAGGGCTACAAGGGAAACCAGGGACTTCTAGATTAGATGAGAACTTCTGAAAGCTCTAGTCTCTTCCTAGGAAGCAGCTGTATAAGGGAAACATGCATGTATTTAAAGGAACAAGGGCAGAATTATCTTTTTCTGGCTATACCTTTGGAATCACAAGACAAACACTTTGTGAGTTGATCTTGTATAAGCTGAACCATTTTTGGGGCCAAGGTCAATCTTGACAAAGGGAGGAAGGCTCTACCATTAGAGAGATGGTGAGGGGCAACTGTGGGATTCGGTTTTTCCCACACAGTGAAACTAGGCAAGTGTGTTTCTTTTGTCAACAAAGTCGCAGACAAATCATTCTCTTTTTGCTACAGCTGAGGCTCAAGTAACTTGCAAGGTCACAAAGTTCACTTACTACTCAGTGAGCTTGGGTAAATGGCTAAATTTTGCTGTTTCAGTTTCTCCATAATAAAAGGATTATTATAATAAAGTGTTGCTAACAAGGTGAAATACATAATTCCACTTTCTGAGCACTTAAGAACAGTTAGCTGTTATTATCAGGCAACTTTGTATCAAGTGTTCCAACACATTCAGTCATGTTGCTATGGTACTGCCTGGCTTGTACTGACTGCTGGAAAGGCAGAGGCTCCTCCTTCCTAAAAGCCCTTGGCAGTCACATTATATTTACCTGTCTTCTGGTAGTAAGCCGTAATTTGCGTGATTGAGCCAGTTGTTTATCTTTCGCACCATCAACCAAGTCACAATTGGAGTTGGGAGAGAATTTCTCAACATGTTCTGAAATCGTGTCATGAACACCATGTCCCAAGGGTAGCCTGAGTCAGAGATTCGGCTGATCACCCATCCCCCTCCGGTGGTGCTGAGGAACACCTGGAAGCAATCAAAGACATTCCTTCATTTGACACTGTGAAAAGGGCTGGCTGGTTCTGCCAGAGATTCAAGAAGTGCCATGAATGGAAAGGTGCTGAAAAGTCTGCCACTCTGAAAATACATCCCTGACAAGATAGTCTTGGTTCTTCTAACTTCTATTTTAAAGTCAATCCTTTTGAGATTAGAATTCAGAGCATCTAGAGTGTTAAAATGCCTTAAGATATATTACTGAATACTTATTATCTGCCAGCCTTTAGCAAACCATAGGGACCTACAGTCTATCTAAGGAAACAATGAACAAGTGATTGCTACTTAGTGTGCTCACTATAATTGTAGGCAGTAAGAACAGGACATGGCAGTATCAGAGTTGTCTACAGAGTTTCAGTGCAAACCATTGGCTTAACTGACAAATTCTGTACTACTATTACTTTTGGTGTTTGTTCTTTATAACATTGGATGTTTGAGTTTACCAGTTGACTGAGTTCATGAAGCTAATAGTTTTAGTACTTGCACAATAAGGAGTTTCCTGTACAATTGTTTACAAAGAAAATAGTTAAACAATCTGTTACTTTGCTGATACAAAACAGCTGATTTAACAGATTGTTTCTTCCCCACCCCAAACTGGGGCATGATGGCCACAGCTCCAGCGTCCGTGTTTGTGTTATATATTCTCTTTGGCCTCATAATGGGGCTGGAAAGACAACACTGGAAATGCGGTGGCAAGAACTACAGATACATCAGTGGTTCTGACATGAGGCATTTGCACTAAACCTGCCTCTCTGTGTCTTGATGCAGAATTGGATACAACATGTTGCTAGATGCGAATGATCTTCTAAGCTACAGGGAGTTTCTTTGTTAATAGATAAATGATAAAATGTATGTCAAAGCATGTTTTCTGATTGAAGACATTTCTGAACAGTTAGAGAAACAGAAATAATGATATGCACGTGTGATGGTCACAGTGGCTGGGCCTATGTTAATATTTGTTTCAGGGCCTCCTTTCTCTTCCTTTAGGATAGTGCCACCAAATTGCTGAGTTTCTACAAATCAATCAATCAATCAGTCAATGGGCCAGGCACAATGGCTCACATCTGTAATCCTAGCACTTTGGGAGGCTAAGGTGAGTGGATCACCTGAGGTCAGGAGTTCAAGACTAGCCTGGCTAACATGGCGAAAACCCATCTCTATAACAAAAAAAAACAACAAAATACAATCTTTCAATGAATGAATCAATCATCGAGCCTTGTTTTGAAAGTCCAGAAAAGAGATATCAATGTTACACGCTCCCAACCTTTTTCCTTGACAGCTGTTTTCACTTCTGAAATTATTGGTCTAATTATTTACACTTATTTATTTGGCATCTGTTTTTCCCACAACTATAAGCTCCATGACAGTGGGTGTCTTGATTTTGTTGGTTGTGTTTGCCAGTGTATCTCCAGAGCCTGGCACAATGTTTGGCACATGAGATGCCAGCATCTAGTATATATTAGTCAGCTGAATGGCCCTCAATGAGTTTACAGCATAGTTGAAAAGAAGATATATATGATAAAAGGTAATTTGCAATATTAAGAATTTAAAAGTGAAAACTGAGGGGTGAAATTACAATATTACATAAATTCTGAATAGGGAGAGATCACTTCATGCTGGAGTGAGATATCTGGGAATATAAAGGTAGATTGTAATAGAAGAGAAAGGGGCTCTGCAGAAGAGAGAGGGGTAGCGTGATCAAAGGGGAACTAAAGACAGGAACTGGAAAGCGCTACAGTTGATCATCATGCAGGAAACAGAAGTTAAAATTAAAATGGCAGATTTGGTCCAGATTATAGAAAACTCTCTGATGCAGAGCCGCTACATCTGCAATTTATTTTTTTTCAGGTAAAGAGAATAATTAGAGGTTTTTCAGCGTGAGAGTGCTATAATAAGAGCAGGCTTTTCTGAGGATTTGTTTGTTGGTAGTTGGGGTCTAGATGGCTTGTGGTGGGAGGCAGTGACCTGTGGGTAGTGGTACAAGGCAAAAATGAAATGCAGGGCAAAACCCTTGAGACGCCTGAAGGTAGCAGGTAGAAGAGGGTAGTTAGGAACATAGGCTTTGAGTCAAAGAGACTTGGGTTTGAGAACTGGCTCTGCCACATGCTGGTGATAAGATTTTAGGCAGGTTCTTTAACTTCTTTAAGCCTTGGTTTCCTCATGTGCAGTCAAGGATACTAACAGTACCTACTTCAATGGCTTGTTTTGGTGATTGGTTAAAGTAGTGCAGTAAAAACACATTTACTGCAGTGCCGGCCACAGAATAATCCTAACAAATATTAACTATTTCTACAATTATTATTGGGGGGACAATGCACTATCTTCAGTGTGAGGTGGTATGGACCCGATGAGGGTGTTGGTAATTAATAAGGAGAGGAAGGGGCAAATGGGAGATAGTAGCAGGAAAAAGTTGGTAGAATGTTCTGACCTATGGGACTGAGTAGGGATGAAATATGTCCTGTAGCTCTTGTTGGATGGCTGGGAAAATGATGGGGAAAAAAAAAAAAAGTAAAAGGAGTCAGAGAAGTTGGTTTTAGAGCAAAGATGACAATTGTGATTCATAGAAAAATTTGTGAACGTTCAGTACAAATTAAATTCTTTAGTAATCTGTTGTGTGTGTGTGAGGCATTTTATTCCTTTAACATTTATCACGGTGTCAAACACCATTTGCTTGAGGCATGCATCTTAAGATAAAGCTCTTCACCCAGTAACATCAGGAATGATACCTTTTCCGCCAGGTGGCTGGCCTCCACAGCAATGTCTGTGCCAGAATTCCCCATTCCAATCACAAGGACTCTCTTGTCCTTAAATATATCTGGATGCTTATATTGCCGGCTATGAAAGTACTGGCCTTTAAAGGCATTAATACCTATAGAAAATAAAAGAGAAGTCACATAGAGAATTTACAGGATCAGTGAATGAAACATAAATATTTTTCAGTTGATAATATTCTTTTGACAGATGATTTTGGTCATTTTTACTAGTATTCTCAAGTCTGAGAAAATATGAAATATGAATACATGACTTTACAAGACATTGGCAGGTAATTATTTAATGGGGGTTATTACTCCATCTCACTAGATAGGCCTCCAGTTTTACTTACTAGATAATTAACTACTGAGCTGAAATATTGTGGCATAAAGACATATTAAGCAAAAGTATAAGGAGTCATTATCGTTTTAAAGGTTGATAAAAGTCAACAGGATAATAATATTCTATTGATTAATACTTGATTTATATAAGCTTTTCATAAGCAAAGAGCAAGGACAAGGAAGCTTAAGGGAACTGTGAGTCAGTGTCTCTTTTCAGAAAACTTTTTGACCTCTGCTATGTGCCTGGTACTGTGCTAGATGGTATGGGGGGAATAAGATAAATAAAATGTTGTCCCTATTCACAAAGTTTCATGTTAGTTGGGGAAGTTCACTTGGTGACTGACTGTAACTCAGGCTAAGTTTGCTGGGTGGGCCAGAGTTGGCTCAGAGAAAAAGGAATTATGTCAGTTACACCAGGATTCAATCTACTGGGCTGACTCGATAGGATACCTTAGGCAGTGATGCTGAATCTTATTGAAACATCACACAAATGGAGAATGTTTGAAAATACTCTTTTTTTTTAACAGCAATAACTTAAGCAGAAAATACTCTTAAGACAACATTACATAATCAGAAGTAATTTGTACTAAACAAAGAACTTCTTTTTTCCAAAAAAAAGTAATAAGACCTCTAGATTCTCAGGGGAAAAATGTATATACTTGTGGGGAGTGACCTTACAAGACCTGCTGGCTCTTTAGCTCACCTTGAATTAGTAGAAATCTAACGTGAATCCAAGTTAAAACCTAACCACAACACAGAGCATTTGGAATTCAGCAAGGATGTAACAAAGTTCGAATATTTACTCAGCACAGGAACCCAATATGGATCAGAGAACTGTTGAGAAGAAAGACCTGGAGAAGTCTAAGCAGAAACATAGAATTATCCCTGAATCTCATATTATTTTAGATTCTCTTTGGATGGGCTTTTTGGGGGGGGATCACAAATGGACAAAAATGAGACTCTGTGGCTGTCTCTTAACAGACTAATACTTTCTCTTATCTCACAGGAATACAGAGTAAGAACTTACACTAGGTAAATGTGGCTGTGTTAGTAAGTAGCAGAATATCCTATCTAAGAAAAAAAATTGTATATAAAAAAGAAAAAAGGTAAATAGCAGAATGTATATATGTGAATGATAAAAGTAGTCATCTTGGGAAATCATACGTTTATTCTAACTGTGATACCTATTATTTTTACTAAGGCTTTTTAGCACAACTTCTTTGGAATTGCTTCTAGAGCTTGTGATACATATTTTTAAATATCTTTAGTAAATATGAATTTTTATGACAGTTAACAACCATCGCAAGGAGTATGTGCCATCTAAGTAAGTCTGCTATAAGTCAGGAGATAGAGAGGTTGGGAGAACTCCTCTTCAAGTCTAAAAATCACAGAATTTCAGAGCTCAAAGACTCCTTAATCAATTAGCCAGGGATTCTAAATTTGTAGTGGTTGATAAGATGGGTTTTAAGAAAGACTGCAAGTCTTGTAGAGCTCTTCTTGCTTGATTTGTGATGTATACTGTTGGTTAAAGTAATCCAAGCTCTTCAATTTGTGGGTGAATTTGAGGCTTAGAAAGGTTAAGTGGGAGACTCAGGACTAACGGCTAGGTGGTTGTATATGCCAGAATTCATACCTGCTGGGTCCCTATCTCTTCTACTCAAACTGAGCATATTGGCTCAATTGCTTTCAGGTATGCTTTATTATTTTAATCTGATGTAAACTTGTGTGACTTTGGGGGCAAATCCAGGACCCTGACAGGTGTATGTTTATGGTATTGGAATCACTACAGGTCATATGTAGACTGTGATTTCTCCACTGGACTCCATAAAACTCAATTCTTTCCTCCAATACAGGTTACATGTTGCTTTATTCACCTCTATATTCTTAGCACCTAGTGCAATATACTGTAAGTGCTGAATGAATGTAGTTTACTCCCTATGCCATGGAACTTTCTGGATTCTTGCGGTGACTAGGTACTCCTTTCTGGAATTTTGGAGTGGATGGCCGCTCAGAGCCTTGCTCTGCAGGCAAGAATGACAAAAAATTGGGTTGTCTTCTGTGATGACGAGAGTCCATTATTGAATGGGTTCAAGAAGAGGCTATGGAACCTGTCTCAGAATTGCTGAAAAATAATTTCCTGCATTGGGAAGAAGACTTAATTGCTTCTTTCCAAGTCAATGATTCTATTCTCTGGCAATTTTCAGGATATGCTTTATCCTAATCTAACCTGATCTGACTGACCTCTGGGGGGCAGATCCAGAATCATAGTATGTTTATAAATTTGTTGTGGTAAGATGAGTCTTGGGTCATTCTAGGCAATCACTAGATGATTTGGAGAAAATCATCTAGTTTCTTGAAATTTTAACTTTTTGAATGCTTGTTACAGATGAAATAAACCAAACCGTTACATTTTCTGTTCCATTGAGTTAAAATCCAGTTAAAATTTGGCATAGATTAACATGACCATGGTTGCAAAAGGCAGATAATGAAACGGAGACCCAAAGATGTCTTAACTTGTCTCCCAAGACTAATCTCCCTATTGACTATTGACCAGTGCCGTAAACCTCTAATCTAATTGCTATCACAATTAGAAAGAATAAAGTAAAAAAAGTAAAAAAATTACTTTTTTTCTTTATTCACAGATTGACTTTTATGGTCTCTAAGCTCAACTTTGGCAATGTGTACCCGTTGCTGAGGTTAACAACTTGTGTAAGCATCCCATGTCTTAGAAGACTTTCTGAGTGCTACCAGTCACTTGAGGGACACTGAATATTGGTAAAGCATAAAACTGCTTATAAAGTTATCCATTGTGCTCTTATATATTCATAGATTGTTTGGAACAAATGAAAACCAAAAACTGGCCAGAAAATGCTGGCTAGAAAAAAACAAAACAAAACAAAAAAAGCCTCCTGTTATCTCCCAACTTTAACTATTTAATGGAACAGCCATAGGAATTCATTCCCAGACCAATCAAGCATCAGAATGGCTCCCATGAGAAAACTTAAAGTTAGTTACAGAAAATGCTGTACCTGGAAAGGAGTCCAGTGGCAAATAAGGGTTAGTGAGAAAGCCAGTGCAGACCATGACAGCATCAAAAATGGCTGACTCTTGCTTCTCTTCATGCATAGTGACCACCTCCCATTGGCCAGAGACAGTAAAATCTGAGCATTTTGTTACACTGCAGACTTTGGTCTGAAAAAGGAATCACAGATATGATTAGCAGTTGTCAATTAAGCACTTGCCAGTTGATGTACCAATGACATTTTAAAAGTTCTAGAACACAGAATAAACATAGTTAATAAGTATAACCCTAGAAACCTAATCAGGTTACCAGACTAATCATGATTCCCTAGATGGAAGTAGTGTAAGCTTGGAGAGATTATCTAAGACATGTGGTGGCATCCCAAAATTTTAAGTGATTTGCTCAAATTCTCACTGATAGAATCAGAATTAGAACCTAAGTTTCTGATGCCTTTTTCATTATTCTTTCTGTTATGCAAACCTTATTTCTCACAGGGCTGTCTCTTTAACAATAATTCCTTTGACAGATACATGGGTAAGATATAATTGAAAACACGAATTTGGTCCTGGTTATATTAGCTTATGAGGTTTTATAGAATATGTTGCTGAAGTTTTTCCAGAACTAGAAAGCAATTGAAAAGTGCTAACATTATGGCCTGAATTTTTTTGAGAGCAGTCCTCATTTCAAAGAATCTATTTTTTGTGCTTAGTGAGTACATACATGTACATGATTACTGGGCTTTAGTTCAGGAAATATATGTACAATAAATCTCAGACAAGTCAAATTTAAAAGGATAAATTATTCAATGACCAAAAGGCTTCCTATCTTCCTTTCTTTTTAAAGTTTTAAATAATATAGGCTTCTTAAGTCCCTCTTAATGGGTTCACTATTTGATTTATACTCTTTGAAGTGCTTATTGTGTTTCTGCATTTGTATTGCAGCTGTCTTTTCTAAAACTAAATTTTCAGTTAGTTTAAAATCCTTCAAAATATATTTATTTTTAATCATAAAAATAATAAATGTGCAGCCTGGGCAACATGGCAAAACCCCATCTTTACAAAAAAATACAAAAAAATTAGCCAGGTGTGGTGGCCCATGCCTGTAGTTCCAGCTACTCAGGAGGCTGATAAGGGAGAATCACCTGTGCTTGGGAAGTCAAGGCTTCAGTGAGCCATGATAGTGTCATTGCACTCCATCCTGGGCAACAGAGGAAGACCCTGTCCCCCCACCCCAAAAAAGTTTGTCATTAAAAATTTGGAATATATAGAGAGGAATGAGAGGCAAAACCAAACATAATCAATTACAGATCACATTTGAGTAATAGCTATTTGCGTTTACTTTTTTTTTGAGATGGAGTCTTGCTCTGTCACCCAGGCTGGAGTGCAGTGGTGCAGTCTCGGCTCACTGCAACCTCTGCTTGCCTGGTTCCAGTGATTCTCCTGCCTCAGCCTCCTGAGTAACTGGGACTACAAGCATGTGCTACCACATCTGGCTAATTCTGTGTATTTTTAGTAGAGATGGGGTTTCACCGTGTTAGCCAGGATGGTCTTGATCTCCTGACCTCGTGATCCACCCACCTTGGCCCCCCAAAGTGCTGGGATTACAAGAGTGAGCCACCACACCTGGCCTCGTGTTTACTTGTTAAAACTTTGGTGAACATCTAGCTTTTTAAAAATTGTTCTAAAATGGCCTTGTGCCTGGCACAGTGGCTCATGCCTATAATCCCCACCCTTTGGGAGGCCAAGGCAGGAGGATAGCCTGAGCTCAGGAGTTCAAGACCACTCTGGGCAGCATAGTGAGACCTTATCTCTACTAAAAGTTAAAAAAAAATTAGCTGGGCATGGTGGTATGTGCCTGTAGTCCCAGCTATTAATACCTGGGAGGCTGAGGTGGGAGGATTTGTTGAGCCTAGGAGGTGGAGGCTGCAGTGAGACAAGATCCTGCCTGCCACTGTACTCCAGCCTGGGTGACAGAGTGAGACTTTGTTTCAAACAACAACAACAAAATAAAAAAGGTATTGGGCAGCATGTAGTAAAGGAAGTACTTCAAATTCAGAAATTCTGATGCATTAAAAAGAATATTTTTATATGTTGTGTATATTCATTATGATAATGCTTTATTTTTACTGTATCCATTGCCAAATAAGGAAGTGGAATAAAATACTCTTTGGAAATCTGTTTAGAAGGATGTACTAGTCCATTTTCACAATGCTGATAAAGACAGATTAGAGACTGGGCAATTTACAGAGGAAAAAGGCTTAATGGAGAGCTCACAGTTCCATGTGACTAGGGAAGCCTCACAATTACGGCAGGAGCAAAGAGGAGCAAAGAGGAGCAAGTCACATCTTACATGGATTATGTCAGGCAAAGAGAGAGCTTGTGCAGGGAAACTCTGCCTTATAAAGCCATCAGATCTTGTGAGACGTATTCACTATCATGAGAACAGCATGGGAAAGACTTACCCTTATGATTCAGTTACCTCCCTCTGGGCCCCTCTCATAACATGTGAGAATTCAAGATGACATTTGGGTGGGGATACAGCCAAGCCATATTACTCTGCCCGTGGCCCATCCCAAATCTCATATCCTCACATTTCAAAAGCAATTATGCCTTCCCAACAGTCCCCCCAAAGTCTTAACTCATTTCAGCATTAACTCAAAAGTTCACAGTCCAAAGTCTCAACTGAAACATGGCAAGTCCCTTCCACCTATGAGCCTGTAAAATCAAAAGCTGGTTAGTTACTTCCTAGATACAGTGGAGGTACAGGTATTGGAAAAATACAGCCATTCCAAATGGGAGAAATTGGTCAAAACAAAATTGGCTACAGGCCCCATGCAAGTCTGAAATCCAGCAGGCCAGTCAAATCTTAAAACTCCAAAATGATCTCCTTTGACTCCATGTCTCACATCCAGGTCACGCTGATGCAAGAGTTGGGTTCCCATGGTCTTGGGCAGCTCTGCTCCTGTGGCTTTGCAGGGTACAGCTTTCCTCCTGGCTGCTTTCACAGGCTGTCATTGTGTGTCTGCAGCTTTTCCAGGCACATGGATCTGACATTCTGGGGTCTGAAGGACGGTGGCCCTCTTCTCACAGCTCCACTAGGTAGTGCCCCAGTAGAGACTCTGTGTGGGGGCTCTGACCCCACATTTCCCTTCTGCACCACCCTAGCAGAGGTTTTCCATGAGATCCCTGCCCCTGTAGCAAACTTCTGCCTGCACATGCAGGCATTTCCATACATCCTCTGAAATCTAGGTGGAGGTTCCCAAACCTCAGTTCTTGACTTCTGTGCACTTGCAGGCTCAACACAACATGGAAACTGCCAGGTCTTCGGGCTTGCACCCTCTGAAGTCACTGCCTGAGCTCTATGTTGGCCCCTTTTAGCCACAGCTGGAGCAGCTGGGATTCAGGCACCGAGTCCCTTGGCTGCACACAGCATGGGGACTCTGGGCCTGGTCCATGCAACCACTTTTTCCTCCTAGGCCCGCAGGCCTGTGATGGGAGGGGCTGTGGTGAAGACCTCTGACATGCCCTGGAGACATTTTCCCCATTGCTTTGGGGATTAACATTGGGCTCCTGATTATTTATGCAAATCTCTGCAGTTGGCTTGGATTTCTTTTCAGAAAATAAGGTTTTTTTTTCTATTGCATTGTCAGGCTGCAGGTTTTCTGAACTTTTATGCTCTGATTCCCTTTTAAAACTGAATGCCTTTAACAGCACCCAAGTCACCTCTTGATTGTTTTGCTGCTTAGAAACTTCTTCTGCCAGATACTCTAAATCATCTCTCTCAAGTTCAACATTCCACAAGTCTCTAGGGCAGGAGCAAAATGCCACCAGTCTCATTGCTAGAACATAAGAAGAGGCAGTACAATGAGCTCCACAGAGACAGTGCTGGGGCAAGTGAGAGCTGGATGGGCACTGGGCAACTCTGTGCCTTGCTAAGGAAAACTAACTAAACATGGGCAAAGAAGATCCTAAGAAGCCCAGAGGCAAAATGTCATCATATGCATTTTTTGTGCAAACTTGTAGGGAGGAGCATAAGAAGAAGCATCCAGATGCTTCAGTCAATTTCTCAGAGCTTTCTAAGAAGTGCCCAGAGTGGTAGAAGACCATGTCTGCTAAGGAGAAAGGAAAATTTGAAGATATGGCAAAGGCGGACAAGGCCCGTTATGAAAGAGAAATGAAAACTTATCGATAGGAAAGGAGTTCAAAGATCTCAATGCACCCGAGAGGCCTCCTTCAGCCTGTTTCCTGTTCTACTCTGAGTATCTCCCAAATATCGAAGGAGAACATCCTGGCCTGCCCATTGGTGATGTTGCGAAGAAACTGGGAGAGATGTGGAATAACACTGCTGCAGATGACAAGCAGCCTTGTGAAAAGAAGGCTGTGAAGCGGAAGGAAAAATACAAAAAGGTTATTGCTGCATATTGAGCTAAAGGAAAGCCTGATGCAGCAAAAAAGGGATTTATCAAGGCTGAAAAAAGCAAGAAAAAGAAGGAAGAGGAGGAAGATAAGGAAAATGAAGAGGATGATGAGGAGGAGGAAGATGAAGAAGATGAAGATGGAGAAGATGATGAATAAGTTGGTTCTAGCACAGTTTTTTTCTTGTC
Organism: Colobus angolensis palliatus; assembly: GCF_000951035.1. Taxonomy (NCBI): domain Eukaryota; kingdom Metazoa; phylum Chordata; class Mammalia; order Primates; family Cercopithecidae; genus Colobus; species Colobus angolensis. The sequence continues at coordinate 1,835,062 of NW_012119487.1, read as the reverse complement.
TATAAAGCATTTAACCCCCCTGTACACAACTCCCTCCTTTAAAAATTGAAATGTAAGGTTGTGTAGGATTTGTTTTTAAACTGTACAGGGTCTTTTTTTGTATAGTTAGCACACCACCAAATGTGTCTTTAGATAGCCCTGTCCTGGTGGTATTTTCAATAGCCACTAACCTTGCCTGGTACAGTATGAGGGTTGTAAATTGGCATGGAAATTTAAAGCAGGTTCTTGGTGCACAGCACAAATTAGTTATATATGGGGGTTGTAGTTTTTTCATCTTCAGCTGTCTCTGATGCAGTTTATATGAAATAATTGTTGTTCTGTTAACTGAATACCGCTCTGTAATTGCAAAAAAAAAAAAAAAAGGTTCAGCTGTTTTGTTTACATTCTGAATGCTTCTAAGTAAATACAGTTTTTTTAAATTAGTATTGTTGTCCTTTTCATAGGTCTGAAATTTTTCTTCTTGAGGGGAAGTTAGTCTTTGCTTTTGCCCATTTTGAATCACATGAATTATTTCAGTGTTTATCCTTTCATACAGTTAGCTAATAAAAAGCTTTTGTCTACACACCCTGCATATCATATGGGGGTAAAGTTAAGTTGAGATAGTTTTCATCCATAATTGAACATCCAAAATCTTGATCAGTTAAGAAATTTAACATAGCCCACTTATATTTACAAACTGAAGAGCAATCAATCTACTCAAAGCATGGGATTATTAGAATCAAACATTTTGAAAATCTGTCCTTGAAGGAGTAATAGAAAAGTATGTTCTAACCTTTACATGAGGACTCTATTCTTTAACTCCCATTACCATGTAATGGCAGTTATATCTTGCAGTTCCCACATTAAAGAAGACCTGCGAATGTATCCCCAAAAGCATGAGCTTAAAATACAAGACTGCTGTATTAAATTTTTTGTTGACATTAGTCTCAGTGAAGACTATGAAAATGCTGGCTATAGATGTCTTTTCCCATTTATCTAAATATGGACTGCTCAGGAAATGAGACTTTCCATTAAAAGTATTTTTAATTAGTTGGGCCAACTTTTAAAACAAAGATGTCACATTCAAAAGAGCATATATTTTCCTATATTATGGTTTGCCCCATCAAAAATCCAAATAGGAGGAAAGAAGACACTTAAACTTTGCATCTCAGTATGAATTATTCAATTTATTTGAATGATTTTTCTTTACAAAACAAATTCATTCATTAGTCGTGTTTATCTGCTTAGCAGTTTAGGGAACAATTTGGCAATTTTGTACTTTTCAAGATTATGGTTTTCTTAAAGTGCCAGTATTTTAAAACAGCATTCTTGTAATTTTACATGCTTTTGTGATGGAGTGCTGTTTTGTTATAGAATTTTGACTTGGATTCTTTCCATTTGCATTTGTTTATGTAATTTCAGGAGGAATACTGAACATCTGAGTCCTGGATGATACTAATAAACTAATAATTGCAGATTTTTTTTAAAAACAAATAAGCAAACAAACAAAAAAACTATAACAAGAGTCACCTTTACTCCAGTTCCCAACAAGTTCCTCCTCTCCATCTGAGACCATCTCAGCGCGGACTTTATTGTTCATATCACTATCAGCATTTTCGTCAAAGCCATTCAACAAGTCTCTAGGAAGTTCCAAAGTTTCCCACATTTTCCTTTCTTCTTCAGAGACCTCCAAACTGCTCTAACCTCTGCCAGTTACACAGTTCCAAAGTCACTTCTACATTTTTTAGTATCTTTTCACCAACTCCCCACTCTACTGGTACCAATTTACTATATTTGTTTTCATGCTGCTGATAAAGACATACCAGAGACTGGGCAATTTATAAAGGAAAGAGGTTTAACGGAGAACTCATAGTTCCTCATGGCTGGGGAAGCCTCACAATCGTGGCAGAAGGTAAGGAGGAGCACGTCACGTCTTACGTGCATGGCGGCAGGCAAAGAGAGAGCTTGTGCAGGGAAGCTCCGCCTTCTAAAGCCATCAGATCTCATGAGACTTATTCACTATCAGGAGAACAGTATGGGAAAGACCTGCCCCCATGGTTAAATTACCTACCACTGGGTCCCTCCCCCAACGTGTGGAAATTCAAGATGAGATTTGGATGGTGACACAGCCAAACCATATCAGAGGGCTTTTAAGGTCAGGAATGTGAATGTAAATTTTATTTTCCACTTATTTTGGTCAATGTCTCCATTTCTGTTGCTTTCTATGTATAATTTTCTGTGAATTCCTCATCATCCTCATCTCTGATAGGAGAGGGAGAAAGGAGAAGGTAAACATAGATTTTCATATGTTTCTTGGAGAGGAAACAGAGAAAAAGAGGGGGAAAAAAAGAGAACAAAAAGGATATATTATTCATTTGTCCCTGTCCTACTACCTTCCTCCTGTCTTTAACCTCTGAAATGGGAGAGGAATGGGGCATTGTAGAATAACAATATTCAAAGATTTTTCTATTTTCAAGAATATCTAGGAAAGATTTCCTTCACATAGCAAGGTTCTCTTGTGTATGGGCCACTGCACATGTTTATTCCTATAAAAGGATAGTCAAGAAGAGAGTGGGAGCTGGGAGTGGTGGCTCATGCCTGTAATCCCAGCACTTTGGGAGGCCAAGGCAGGAGGATTGCTTGAGCTCAGGTGTTTGAGATTGCGTGGCCAACATGGTGAGACCCCATCGCTACAAAATATAAAAAGCTAGCTGGGTGTGGTGGTATGCATCTGTGTTCCCAGCTACTTGGGAGGCTGAGGTATGAGAATCACCTGAGCTTAGGAAGTCCAGGCTGCAGTGAGCCATGATCATGCCACTGCATTCCAGCCTGGGCAAAAAAGTGAGACCCTGTCTCAAAACAAACAAACAAACAAACAAACAAAACCAAACAGGAGACTGGGGAAAGGGGCTGGTAGTTCTCAGTGTCCATGTGGGTAGGCATTTGGCCCAAGCTGAAAATGTGGCTTGATATTTTTTAGGTTCCCTAAGATACTTGGATATAAGTATTGCAAACTAAAATTTTATACTTGGGAATCTTTACACAAAGCATCCGCCCCCACCTCCAGATTTACTTGAAGTGGGGAGTGAGTATAGGGAGAAAATAAATCCAGTCAGGTGTCATTAATATTGCCAGTTTAGTATCTCATCTACAGAGCCCATGGCTAGGCTGGAGAGATAAGAGAAAATATGTAAGAAATACTTTCTGACTGCTGACTGATGTTTTGTGTCTTACCTTGAATTGAATGTGTTTCAGAAGGTTGAAGTGGTTTGCATACATTTTGAGATATTCCAGGAATTGAGAATTTGGCACATAGTTTGGATAATCTTCTGGGAATGGAAAGTCAGAGTAACAAGACATCTCCTTGCAGCTGTTGGAAACCACAGACTTGTAGAGACTGGCTCTGCCTTCTTCAACATGTTCCTGTACAAACAGTGCACACACATGAACATTCATTGCATGCTCACAAATAAGCCTGGGAAGAACTCACCTGTCCAGATGCACACAGCATCACTGCCAAGCACAGGATAATATAGAAATACATGAGAATCAGGACATAGTATTTATCTGAATGATGGACAATTGCTAGGTAATTTGGTTTTATGGGGTATTCTGGAAATGATTATGGAGAAGATGGTTCAGATTATGAAGGATCTTGTATCCAAAGTTAAGGAATTTGGATTTTACAGGAAGGTTATGCCAATCTACTGAACGTTCTAAATATAAAAGTGATTCATATCACTTCTAAATTTTGGAAAGATAACTCTGGTTCTACAAAAGATGAATTAGACAGGACTAGGACAGAAGGAAGGGGGCGTTAGCCTGGAGCCTAAAACACAAATCCACTTAATTGCTAATGAGGGCATGAGCAGGGGCAATGACAACTGGAACCCAGAAAGGTGAGATTTGTGAGATGGCAGTAAGGTAGAACATATAGGATTGCAAAATCAATTAGATTTAGGGGTTGAGAGAGGAAGCAGTTAAAGGTTTCCAGATTGGACAACTGTGTGTGTGGCATAGCACTAACCAATTTCCCACCCCCAGTTTTTACTCAAATAACTAGCAAATATCAATATCTCATAAGACCACAGCAAAGTTGAATAATAAGTAGTTTCAGTAATGTTTTTAATATATATTGCCTCTGTCTTTTGGGCAGTAGTAAGGAGGATTATTCTGATTTCAGTGGGAAGGTTCTTGTATTTTAACATTATTTACCATCTTGCATATGTATAGTTCATTTTTCCTGTGAAATAAAAATTATTTAATTTATGCAAACAAGTAGAAACATGAACATAAATCTCAAATACAGAGAGGGCTTTCTCTGTTTCTGCAAAGGATATGAATTGATATCCATATAGATTCATGTATCTGCATGAAATATACAGCAATCACAGATAACAAAATTATAAACATATCTCTGTGGTTTAAATTAATGTTGTTTATCTCATTGACTGATAAGAGTTGATTATAACCTGCTTATCTGTGGCCCACCCGTCACACAGACTCAGCTAAAATGCGTGAGAAAGATGACTATTTAAATCTTGATATTTTATTCAGCTGGAATATCTAAAGCAGTGTTATTCAAATATAGTCTGCGGAGTAATACTGATATGAATTGTTTGTTACCAGTCTGTTACAGGATAAATATAGAAATCGAGAGTAAGCATTTAGAAACTTTTATAGCAATAATTTGATGTTGCTCAATATGTAAGCATGTGGACACCGTTTTGTTGAACAGGATATAAATCAGTCTTGTTTTTGTCTAACTTGTGTGATGAGTTTGAGTTGTGTACTAGTCATATGCCATAGGACTGTCTTATCATGTGCAGTGTTTTAAGGTTATTTTGAAAACTGTCACCTAAAAGTGCATTAAATCTGGAATCATTTGCTTTCACTGAAAGATAATTTATATTTAAACTTATAGTATAAGTTATTTGAACTGGTTACGGATAAAAGACTGAAGATACATTAAAAAAATGTAGCACTATCAGCTTCATTTTGGATAGCAGTTAAAAAAATACCCTGAACTTGCTGAGACTGGTTTAAAAATCTCTTCCTCATTTCAATCAATATAGCTCTGTGAGCCTCCTTTCTCTACTTTGACTGCTGTTAGGCAATGTTTAGAAATAGTTTAGATACACATTATCCCCTGCAAAGAGCATTGCCATCCATTCAAACCAGATTAGGTAAATTGACAACCAGGAAGCAAGATTAATTGTCATATTAAAAACCTTAAATAGTAATATAAAAATGTGTATTTAAAATGTGTCTACCAGAGTCTAACATGGAGAACTGCAATTTCATACAAAATATTTGTTTGGCAAAAAGTTACAAGGGTAATGATGACTCTCTGTGCCAATTGCCTATGTTTCAAAGAACAATGTGTTCATTTTTTGTAATTGTTTTCCCTTATATCTATGTTGTTTAATGACACTGAAATTAATTTTATAATTTCTGACTCTATAAATTTAAAATTTACGTTTTGTATTTTTTCTTTGTGTGATTTTCATTTTTCTAAGGATTCTTTTTATTATATTTGACAACAGTCTACAATCAATTGGAAAAAAACTTGATTGTTCTTCACTGAGAAGCTCAGCTCTGTAGCTCAGCACCTTTTAATTTTTGTTAGGATGTGCTTGGGTAGTCTCATTAACATGTGGATGCTGACTCTGTAAGTCAGGCTGAGCCTGAGATTGTGTGTTTCTTTTTTTTCTTTTCTTTTCTTTTTTTTTTTTTGAGATGGAGTCTTGCTCTGTTGCCCAAGCTGGAGTGCAGTGGCCCGATCTCGGCTCACTGCAATCTCCACCTCCTGAGTTCACACCATTCTGCTGCCTCAGCCTCCCGAGTAGCTGGGACTACAGGTGCCTGCCACCATGCCTGGCTAATTTTTTTTTTTGTATTTTTACTAGAGACGGGGTTTCACCATGTTAGCCAGGACGGTCTCAATCTCCTGATCTTGTGATCTGCCCGCCTCAGCCTCCCAAAGTGCTGTGATTACAGGTGTGAGCCACTGCGCCCGGCTGAGATTGTGCATTTCTAACAAGCTCCTATGCAGATGCTGCTGGCCCATGGACCATATTTTGAGTGAGAGTGCTTTAGGGTGCCCAATAGGATGTATAGAGGCCACATAAACACTTTTGAATTTACCAGTGGCCACGTTAAAAAAGTAAAAAGAAACAAGTGAAATTAATTTTAAGAGTATATTTTATTTAACTCAATATACCCAAAATATACTTTTTCTCTCTATATATATAAATTTAATATATATAAAAATTTGTGTGTATATATATAAATTAAAAATTTTAAAGCATTTTATAATGGCGTGTTTAAATATCAGCCATTCATAGGAACTGAATAAGCCAGGGAACCATTTATTTTATGAAAACTTAAAGCCAATAAACTGATAAAAATAGAGGGAAAAAGAAACTTTCTGTTTCTCAAAACATAGGAAGATAATTCTCAAGGCAGAAAGATGAAGTGCTTCCAGGAAACACTGAAGCCTGTTGTGAAATAATGTATCACAGATGTTAATATATGAGAAACTGTAGCCTAGAGAAGAAACTTAGCCCTTAGGATAAAATCTAAGACCAGTACTTACTCTTGTCTCTCTTTCCTTCCACTGATTGTTTCTCCTGGAAATAGAAAAGGTCTGGAGTATTTAGCATATACACAGAGAGTATGAGTCTGTGCCCCTTCTGAATGGTATTGGTAGGACCTGGGCCCTCACCTCCAGTGTTCACCTCACTGTGCAGTCTGCCCCAGTGATTTCCAGGCCCTGCCAGACTTCAATACCCAGCCCGCACCCTCCCACCCGTGCTGCAGATACTCTGAGCATTGTACCTGGGGGGTCTAGCAGTTGCCTTGAACTCTGACAGTGGAAACATATGCCCTCTAAAAATGGATGGGGCCACTTAGGAGAAGATTTTTGTTTTCATGAAGAGAAACATGGGTGAGTGGAGAAAAAAGGAGAGGAGGGTTGAACTGTGGAAAGAGGGAAGAGACTAAGAGCACAAGCAGAGGGGTTTCTGTCCTTCTGGTCCATTTTGGTCCTGCAGTACAGTGGGGAGGTCACCATCACCACTGGCATACTTGCTTGGACTCCTTGAGACACAGCCCAGGATTGGCCTGATTCTTGAGCTGTGAAACAGACTCCAGAAATGCATGCAATGTAGTTCTTAACAGAATAGGCCTCAATGTCAGACTGCCTGGGTTTATACTCAAGCTCTACGTTTTTAGCTGGGTGATCTGGGAATTTTCTTAACTTTTCTCAGTTTTTATATCTATATGCTGGAACAACAATATTATATACCCCTAGGATAAATTGGAGTGATAGCTATCATGCTAATGGAACAATGAAGCAATGGCATCATGCTAATGGTACTAATGGAACAATGCCTCTAGGCTGTCAATAATATTAATCATTGATGGTATTATTCTTTCACAGCTACCATGGAAATTTATTTTCTTGAGCTTGTGTCCTTCAGGCAGGAGCGTAGGCAATGGGAAGAAAATTTTGTCAAGTCAGTTCTTTTCTTTCTCATTTTAAAAACAGATATAAAGTGATAATAAAATCCACCCCTAAATAGAGACCTTCTCTCTATATGCACAACATTCACATCTCCTGTTCTCCAAGAATGTTAATTTCTTGCTTTTCATTTCCTTAAAACAGCTGGCACCCAGTTTACTTTGTTGCCCCTTCTCCCTGGTGAGATTCAGACTCTCGCTGGAGGGCAGGGTCCAGTTCCTGGGTCTATATCGCAGGAGAGCTGTGGAAACTTCAGAGGAAATTTGAGGAACCTTCAAGAATGCAAGCTCCATGAGGATAGGGGCCTGTCAGGGGTACCCCACTAGGATGATAGTAATTAAAACATGTTTATTGGATATATGAATACACGTTTTAGAAATAAGGATTTTAATGAAAGTTCACAGGAATCAGATTTGCCAAACCTAAAGAAGAAATAGTTGAGGAACTATTCCTCAGTGATTTATAAGTGTGAATTATTTTTACACTTCATCATTGCCCTCACTGAATGTAAAAATATGTGGTATGTAAGGCACATAGTAGGGTTTCAATCAATGTTTGTTGAATAAACGAAAGCGTGCATGTGATGAGGAAAAGAACTGGATGCACATGAGGAAGACATCATTCTAGGGAGGGTTAATGGGCCCCAGCAAATGTTACAGGGAGGTGAAGGATGAAGTCCAGTGTTTCTACCCCACAGTACTGTTAGTCACCTCTAGATGATGTCTGTGTGCTTTTACCTGAAGACTGTTTCTCAAAGTCTCTTCCTGCACTACAATTATCTGAAAGTAATATTTGATGATAATTCCTCAAATTTTGTTTCAAGTATCACTTTGTAACGGTGATAGTCAACCTACAGTGTTACTTTCCTAAGCCTCCCCTCCCTCTGAAGAGTCTGAGAAGTGTTCCACGCACATGCCTGGCCTCTACTTGGGTCAGAAGTGGTTCTTTATCCCTGTAGCATTTTTCTTGTTAGTGGTTTCTACCCCCTCTCCTTCCCCAGGGTATGATGTTCTTTCTTTTTCATTGTAACTCCTGCCTGATCTCTCTTTTCCTTAAAACTGTGGTAGCTGGGAGAGGACAGAGTCGACATTGTGAGTATCCAATGAAATGCAGTAATTTATTTATTTATTTTTGTCTTTTCTTTTCTTTTTGTGGAGAATAGGGTCTTGCTATATTGCCCAGGCAGGTCTTGAACTCCTGAGCTCAAGCTATCCTCCTGCCTCTGCCTCCCTAAGAGCTGGGATTACAGGCATGAGCTACTGTGCCTGATCAAAATGCAGTAATTTATAAGGTCTCTATTCTCTGGGCCCTCTTCCTATCTGGAAATGGAAACTTTCTCCACATGTGTTTTATTGGATTTCTGCAATTTGCCTTTCTACTTTTGCATTAGGGTCCCTTCCACCCTAAGGCAATAAGAATTCCATTTTGAACACTTTCTGGCAAGCATAGCCATTGTCAGGGCAGGGTTTTTGATTCTAAAGGGTTTAAATGGGCCACCTACCTTGAATGCAAAGACATCTCTAACCTTTGTGTGTGTGTGTGTGTGTGTGTGTGTGTGTGTGTGATGTGTGTGTGCCTGTGTGTGTTGGGGAAGGAGGGAAAGGAATGCCTCTAGAAAGACTCAGGAGACTCATTGCATATAAGAGCTGAATGTACTTTTAAGGCCACCTAGTTTAGGAATTTCCAGTCAAGCTTTAGAGGAATCTCAAGGTATTACAGAGGTGCCTAAAAAGGCTGCAGTGTCAAGGGAAGGTTGCTGCATGAAGGTGAGGGCGGATTTTCCTAAGCCCCCTACTAATTCAGCTTTTGTATGTGTTTCATACTGGTCCCACGTTTTCATTTTATAAATGAGGTAATAGAGCTGGAATGACTTGTAAGTTGGGTGCCATTTTACCTACTGCTTGATACTCCTCTTACTCATCTTTTTGATGTCCAATTGCATTGTCCAGAATATTTCCTCTTCTTTTTTTTTTTTTTTTTGAAGATCTAGTCTTGCTCTGTCACCCAGGCTGGAGTGCAGTGGCACAATCTCAGCTCACTGCAGCCTTTGCCCCCCAGGTTCCAGCAATTCTCCTGGGTAGCTGGGATTACGGGTGCATGCCACCATGTCTGGATAATTTTCATATTTTTAGTAGAAATGGGGTTTTGCCATTTTGACCAGGCTGGTCTCGAACTCCTGACCTCAGGTGTTCTGTCCACCTTGGCCTCCCAAAGTGCTGGGATTACAGGTGTGAGCCACCATGCCTGGTTGACCTCTATTTTTCTAATTCTCCAACCCCATTTACCATCCCCACACCCTCTTCACCCTCTGCAGGTGCCATATTTTCTCAATAGAATTGAGGCCTCTGGTGTGCGTGCTCTTATATCTTCTTTCTCTACCTCAAAATTTCTCCTCCATGTTCACCTTCCATTCCCCTCCAATCTCTGGGGAGGGTGTGTCTCTTGTCTTCCCACCTTGCCAGGGCTGACCCTTGCACCTGTGCCTACAATTCCACTCCTCTCTTTTCCTGCCAGGATCATGTCTCCATTTGGATTTATGTGCTCAGTTATTTCCAGTCATCCAGATAGTTTCTATTTGCCCACAAAAATCTTTGGGTCTTCCCATCATGCAAACAAAACAAACACAACAACCAGGAAATCTCCTTAATATTGTTCCTCATTACCCATTGCTTTTTAAACTGAGTGTAAACTGCTTGCCCAAACATGCAGCCACCCTTTTCCCTCCCATTCCTCCTCTTACGTGTACCTTATGCACCAAAAAGCTATTTTAATTTTCCAAATATGCCCAGTACTTTTTCTTTACTGTCCCTACCCTCCCTGGTGTCTTCTGCTCAATCTTGTCTACCTGTTGAAATTTTTCAAAGTCCATCACACACTACCTCTTCAGTGAAGCCTTCTCTGGCTTCCTAAATGTGGCTATCATCCTGCTGTCAATGAAATGCCCACAGCACTGTTTCTGACTTGCAAAATCCTAGCCTTCTTCCATCTGCCTAACAGCTCCTGAGGGCCGGGTGAATCCTTGTCATTTTTGTGTCCCCCACAGTGCTTTGCACTTTGCGCACTTGTGTTTGACCTACCTGATTTACACAACTGGAAATGGGCCCACCTGGATCTAGACCCATTTCTCGTGATTCTTAGATCGATGATTTTTAGTGTTAATGATTAGGTGTCTGTGACCTATATAAGGAGCATTTATGTCTGGTGTTGCAGGAGGCTAAGTACTGCTTTTGATCTTTAGGTTTAGTTTTTGTTTTGACTGAGATTACTTTAGTTAAATGACTCTGCTAATTTAGTTAGGCAGTTTCATCTTTCAAGCCAACTCCTGACCCTGACTGATTAGGTATGCTTCTTTGGAATAATGTTGTTAAGAAGGATTCTGAGGCTCCCTAGGGGAAAGGCATCATGTTTGATTAGTCATGTCTTCGATGGACATGGGAGGGGGGAGATTTTTGGTCTAGGTGTCAGGTTTCCGCCATCCTGTTGGAATATGTGTGGTTTGATTCCTGAGAAGAGGCATGCTCTTTTACCTGGTCCTCTTTGGCGGTCTCTAGGCATTGATGATCACATTTGGTGGTGGGTACACTTTAAGATATGCAGTTCTTTATGTGATGCCAAGCTGCCTATGCTGGAGGACTGTGGCTAAACTAGTAACCTTGGCTTCTCTGGAGTTTTACTCACCGAGCTAGAAAATAATTACTTATTTCAGTTCCAAATTCTACCTTTCTGTAATAGAGAAATGCTGTGTCTTTCTCTCAGCCCCTCACGGGATCTGAGGCCGGGGTATCTGATACCTTGCTGCTTTTCACTCTTTCTGACAGCTTTCTCCTCAGCAAATTTAAAGCTCATGGGAAACGTTTTTGCTCAAAAGGAGGGAGAATAGAAACTCTGGAAAGATTTGATGCAAATGTTTCCCTGACTGAGCCACGGAGTTCAGAGAACATTTTCCCTGCCTGGCTTCAGGGTTTCATTGGCTTTAAGAAGGGCCCTTGTGATCTCATGGGACCCCAGGCCAGGCAAGGATGGGCTTTATAGTCCCCTTTCCTCGGTCCTTACCCCTTCATTCCTTTCTCCGATCCGGGCAGTAACCCTGCTGAGACTTGAGTATATTACTTTTCTTCTGCTCAGGCAATTAAACAAAAGACTCAAAACTCACATTCTTTACTTCTGTTTGTTCTTGGCCTGCACTGGGATTGCCGGGGCAGCAGGACCTTGATTATGGAGCTCATCCTACATGGAGCCCTGAGTCTTTAATGCAGATGGAGCCAGGCTGGGAAAAGAAGCAGGTAAAAGCTGCTCAGTCTTGCAGGCAGAGGCTGAAATTCATGCTCTTGCCCCTAGCACTGCCGTCTCTGGCCTTGCTTCAGATGCCCTTGTCCTGCTCCTCTGCTCCTGGGCTTTCCTGGCCTGGCCCAGTTACCCCATTCTCTTCCACACTTCTTGGGCATCTTTGGAAACACTTCTTCCCCTTGGCTCTAGATAAAGTGTACAAGTCTGTTCTGACTTCCACCCAAGCTCACCCGTGTCCTGTTTCTTTTACAATTTCAATGGCTCCTCGTGGCCACCTGTTTAGCAGACATTTCTAACCTTCCTCAAGGTCACCAACCCTTGTGAAAGAAGCACAGATATAATTTCCCAGCTGCCAAACCATTCTCCAATAGACAAAGTTGTTGAAACCTCACTTACGGTGAATCTCCACAGCCCTCCAAGGTCGTCGCTCCTCTCAAAGCAGGTGGGCTCCAGTCCTTCTTCCAGACAGCACTTGATGGAGGCCAGGCCGCTGACCCCAGCTCCCACAATGGCAACTCGCTTGGCCATGTTCTCCTGCATGGGAAAAATGAAGCAGGCTTTTTATTCATACGCTCCACCCCATCCTTGGCTGCTCTAACAAGCCAGGAAAAATAATTTGGAGGATTAGGCGATTTGCTCAGTTTGAATCTTCTGTAGCGGGTCTCTGGTGTGTGAATGTGAGAAGGGAACTGTTCAGATCACAGGTAAACCCTGTGCTTGGTATGTTCCCACCCCTCATGCAGCACTGGTGCCAAATGTTAGTACAGTTGTCGAGGCTGTAGCTTGCTGGCAGAGCTGCTGGAATTGGACTTTTTACTGGACAGAGTCTTGCACTTCAGACTGTGCTGCTATCTCTAGTTTCCATTCTGCAGCCCTAGAACTGCACAGATCAGCAGACTAGGAAAAGGTCACCTTGTCAGACACATTCTCTTTATCACATACAAAACTGAAGCTCAGATTGGTGTGGTGACCTGACACAACACCACACAGCAGCTGGTGGCGTGGAGTTGGGACCAGGAGCCACCACACCTGTGGTACCACAGGTACTACTACAGCATTGCCCTGTGTGATCCTGCCCTGGCACAATGCCACAGCCCCAGCTGTGCTGTTGGTATGTCCCTTTCACAGGTCACCAGTGATGGTCACCAGTGGGAGAGAGAGAGGGTGGCTGCCAGGGAGGGTTTGTGGTAGAAGGGTAGGCATGCAAAGCCATCCCTCCCCTCTCAATTGAATACTGATTCACCTCCAGGGCACATGGCACAGTCACTACTGGGATGGGCCAGAGAACCTTCTGGCACCAGGCCATGTGTTAATAACACATGTATAAGAACACTGAGAGGCAATAGAGTGCATTGATTAAGCAACCAGGCTCTGGATCCAGGCTGCCTGAGATAAAGCCCAGCTCTGTCAGTCACTACGGTGTAATCTTGGACAGATTAACCCTTCTGTGCTTCACAAATATAAAGAAAACAATAGTAGCTTCCTTGAAGTGTTTTGTGAGAATCAAGTGAGTTAATAATGTAAAGTGTCTCAGAATAGCTCCTGGCACATAGGAAGTGCTCAGTAGCTGTAAGTTATTGAAACTTTAAAAGCATTTCCAAGAACTGATTTCATCTGCCTTT
>NW_012119487.1:1775922-1815936 GCF_000951035.1 Colobus angolensis palliatus | reverse complement strand
CAGTTCAAAATGCAGAAATCACCGGTCTTCTGTGTCCTTCGCGCTGGGAGTTGGAGACTGCAGCTGTTCCTATTCGGCCATCTTGCTCCGCCCCTCATCTGCCTTTCACATCAATGATCCTCTGTTCTTTTAATTCCTATAGCATTTCTGGTCAGTAGCATACACATTTAACACTAAATTATATGATGTTAGCTTTTTCCCCCAATATATTTTTGTGACAGTTTTATCTCCCTAAGTTTCTTAAGTGCAGTGCCCCCAAAGACATAATTTTTCTAAAAATTTGCTATTTTTTATTTCACAGGTGAAATCTCTTCTCAAATCTGGATATGCATCTTTTGTTTTTTTGCATTAGGAACCTGAGAGAAGCAGCTCAACTATGGAGACTAAAATATCCAATATTTTAGTCAATATTGGATATTTTAGTCCTAACTATAGAGACTAAAATATTCAATAATTTTTAAAATGAAGTAAAAAGGTCCTCTTTTTTCAAGCAACATGTAAAAGTGTTGTAGGGCTGCTTGCTTCCTGTAGCAACCAGATACAATTTACTGGGGAGGAACTAGTAGATTTCCTTTGAGGGGAAGTCATGTTTTAGGCCCTGATGGACACTATAAAATCAAAAACCTTGTATAATTTCTCCCTCTCTGGGCCCAAAAGGAGTAAGGTGACCTCACATTTAGAGAGGCAGTTGAAGTATGGGCATTGGGGGTGGACACATGTGTTTCAGAATCCTGCTCTATCATGAGTCAACTTGGTGACATAGGAAAATGACTTATCCCCTTTGAGCCTCAGTTTACTCCTTCGCAAGACGGGATAGAATGCTACTCTTTTTTTTTTTTTTGAGATGGAGTCTTGCACTGTTGCCCAGGCTGGAGTGCAGTGACGCTATCTCGGCTCACTGCAAGCTCTGCCTCCCGGGTTCACGCCATTCTCCTGCCTCAGCCTCCCGAGTAGCTGGGATTACAGGCTCCCGCCACCATGCCCAGCTAATTTTTTGTATTTTTAGTAGAGACGGGGTTTCACCGTGTTAACCAGGATGGTCTCAATCTCCTGACCTCACGATCTGCCCGCCTCAGCCTCCCAAACTGCTGGGATTACAGGATTGAGCCACTGTGCCCGGCTGAATGCTACTCATTTTTGTACAACATAGTAGCCATTTGATAAAAAAAATCCACTTTTATGAGAAAAACAATTCCAGGAAAATGGAAAGGGTATTGCCTATATACATATGATATTGGCAGTTGTGCACAGAAGCATGCTGGCTCTATAAAGACAGCAGGTCTGACCATAGCATGACATTAGTGCCCACAGCAGGACAGGAGGAAACAAAGCCAGTTCTTTGTGTTAGGGGAGGCCGAGGAGCCATTTCTATGAGCCGGGTTGAGAAAAAGAGTGAGGCAATTTTCCTATCTCCCTTGAAACTAGAGAGGAGGCCAGTAGAGGGGGGTGTTTTTTCCCTGGAGAAAGGCTAGTAGTGTTTATCCTGCAAGGATGTCCAGAAGGGTGTCCCAGACAGAAGGAATGGGCTCCTGGTGTGGGAAGGACCAGTGCTATATATTTCCTTGCCTGGGATGTAGCTTCAGGTACACACTGCTGACTGAAAGCACCTGGCTCGTTTAGTAAGAAGGGACTAGCTACTCCAAGTGCCTGGAGAAGAGGGAAATCCAGCTGGAGACCTGGATCTGCTGTGAGCTAACTGTGGAGACCTTGAGCAGGGGACTGAACTGCCTTGGGCTCACTTTGCAAAAGAGGATCTAAGTAGTCTCTTAATCTAAGCACCTGACTCAGTAATGTAAACATTTGCCTTTAAACATTTGAAGGATCAACATGGAGAGAAAGAGTAGAATTACGGCCAGTGGTGGAACTGAAAAGGCACCTTTTTGCGTATAGCCCCTTCCAGTGTTTCAAGCTCTAAAATTGGCTTTATTCAAGCAGTGTCTAGATGACACATATTTGGAGGTATTATAAGCAGATTGACAGATCATATAGAGGGTGGAATCAAATGCCCTATAATATTCTATCAGCTCAGATCTGTGATTCATTCTCTGATGAGTTCAGGCATCAAACATTCAGTGGCTTCTATATTGCTAAGCCCAGGGCTGCATATTGGGATTGCAAATGAAGAAAAAGGCATGATACTTTCTCTAGAGCAGCAATCAGTCTGATCAGGAAGTCAGACATGAAAATAAATAATTACAAGAGTCTGTGTAAGATGCTAAGACAGAAATATGTCTTATGTACAGATTGCAATAAGAGCACGAAGAAAGAGGTGCCGATTCTGACAATGGGTTAGTAGGGAAACAACACAGAGGAGTACTGTTTGCTCCAGATTTTGAAGGATGAATAGACTTCAGTGGGCAGAGGAGGGAAGAAAGTGGACTTTAGAGTTAGGGAGCACTGACACTAAGGGCTGGAGGTGGTCACAGAGGCGTGTGAGGCTGCTTGAGCCCACAGTGAGCTTGCCTTACTCTTGACTCCTAGACCAACCACAGTGTATCATTCACAAGACATTGTTGATGAACCGATCATGTCTATTAGTTTTCTGTATGTATAAGGCATATGTTTCCCCAAAGTAGGCATTTTCTTTGGCTCATCTCTTATTTTCTTGTAGTTCCTAGCAACACACTTGGTCTATAATAGCTGTTAGTAGGCATTTTCTTTGTCTCGTCTCTTATTTTCTTATAGCTCCTAGCAACACACTTGGTCTATAATAGCTGTTGTGTAACTATTTGGCAGTGGGTTGATTTTGTGATGGGTAAAATGAATTCATTCATCATCTTATATCCATTTCAACTGAAAAATTAACTCAGGCCAGGGGTGGTAGCTCATGCCTGTAATCCTAGCACTTTGGGAGGCCGAGGTGGACAGATCACTTGAAGTGTTCGAAACCAGCTGGCCAACATGGTGAAACCCCGTCTCTACTAAAAATACAAAACAATTAGCTGGGCGTGGTGGTGTGCACCTGTATTCCCAGCTACTTGGGAGGCTGAGGCAGGGGAATTGCTTGAACCTGGGAAGCGGAGGTTGCAGTGAACTGAGATTGTGCCACTGCACTCCAGCCTGGGTGACAGAGCAAAACTCCATTTAAAAAAAAAAAGTTAACTCGGTAAAAATTTGCTATAAGCTAATATCCTAGGTCAAACATTCCTTCCTCAAAATTGTCTTTTATTGGCTAGTCCAAAGGTAGTGAGCTATCTCAACTGATTGTTCACAGTCAGTGACAGAGTTACAGATTTAACTCCTTGTTCTACTTTTTCCCCCTTCTCACTACTGTACTTGACTAGTCTTAAAAAACACACAAGTTTTTGTTAAACATCCAATAAACAGAAGCCTTCTCCCTAGGCCACCACCATACCTTAGCTGGACCAGATGTAGTCAGAATTATCTGAGCAGTAAATCTCCCTGGGGCTTTTCCTTATTATTATTATTATTATTATTTTTGGGATGGAGTTTCGCTCTTGTTGCCCAGGCTGGAGTGCAATGGCATGAACTTGGCTCACTGCAACCTCCGCCTCCCAGGTTCAAATGATTCTCCTGCCTCAGCCTCCCGAGTAGCTGGGATTACAGGTGTACACCACTATGCCTGGCTACTTTTGTATTTTTAGTAGAGACGGGGCTTCTCCATGTTGGTCAGGTTGGTCTGGAACTCCTGGTCTCAGGTGATCCACCCACCTCAGTCTCCCTTATTAATTTTTAAGGAGATGAGATCTCACTATGTTGCCCAGGCTAGTTTTGAACGTCTGGGCTTACGTGATCCTCCTGCCTCTGCATCCTAAAGTATCTGACACAACAGCCATGGGCCACCATGCCTGGCAGTCTTTTGAGTTTTTCATGGGACAGGTAGAGGGTTTAATTTGATATTTTTGTGGTTATCTACCTTGAAAATTTCGGGTTTATTTTTGAAGACAAAGTCACAGTATATCTGGAATCAGAGCCATGGGGTAAACTAGAAATGTGTATTTAATGATTGTATTTTAGAAAGTGAAGGAAATGAGTAGGGAAATATAAGAATGACAATAAGAGAAAGAAAGAGAGGGAAAGAAAAAAGGACACAAAGTCTGTTTCAAAGTCACCCTGAAAGGTATTTTGTTTTTTCTTTACGTTTTCAGTTCAGATCTGCTTGGTGTATCACCATGTTCCCATCTGAGTTGTTGTCAAACGTGAGAAAAGCCAGTACGAGAGCACATGAATGTGGAGGCGCACAGTGTCAATATCAGCCTCACTCTCAGATCAAAATTCATGCTTCCAACCACTCCTTCAAGTATTGACAGTACATGAAATCAAACCGATTTCTTATTTTTTATTTGAAAGACGGAGATTCATTTAAATCAACAAACTCATATTCCTGAAGCCCCAGACTGTGGTAGGCAGACCTCTCTCTTCCATCCCCTCACCCCCACCCCTTAACCACAGTGAGAGGAATGGAAGATGAGAAAACACGAGGGCCTCTGCCAGAAAAGGCTGCCCTAGATGTGTGGTGAGCACAGTGCAGCTGTGGCTGTGGTGGCAGCTGCCACAGGCCCCTCCCTGTAAGTTAAGTCCCTGCAGCCACAGCGGTGGGAGAAACATACTTGTAGAAGCAAGGCCAGTTCAGCATCAGAAGGCAGAGGCAGCGTCACGGACTCCCAGCCATGGAATGGATGGAGGGCACAGGGCTCAGGGACAGAACAGGCCAGCGGGAAAGAGGAGAGGCATGGCGGGAGGCTGAGGCGCCTAAATTTTGGCCCCAGGGAAAGAGACGAGGCCAGTTGGTCCAGTTTTGATGGGTATGGGGAAGGGACTGTATTAGTAAGCACAGGGGGAGAGGCTGCCAATAGGTACCCCCGATGTGACAGGATAGGCTGAATCCCCACCCTGGCAGAAGGGAGCTTGACAGCTCTGGGGCTCTCTGGGAATGTCACTGCTAAAATGGATATATATATATATTAACCATTCATGGGAGGGCAGGGGCAGGGCCTGGGGTGGGATCAGAGGATCTGGCATCACATCCTATAGCTGGTCATGCCTACCTGAGAGGCCTGGAGGAAACCAAAGTGGTTTAAAATATTTAAGTGTGCTTCTTTAGAAAAAATTTTGTCTCCTCACACCACTTTTTATTTAAACTAAAAATAATTTCTTGTTAGTGACTGCTTTGCATTTAGAGTGATTGATAAACACTTTATAGGGATTTTGTTAGGGTGAAAAGTGCACTGACATGCCACTGCTGTTACTGGAGTGTGATTTCCCGTGCAAATGCAAAAACAACATTTAAAATGTGATTGCTCCTTATGTGGATATGCGGCAGCACGCCTCTGGAGGGGGCACCAGCTGTAGGGAGTCTGTCCCTTGCAGACCCCTGAGCCGCGACGGATGAATAAAGTACACTGACACACAGATATTCTGCTCTGCCAGTCCAGCTGAGGGTCTGAGCCACTTACAGGCTTGCTGCTGAGCCTTGTAAACAGTTGCACCTCGGCAGGAAGCCTGTAAGCAGCTGGGACACTCAGAATGTCTGTGTGTCAGTGTACTTTATTCATCGGTCACTGGGTCAGGGGTCTGCAAGGGACAGACACTCCACAGCTAGTGCCCTCGAGAGGAGTGCTGCCCCAGCTGGTGACGCATGTGAGGCGCTGTGTGAGGAACTGTGCGAGGAATGCTGTGAAGGAAACGCAAGGGACCGCCCGAAAAGGAAGGTGAAAAAAGGAACCCCGCGGTCAAGTCAGTGAGTAATCAGTAAGTCATTACTGCAGGGCTCCAACTGCGGCAGCCTCCTCTCCAGGGGGCACCAGCTGCGGGGAGTCTGTCCCTTGCAGACCCCTGACCCCGCCATGTATGAATAAAGTACACTGACACACATGTATTCTGCTCTGCCAGTCCAGCTGAGGGTCGGAGCCACTTACAGGCTCCCTGCTGAGTCCTGTAAATAGTTGTGACTTGACCCTGATCAGCTAGTCAGACTCACATTTATTCAGTAAGATTAATTAACAGAAGCTTGAGTCAACGCTATTAGAGGGTAGTTGACATTATGGACTTCCCGAATAAAAAGCACTTAAGCACCTGCAGTATATCAAAGGTTAGTTTTAAGATCATATGAGTAAACAAGCTAGCTAGGTAAACTACTCTGCCTTCCTTTGTTACTACTTTAATTTGTTTAACTAAAGGTAAAGATCAGGTTGCCTTCAACCATATCTATTATTGAAGTTATGCAAATTTATTGGCCTTCCAAGAAGATTTGTGTCTATCTCTATAATAATTACCTTTAATATTTTTCCCATCCCAACATGGATATTTAATAAAAATTTGGCCATTCCTTTGTTGGAAGTTTTAAAATAAATTTATTATTATTTTAACAAGAAAAGCTTCAGTAAAGCTGACTAAATATAAAAGAAATAAGTAATAAAAATAAGAAAATAGGACTAAATTAGGAAGGCAGATGTCAATGGGTGAAAATTGAATTAGAAAAGAAGTAAAATAAATTAAGCAACATAAAATTACTAAATGAGTTGGGAAATCACTATTGGTTGTATAAAAGTGACTGATTTTTAACTACAGGGTTAGAAAGTAATATGCCTTTTTTTGTGAATTTTATACTGCTTCTTCTACTTTAAAGTTGTAAAATACAAATATGTAATTTACAGAAGTCAGATTGAGTATCTGCTTTGGTTTAGTAGGACAATAAATCATGAGGGGTCTGAACATGAAGTAAGGCCTGCCTTGCCCAAACTGCAGAGGTACTGTGAGTTATTTTAAAATTTTGAAGAAGCACAGTGATTCTTGATGTCAGTCGAACACTGTGCTAAGTATTAGCTGAAAGTAGTTAACAGTTTTAGTATTTTATAAGACTGTGTTCCATTTGGTGACATCATATCTTTGCAAAGCTGGGTGTTTGGCAATTGCTATGACAAAAAGCAAGCATTGCTTGAAAACCAAGGTGGAACAGAAGTGAAGGGATCATGTCTGATCTGATTCCAAGGTTTGAGAAGTTGTGCAGAGCTCAGCAGGTACATAAACCCTATTATTAAGTAATTGTGATTAAGAATGAAATAAAAATATTTTTCTTTTAGTTTGTATATTACTTGTTCAAACAACTACAAAGTTGTTAGAACATAAATAATTGTTAAGTTTTTGTCTGCTTAATAAGAGGAACTATAATCTGGGGGCACCATGAAGAACTCACATACCAAGGGTTCCTTGAACCTAGCAAGTTGAAAACTCCTGGGCAAGAGTCTTACTTTCTGAGTTTATTTGATTGACCTGGAGATCTTATTTGCTGGTGCCAAGAAAATGCATATGATACTATATTTGAACCTTGCACTGTATCAATTAGCCAATGTTTACCTGTTTCCAGTGTGACTCACCTATGCATTTACTAGGAAGCCATTGGCACTGTCAGATTTGTATCCAGCCCTCTATTTATGCATTCCCCATCTTCTCCTCTTTTCTTTCTCTCTCTCTCTCTCTCTCTTTCTCTCTCTCTCACACACACACACACACGCACGCACACACCCACCCACCCCTACACCTTAGTGCATGAAAATACTTCAGAATACTGGTTGGCACAGACTGCACAATGATACCCTATTCCTCAAATGGGTTGTGACATTTCAGGAGTAATCAGAGATTCAGCTGGATGGCAGTTGGGGTGGGTGAAGGTACCTACTTAGTCCCTGGGAACAAAGGAGAACAGCTAGTAAGACTTGGGTCCGAGGAGGGCCATACTCTGGGATTTCTGTTCTCTAGCAGCAGTTCCTCATTTACTCAAATGTTCCTAACCACAACAAGCAAATAACAAAAGTTCTCCCAGGCTTTAGGTCCTCTGTGCCAGTTACAAGGCCATAGCAGTTTCCCTAGGATGCAGGGGAAACTCGAAGAAATAACCAAGGACTCAGTTTCTCCATCTGCAAAACAGATAGCATAGACCTGGATATCTAAAAATGATTTTCAAACCCTTGATGTTTATAATCTTGTGAATTTAGCTGGAGTGGGATTAGTAAAAAAGATCTGCCAATCACATGGAAATCAATAAATTTTGACCTAATGCACAGAATGAAGCATGAAACACTTTTAACAACAGAAAAAAGATGACATGACAGAACAGATTAATCAAATTCTAAAGGGGCTTGCCTTTTGCTTCCCACTTGTGCCAAATGCCAGCATTTGGTAGTCACCCTTCAAAAGCTATGATCTCATACAATATTAGAAGCTGCTGATGGAAGCACTAAAAAAATGACTTTTCCTCCTGCATTAGAAATCCAAGTTTTTCCCATTGGATTCAACCACTTAATAATCTACCCAGCAGTATACTTACGTGTGTACATGGAAGACATAGATGAGTATACTGCTGGGTAGATTATTAATCGGTTGGATCAATGATATTCCATTATAAGTATCCAAACATTTACTACTCCTTACTACTCCTATACTTTGGGCCAAGGAGTAGCCAGGGTTGGCCAGAGAAAGCTGCTTTCTGATAAGGTGGTTCTTCCCTGGAGCACAACAACAAAACAGGAAAAATCCAGGTCCCACCTTCCTCATCCAAAGAAATCCGAGATTATATCTGGTTACTTACTTTATGGGCTTGTAATTTCTGGTGCCAATGGCTCTGCCACGGAGGACTCTGGTATTAGCAGAAATCAAAATGAATCAGCATGAGCAGTGCTGGCTTGGGAGTCCACAGCACAGTGGATGAACCTGGTCTAAGAGATAAGGAATGTTAAATTTGAAATCCAAAGTTAGCTGTTGTTTGTATTTTAACTTGTTGATTAACGTAACAGTGAAATGCTAGGAGAAACACTGTCTGGTGGTATGTACTTTAGACTCACTCTTCTGCCTACAGACTGTAAACTAAGTTAGGGAGTTACACCAGCATCCTCACTTGTTCATCAGTTTTATTCTCTAAGGGGATGAGAATAAAATAAGACAACTATGTTAACAGTTGCTACACCACAGATTCACTTTTAAGGACTTTGATCCATTTCACCTTTAGAGACAATTATTATTTTTAAAAAATCATATATTACTCACATTAGTAAACTCAATTTGTAAAAATTATTGTGTTCACCAGCTATTATTATCAGAGTCACGTTGGAAAAATTGTATAACTTTTCTCAGCTTTAGTTTCCTCAATTTAAAATAGGCATAATCAAGTGACTGCCAGGGACTGGGGAAAGAAGGGAATGGGGAAGGATTGCTAATGAGTATGGAGTTTTCTTTTGGGTGTGATGAAAGTGTTTTGAAACTGGATAGAGGTGGTGGTTACAAGCATTGTGAATGTACTAAATGCCGCTGAATCCTATACTTTGAAATGGTTAATGACAGATTGTTGGAAAATGGTGGATAGGAGGCAGGACTAATTTGCAGCTTCTACACAGAGAGAACAGCATGTGGAGAGTCATATAGTGAAATTTTTCTCCAAGAAGTACTGCATGAACATACCAAGAAAACCAAAAGAATTCACAGAACCTTTGAAAGAGGTGGCTTGCCGCTGCAAACTCCATGAGACAGCTGAAAAAGTGTGAGTGCCCAAACACACATCCCTGATAAAAATCCAGATCACAGGAGAAGGATTTAACCTTACCTAGAGCTGAAATGAATTTAGAGAGCAAAACAAAATATAAAAGTAGAAGCAGTGGGAAGAGCCCTGTAGGTACTCTTGGTGCCCAGGGAAGTCATTTCTGACTTTATCTCACAGGGATCCTTGGGGAGGGCTGCCAGTGGAGTTGGGGAAGGACCACAGGGAGAAGGAAACTTCCAGCTGAACTTTGTAATAGTTTTGACTATTAGCCTGAGAAACATGAATACTTATCCAGGAGAGCTTAGGGCAATCTTGCATTCTCCCTATACTACTGCAGCTGATGCTTTCTTGAAAATGAGGAATTGGAGTCATTATACAAAAAAGATACTTGTACATACTTGTTTATAGCAGCACAATTTGCAATTGCAAAAATATGAAACCAGCCGAAATGCCCATCAATGAATTAGTGGATAAATAATTTGTGGCTTATATATATACCGTGGAATACTACTCAGCCATAAAAAGAGATGAAATAAAGACATTCACAGCAACCTGGATGGAGTTGCAGAACATTATCCTAAGTGAAGTAACTTGGGAGTGGAAAACTGAACATTCTATATTCTCACTCATAAGTTGGAGCTAGGCTATGAGAGTACAAAGGCATAAAAATGATACAATGGACTTTAGGGACTTGGCGGGAAGGGTTGGAGTGGGGGGTGATGAATTAAAGACTACACATTGGATATAGTGTACACTGCTCAGATGATGGGTGCACCGAAACCTCACAAATCACCGTTAAGAACTTATTCAGGTAAGAAAACACCACCAACTCCCCAAAAAGCTGTTGAAATAAATAAAATAAAATAAAAAATTCTAAAAAGTAAATAAAACAGACATAATAACATCTGCATCAGATAGTTGTGGTGGGGATTAGACGAGATAATCTATGTCAAGAGATTTGTGTATGCATAGTAAATACTATGTATGATTGTAATTATGATGACGATGATGATGATGCTGTCATTGCTGGACCAGATAAGGTGTCTTTATTGCTGGTTCATAACCTTGAGATGACTCCCACAGGTGCTGACAATAAACTCCATGAGAGGTGGGTGGACTGAAGCAGAGAGAAATTTCTGAAAGAGTATGTCTTTTCCCTTGATTTTCAACGTGGTATAACACTTTGACCTGGAGGTCCTGTGTATCACTGAGTATGTTGCTTGCTTATTGGGCTCACCTTTTGCCTTATTTCTGGCTTCTTAAGTATTTGGCACAGAGACAGCATTGTTAGTTCTGGGAAATTCAGCTGCTTTGCTGCAGCTATGAAAATAATAATATTTGAATGATTTCAACCTTAATTATACCCAGAAAGTAAGCCTTTAAGATGACTGTTAGTTCAAGTGTGTTTTTAAAAATCAGAAGATGTTTGATTTGTAATTTACCTTGGTGTGCAGCCTATACCCATCAAGGTATTGGGATTTGCTACACTAATGGTGGGACTTAACTTGTCCCTGGGCCTTACCAGGCATGCCGCTAGCATAAGGAGAATCATAGGACGTTAAAGTGTCCGTTGAGAATAACATGATGATTTTATTATATCATCTCATTTTCCCTAATCAGCAAGAGATCTGTAGTAATTAAAAATGAGAAGACTGGCCTTTGGTGGCACCTTCAGTTTCTGCTATTTTTAGGGATTTTTGTTAGTCAGTTGTACTCTAGGCCATGGGATAAGGAAAGATATCTAGTCCCCTTGTTTGAGTGGACCTAGACCCTAAGAAGCCAGATTGGTAGACAGTAATGTTCTTTAGGAAATATTCTGGACTTCCTACCTTCAGGGAAGATGGTAGGATTGTTCTTCTTGGCCCTCTAGCGGTTGGTAGTTTTGGTCAAATAACTGTGAGCTAGAGTAAGGTGTCCTTTCTGGGCTAGAGCACTTAATTGCCAGTAAGATTTCATAGAACTTTCTTTTCCTTCAGTGTGGTAATCAGCAACTTTCAAGATAGCTCTTCTATTAGTCCGAATACCTGGTGATTGTGATGAGCAGAGTCTACGCTAATGGACACATACACGAAATAATCTCTGTTTTATTTCAAGGTACTGAGGTTTGGGGATTGGTTGTTAATGCATTATACCAAGCCTCTATTGACCAATGCACTAGAGGGATGTTTCTTGGCTCCTTCATTGTATTTCTCAATCATCTTCTTTTTTAAAAAATGTATTTTTTATTTCAATAGGTTTTTAGGGAGCAGGTGGTGTTTAGTTACATGAATAAGTTCTTTAGTGGTGATTTGTGAGATTTTGGTGCACTCATCACCCAAGCTGTGTACACTGTACCCAATGTGCAGTCTTTTATGCCTCACCTCCCTCCTGCCCTTTCCCCTAAGACTCCAAAGTCCATTGTATCATTCTAGAATAATGGTCTCCAATTCCATCCAGGTTGCTGCAAATGCCATTATTTTGTTCCTTTTTATGGCTGAGTAGTGTTCCGTGGTATATATATACCACAAATTATTTATCCACTCATTGATTGATGGGCATTTGGGCTGGTTCTATATTTTTGCAATTGAAAATTGTGGTGCTGTAAACATGCTTGTGCAAGTATCTTTCTTGTGTAATGACTTCTTTTCCTCTGGCTAGATATCCAGTAGTGGGATTGCTGAACCAAATGGTAGAACTACTTTCAATTCTTTAAGGAATCTCCATACTGTTTTCCATAGTGGTTGTAGTATAGTTTAAATTTGCACCAGCAGTGTTAAAGTGTTCCCTTTTCACCACATCCATGCCAATATCTATAATTTTATATTTTAAAAATTATGGATATTCTTGCAGGAGTAAGGTGGTATTGCATTTCCCTGATCATTAGTGATGTTGAACATTTTTCCATTTGCTTATTGGCCATTTGTATATCTTCTTTTGAGAATTGTCTATTCATGTCTTTAGCCCAGTTTTTGATGAGATTGTTTTTTTTTGTTGTTGTTGCTGATTTGTAGAGTTCCTTGTAGATTCTGGATATTAGTCCTTTGTTGTACGTATAGATTGCAAAGATTTTCTCCTGCTCTGTGGGTTGTCTGTTAACTCTGCTAATTATTTCATTTGCTGTGCAGAAGCTTTTTAATTTAATTAAGTCCTATCTATTTATCTTTGTTTTTGTTGCATTTGCTTTTGGGTTCTGGGTCATGAAGTCTTTACTTAAGTCAATGTCTAGAGGAGATTTTCTGATGTTATCATCAAGTATTTTTAAGGTTTCAGGTGTTAGATTTGTCTTTCATTCATCTTGAGTTGTCAACCATCTTCTTCAGTCTCACTTCCCTTATTCTATTTCACTTCTATGATTCACATTTAGAGCCATAGAATTTTAGAGCTGAAAAATATCTTAGAATTTACTTAGTCTGAAAATTGGACCATCCCATGCAATATTTTTTTCTCTCTACAAAAAACAAAGTTAAGACAAATACAATTCCTTAACTCACAACTGCCTGCTCCACTCAAAGCATCAAAGTTCCCCTACCTACACAGGGCTTCTCCACAGATGCCTGTCACTCTAAGGTGTGAGTGTGTTTGTTTTTTAATGCCACACATTAAAGAAAGTAATTCCCTCTGTTCCTTACACCTTGAGGTTATTATTTTTCTTTTCCTGAGAACACACCTTCAGAATGAGAGCAGTGAAAGTGGAGTTGGAGGGAGAAACATACCTATATAAGGCCAATTATTATGCTTGAAAGGAGTTTTCTAGTGCCAGTAGTGGTGATTCAGTGACTCACATATCTACCACCTGAGGATTGGAGGAGATAGCAGCCACTTTTATGTTTTTCTTTTTTAGAATTTTTTAAAACATCTTTATAGCTTGATAAACATTTGTGACAAAGCCTGCAACTGTAAGTTAGAAGCTATCATATCTATCATATCACTTAGAATTCTATCTTGAGTCTGCCTAAGGGGTTTGTATTTAATACAGAAGATATTACATGGTATCATATATATATTTTATTTTTTCTAGAAAAATGGATACATGTGCAGAATGCGCAGGTTCGTTACATAGGTATACATGTGCCATGGTGGTTTGCTGCATCAATTGACTCATCGTCTAAGTTCCCTACCCTAACTCCTCACCCCCAACAGACCCTGGTGTGTGTTGCTCCCCTCTCTGTGTCCATGGTTTCTTATTCTTCAACTCCCACTTATGAGGCAGAACAAACAGTATTTGGTTTTCTGTTCCTGTGTTAGTTTGCTGAGGATGATGGCTTTCAGCATCATCCATGCCCCTGCAAACGATATGATCTTATTCCTTTTTATGACTGCATAGTATCCCATGGTGTATACATGCCACATTTACATTCCCACCAACAATATAAAAGCATTCCTGTTTCTCCACAGCCTCGCCAGTATGTATTATTTCTTGACTTTTTAATAAATGCCATTCTGACTAGTGTGAGATGGTATCTCATTGTAGTTTTGATTTGTACTTCTCTAATGATCAGTGATGTGGAGATTATTTTCATGCTTGTGGCTCCATAAATGTCTTCTTTTGAGAAATGTCTGTTCATATCCTTTGCCCACTTTTTGATGGAATTGTTTGTTTTTCTCTTGTAAGTTTGTTTAAGTTTCTTGTAGATTCTGGATATTAGATCTTTGTCAGATGGGTAGATTGCGGAAATTTTCTCTCATTCTGTAGGTTGCCTGTTCATGCTGATAATAGTTTCTTTTGTTGTGCAGAAGCTCTTTAGTTTAATTAGATCCCATTTGTCAATTTCGGCTTTTGTTGCAACTGCTTTTGGTGTTTTTGTCATGAAGTCTTTGCCCATGCCTATGTCCTGTATGATATTGCCTAGGTTTTCTTCTAGGATTTTTGCAGTTTGTGGTTTTACATTTGAGTCTTTAATCCAACTTGAGTTAATTTTTGTATAAGGCATAAGAAGGGGCCAAGTTTCTGTTTTCTGCATATGGCTAGCCAGTTTTCCTAGCACCGTTTACTGAATAGGAGATCCTTTCCCCATTGCTTGTTGTTGGCAGGTTTGTCGAAGGTAAGATGGTGGTAGATGTGTGGTGTTATTTCTGAGGTCTCTGTTCTGCTCCATTGGTCTATATGTCTGTTTTGGTACCAATACCATGTTGTTTTGGTTACTGTAGCCTTGCAGTATAGTTTGAGGTCAGGTAGTGTTTCCTCCAACTTTGTTGTTTTTGCTTAGGATTGTCTTGGCTATACCAGGTCTTTGATTCCATATAAAATTTAAAATAGTTATTTTAATTCTGTGAAGAATATCAATGGTAGTTTGATGGGAATAGCACTCAATCTGTAAATTACTTTGGGCGGTGTGGCCATTTTCATGATAGTGATTCCTCCTATCCATGAGGATGGAATGTTTTTCCATTTGTTTGTGTCCTCTCTTATTTCCTTGAGTAGTAGTTTGTAGTTCTCCTTGAAGAGGTCTTTTACATCCCTTGTTAGCTGTATTCCTAGGTATTTTATTCTCTTTGTAGCAATTGGGAATGGGAGTTCATTCATGATTTGGCTCCCTGATTGTCTATTGTTGGTGTAAAGGCATGCTTGAGATTTTTGCACATTGATTTTGTATCCTGACACTGCTGAAGTTGCTTATCAGTTTAAAGAGTTTTTGGGCTGAGATGATGAGTTTTCTAAATGTACAATTATGCCATCTGCAGACAGAGACAATTTGACTCCCTCTCTCCCTATTCAAATGTGCTCTATTTCTTTCTCTTGCCTGATTGCCCTGGCCAGAACTTCCAATACTCAGTTGAGTAGGAGTGGTGAGAGAGGGCACTCTTGTCTTGTACTAGTTTTCGAAGGGAAAGGTTCCATCTTTTACCCATTCAATATGATATTGACTGTGGGTTTGTCACAAAAAGCTCTTATTATTTTGAAATATGTTCCATCAATACCTCATTTATTGAGAGTTTTAGCTTGAAGAGATGTTGAATTTTGTCAAAGGCTTTTTCTGCATCTATTGAGATAATCATATGGTTTTGTCTTTGATTCTGTTTATATGATGGATTACCTTTATTGATTTGCATATGTTGAACCAGCACTGCATCCCAGGGATGAAGCCAGCTTGATCATGGTGGATAAGTTTTTTGATGTGTTGTTGGATTCAGCTTGCCAGTATTTTATTGAGGATTTTTGCATCGATGTTCATCAAGGATATTGGCCTGAAGTTTTCTTTTTTTGTTGTGTCTCTGACAGGTTTTAGTATCAGGATGATGCTGACCTCAAAATATGGGTTAGGGAAGAGTCCTTCCTTTTCAATTGTTTTGAATAGTTTCAGAAGGAATGGTACCAGCTCCTCTTTGTATTTCTGGTAGAATTCAGCTGTGGATCTATTTGGTCCTGGGCTTTTTTTGGTTAGAAGCTATTAATTACTGCCTCAATTTCAGAACTTGTTATTAGACTATTCAAGGATTGAACTTCTTCCTGGTTTATTCTTAGGAGGGTGTATGTGTCCAGGAATTTATCAATTTCTTCTAGATTTTCTAATGTTTTTGTGTAGAGGTGTTTGTAGTATTCTCTAATGGTAGTTTGTGTTTCTGTGGGGTCAGTGGTGATATCCCCTTTATCTTTTTTTTATTGTGTCTATTTGATTTTCCTCTCTTTTCTTCTTTATTAGTCTAGCTAGCAGTCTATCTACTTTATTAATGTTTTCAAAAAACTAGCTCCTGGATTCATTGATTTTTTTGAAAGTTTTTTTTGTGTGTGTGTCTGTATCTCCTTCAGTTCTTCTCTGATCTTAGTTATTTCTTGTCTTCTGCTAGCTTTTGAATTAGTTTGTTCTTGCCTTTCTAACTCTTCTAATTGT
Source organism: Colobus angolensis palliatus (assembly GCF_000951035.1). NCBI lineage: Eukaryota > Metazoa > Chordata > Mammalia > Primates > Cercopithecidae > Colobus > Colobus angolensis. The sequence continues at coordinate 1,799,634 of NW_012119487.1, read as the reverse complement.
GATATTAGGGTGTTGATTTGAGATCTTTCAACTTTCTGATGTGGGCATTTAGTGCTATAAATTCTCCTCTTGATACTGCTTTAGCTGTGTTCCAGAGATTCTGATACGTTTTCTCTTTGAGCTCATTGGTTTTAAAGAACTTCTTGATTTCTGCCTTAATTTCATTATCTACCCAGGAGTCATTCAGGAGCACATTGTTGAATTTCCATGTAATTGTGTGAGTTTCTTAATTCTGAGTTCTAATTTGATTGCACTTTGGTTTGAGAGACTGTTATGATTTCAATACTTTTGCATTTGCTGAGGGGTGTTTTACTTCTAATTATGTCGTGTATTTTAGAATAATTGCCATGTGGCACTGAGAAGAATGTATATTCTGTTGATTTGGGGTAGAGAGTTCTTTAGATGTCTACTAGGTCCACTTGATCCAGAGCTGAGTTCAAGTCCTGGATATCCTTGCTAATTTTCTGTCTCGTTGGTCTGTCTAATACTGACAGTAGGGTGTTAAAGTCTCCCACTATTATTGTATGGGAGTCTTAAGTCTGTTTGTAGGTCTTTAAGAACTTGTTTTATGAATCTGGGTGCTCCTGTATTGGGTGCATATATATTTAGAATAGTTAGATTTCTTGTTGAATTTTTCCCTTTACCATATATGTAATTCCTTTCTTTATCTTTTTTGATCTTTATTGGTTTAAAGTCTGTTTGTTAGAGATGAGGATTGCAATCCCTGCTTTTTTTCACTTTTCATTTGCTTGCTAAATTTTTCCTGATCCCTTTATTTTGAGCCTATGTATGTCTTTGCATGTGAGATGGGTCTCCTGAATATAGTACACAAATGGGTCTTGACTCTTTATCCAATTTGCCACTCTGTGTCTTTCAATTGGGGCATTTAGCCCATTTACATTTAAGGCTAGTGTTGTTATGTGTGAATTTGATCCTGTCATTATGCTGCTATTTGGTTATTTTGCACACTAATTGATGCAGTCTCTTCATAGTGTCATTGGTCTTTATATTTTGGTTTGTTTTTGCATTGGCTGGTACTAGTTTCTCCTTTCCATATTTAGTGCTTCTTTCAGGTGCTTTTGCAGGGGAGGCCTGGTGGTAACAAAATCCCTCAGCATTTGTTTGTCTGGAAAGGATTTTATTTCTCCTTTGCTTATAAAGCTTAGTTTGGCTGGATATGAAATTCTCGGTTGCAAATTCTTTTCTTTAAGAATGTTAAATATTGGCCCCCAATCTCTTTTGGCTTGCAGAGTTTCTGCTGAGAGGTCCACTGTTAGTCTGATGGGATTCTCTTTGTAGGTGACCTGGTCTTTGTCTCTTGTTGCCCTTAACAGTTTTTCCTCCATTCTGACCTTGGAGAATCTGATGATTATGTGTCTTGGGGTTGGTCTTCTCGTGGAGTATCTTTGTGGTGTTCTCTGTATTTCCTGAATTTGCATGTTGTCCTGTCTTGCTAGGTTGGGTAAGTTCTCCTGGATAATATCCTGAAGTGTCTTTTCCAGCTTGTTTCCATTCTCCTCGTCTCCCTCTGGTACTTCAATAAATCATAGGTTTGCTCTTTTTATGAAGACCCATTTTTTTGAGGCTTCGTTTATTCATTTTCATTCTTTTTCTCTGGACTTGTCTGCATGCCTTATTTCAGCAAGGTGGTCTTCAAACTCTGATGTCCTTTCTTCTGCTTCATCGATTCGGCTATTGATACTTGTGTATGCTTCATGAAGTTATCATCCTATGTTTTTCAGCTCCATCAGATGGTTCCTGTTCCTCTCTAAACTGGTTATTCTAGTTAGCAATTCCTCTAACGTTTTATGAAGGTTCTTAGTTTCTTTGCATTGGGTTAGAACATGCTCCTTTAGTTCAGTGTGGTTTTTTATTACCCATCTTCTGAAGCCTAATTCTGTCAATTCATCCATCTTATCTTCTGTCCAGTTCTGTGCCCTTGATGGAGAGACATTGTGATTATTTGGAGGAGAAGAGGCACTCTGGCCTTTTGGGTTTTCAGCATATTTTTATTGATTATTTCTCATATTTGTGCATTTGTCTAGTTTTGGTCTTTGAGGCCACTGACCCTTGAATGGGGTTTTTGTGGGGGCTTTTTGTTGTTGTTGTTGATTCTGTTGTTGTGGCTTTCTGCTTGTTTGTTTTTCTTTCAGTGGTCAGGTCTCTCTTCTGTAGGGCTGCTGCAGTTTGCTGGGGGTTCACTTCAAGTCGCTGATTTGCTTCTGTGCCTGGAGATGTCACTCAAGGAGGCTGGAAAACAGCAAATATGGGTGCCTGCTCCTTCATCTGGGACCTCTCACCTCTAGGGGAATCAACCTGACGCCAATAGGATTGCTTCTGTATAGGGTGTCTGACAATTGCTGTTGGAGAGTCTCACTCATGTGGGTGGCATGGAGAACAGGATCCCTTTAATGAAGCATTTTGTCTCTTGGTGGAGGGGGCTGTGCCTCACTGGGGGAAACCCACTAGTCTGGACTGCGTGGATTCCTCAGAACTACCAGGAAGAAAGGCTAAGTCTTCTGGTCTGCAGAAACTGTGGCCCTATCTCCCCCTAGTGGCTAAGGCTCAGAGGAATCTGCGTTCTGTCCCTGAGCCTCTGGCTGGAGTTATTGGGGTTCCTGCAAGGAAGCCCCACCGATTGAAGAAGGATGGGTCAGGGTCAGGCCTGAAGAGGCACTCTGGCTGCAGACTGCCACAGCTGATGTGTTGGGCTGTGGGGGCCAAGTCTTGGGACCAAGCTGTCCAGCCTCCCTGGCTCCAGCAGGGGAAAAGCACAGCTGGGGCTATAGAAATGGGTGCTGCCCTTCCCCTACCCAGGGACCTCAGTGTGTTAGGCAGTTGTGAGTCCCAGTGCTGGCTGCTGCCCCTCCCACAAGGAGCTCAAATGGTTTAGACAGCAGGCAGCTACAGCCATGATGCTGATTGCCCCTCCCTCTGGGAGCTTGGTAGGCTTAAGCAGATTCCAGCTGCAAGGCTGTTAACAGTCTGCATGTTCTGGGGTTGGGATGCTAGACCCAGGTAATGTGGGTTCATAAGTGAAATTTTTTGGTCCTTGGGTTGCACAGTTCCATGGGAAAAGCACAGTTTCCCCAGCTGGGTAGCACACTCACCGCCCCCCTTGGCTGGGCAGAGGGGGCTCCCTGACCCCAAGTGGCTCTCAGGTGGGCCGCCACACCACACTGTTCTTCCTTCTCTCAGTGGGTCAAACCAGCATCCTAATCAGTTCTGGTGAGAGAAGCTGGATACCTTGGTTGCCAGTGAAGGATTCACATGCTTATTATGGGTTTTTCAATGGTAGCCTTCGAATGCCACTGTTTCTAGTTGTCCATCTTGGCCCCGTCCCCTTGGTATATTTAAAATAGTATAGTATAGTGGAGTGAAGCAGACAGGATACTAGTGAGGAATCAAAGTTCCTTAACATCCTTATCTGTAGAGGGGGTTAATCATTTTTGCTTTGCCTAACCCACATTGTCATGGTGGGGATCAGGTAGGATAACATTTGTAGAAGTTCTTTGTAAAGAGTTGCAGAACTCAATTAACTACAGCTCAAAAGTTTGCATTTATTTTTTTCTTGTGCATTTTTGTATTCTCAGACATAGCACAGTGCCTGACATGTAGTAGATGGTTCATAAATGTTTAATAAATGAATAAACTGCAAGCCATATGTCCTTGCTTGAAGAGGATATCTAGGTCTTTCTATGATACTATGAGTCTTGTAAAAGTAAGAACTCCAAGCTGGTCTCCTATGTGATACAGACTTTTTAGCAACTTTTCTAAGGCTTAGGGAACCTTAGGACTTTTTTTGAGATTCATGTAACTTGGATAGCAGCTGGGATCTCCCTGTACCTAGGCACATGCTGTCAATTTCACAGCTCTCCCCATGACTTCTGCTTACTACTTCATGGCTTTCTCTATGTCTGCATTGGCCTCAGATTGTGCTGTTACTGTTTTGCCTCATACCAATCTATGTATAGAGCTTAGCTCCTTTTCAATTCCACAAAAAGTCCACCTCCACTACATATTTTTTTGTGTTTAATAACTTTACTGAATATTCAAAGGGCCACAGGGAGATGTCACATTGAACCTACACAGCATTCTGTTATCCCACTCTCTCTATTCTTTCTTTTTGTTCTTAATTTCTTTCCTTCATTCCTCTTCTAAATTACTTGAACATTCTTTCTGTTATCCTGAGGAATGCAGTTTCACCCAAAACAAGGTCCTTCAAAGTATCTACTTTTTTCTTCAGGCACTTATGAGGATATTTTTACTGAACAAATGCAGTTCCCTTTTTTATACAGATGCCTTAATACCTAAATCATTACAATATTTATTAATGTGGACACAAATTAAAACCATTCTTTGAGGGGGAAACAGGGTCTCACTCTCTTGTCCAGGCTGGAGTGCAGTGGAGCAAGCATGGCTTACTGCAGCCTTGGCCTCCCTGGGTTCAAGTGATCCTCTTACCTCAGCCTCACAACTAGCTGTGACTACAGTTGGGCACCACCACACCCATCTTAAAATCATTTCTGAAATTTACTTGACAATTTGTAGTTCATCAACTTTTCAATATTGTTGAGGATCACTTGTAATTTTTATATATAAAGAGGGGACAAAACATTAACATAATATTCCATCTGGGATATAAGACACACACTGAAGAATGCAGAGATAAAACATGATATAAAAAAACAGTTTAACCATCCTATATGCCAGCATTTAGCACAGGGCTGAGAGTCAGACAGTCCTGGCAGTAAAACCCATCTGGGCCCACTTGTAAGTCATATAACTTGGGAAAGTTGATTAGTTCATTTTTACACTGCTATAAAGATACTACCTGAGACTGGGTAATGTATAAAGGTTTAATTAACTCACAGTTCCACGTGGCTGGGGAAACCTCAGGAAACCTACAATCCAGGCAGAGGGTGAAGGGGAAGCAAGGCACATCTTACATGGTAGCAGGATACATGGTGGCAGGAAAGAGAGATATTGGGGGAACCAGCCCCCAGTATTTCAATGTAGGTTCTTTTCTATTTTCTCTAAGTGTTGGCAGGTCTGAGAAATAAAGAGAAAGAGTACAAAGAGAGAAATTTTACAGCTGGGCCTCCGGGGGTGACATCACATGTCGGCAGGTTCCATGATGCCCACCTGAGCTGCAAAACCAGCAAGTTTTTATTAGGGATTTCAAAAGGAGAGGGGCGTATGAATAGGGAGTGGGTCACAGAGATCACATGCTTCATAGGGCAATAAAAGATCGCAAGGCAAACAGCAGAGCAAGATCATAAGGCCAGGACAAAATTAGAATTACTGATGAGGTTCCATGTCCCACTGGGCACGCATTGTCATCGATAAACATAGTAACAGGAAACAGGGTTTGAAAGCAGACAACCGGTCTGACTAGAATTCGTCAGGCTGGGATTTCCTAATCCTAGCAAGCCTGAGGGCACTGCAGGAGACCAGCGTATTTCATCCCTTATCTTCAACTGCATAAGACAGACACTCCCAGAGCGGCCATTTTAGAGACCTCCCCCTGGGAATGCATTCCTTTCCCAGGGTTATTCCTTGCTGGGAAAAGAATTAAGCGATATTTCTCCTGTTCACTTTCTGCAAGAAGAGAAATATTATGCTGTTCTTCCTGGCCCTGCAGGCAGTCAGACCTTATGGTTTTCTCCCTTGTTCCCTGAAAATTGCTGTTGTCTTGTTCTTTTTTAGGATGCTCAGATTTCATATTGTTCATGCACACATGTTTTACAAACAATTTGTACAGTTAACACAATCATCACAGGGTCCTGAGGCGACATACATCCTCAGTTTACAAAGATGACAGGATTAATGGATTAAAGTGAAGACAGGCATAGGAAATTATAAGAGTATTTATTGGGGAAGTGATAAATGTCCATGAAATCTTCACAATTTATGTTTTTCTGCCGTGGCTTCAGCCTGTCCCTCCATTTGGGGTCCGTGACTTCCTGCAACAGAGAGAGAAGGGGGAAGCACCAGACACTTATGAAACAACAAGATCTCGTGAGAACTAACTCACTCTCACAAAAATAGCATTGGGGAATCATCCCCATGATCCAATCACCTCCCATCAGGTGCCTCCCTCAACATGTGGAGATTACAGTTTGGATTACAATTCGGTGTGAGATTTGGGTGGGGACACAGCCAAACCACATCATTCTGAGTCTCTGAGTTTCCTGATGCATAAAAGAGATTGTCAGAATTAAATATAATTAAATAAAATTGAATTGTTTATAATGTATAGTAGCTTTTAGTATTTTATCCAGGTTACTTAGGTTGCTAAAACTTGAAATAAATCAACATCAAGAGAAACTGATGCTCTTTGATAATCAATTACTCTATTAGCCAGCAGCTCAAAGTGTAGGGATGTCTAACAATAAAACTCTTTTTACTAGTTATAATTAAAATCCTTCTCCCAGAATATGTGGAGCATACAGATGGAAACCTAAGTATTAAAGCACAAGTTTTAGATACACAGCTCTCATCTACATGATTTGAGTAGCCAGTTCTTACAATGGTTTGTTTGGACTGGCAGTAGAAGCAACAATAGACAATATTCAGAAGACTTGACTGGTCATGTAACCCTGGGCAGTGTCTTGATTTCTCTGAGCCTCTATTTTCTTTTCTAAGAGCATTCTGTTCATTCCCTTCTACACCTAAAATGATCCAGTGACTTATAGTAATGATTTGGTGGCAAAGTATAATTGTTATTACTGTATTGTTAAAATTAATAAATTATTAATCTAATAAGTTAATTTGATCAATAAATTTAATTAGTTAATTAAATTGGCCTAAAGATACCTCTGTAGGGAACTATATTCTAACTTAAAATGTAAACAAACTATGACCTAACTTGAGAGTGCATTTTTGTAATTGAGTTTTGCCCAATTATAGTAGCTGAGCTTTCAGCCAATCACAGGTGAAAACTTCTCAGACACGTCCAAATAAGGCAAATGCTGTACTGTGACCAATCAGGCTCTTTCTGTATATAACTTCCTTTTTCTGTCTATAAATACTGCCTGCTGATCTTGCTGGGTGAAGTATTCTGGACCTTTATTGGTTCAGGGAGCTGCCTGATTAACACTTTTTTTCTTTGTTAGAATAAACTCTGCTAAATTTAATTTGTCTACAGCTTTTCTTTGAACAATTGGTGTCAGAAGTTGGATTTGGAGTAGACCTTCAGGGACCCCCAGGAGCACTGAGTGACAAAGTAAAAATACTCACCACGGCTCATTGTGCCCATTGATCTCTTGTAACAGCTGGAGTAGTGGGTGAATTCTGTCCTGAATTTGAGCTCCATGAAGTTGTGTTATAAACTCTCCAACTTTATTTGAGCACTTTTTAGTTGATTAGGTCTAGGATCAAATTGGACTTAATAATTAACTAGATTGGATCTAGTTAGAGGCCTTAAGTAGGTACCTTTCAAATAAAAAAGGAGTCTGGGACTCTAGGATTCTGAGACTCCACTTTCTGCAACACTGGCTACCTTTATGTACACAAATTCTGGGCCCAGAACCTGTATATTTTGGGGAAAATGGGTTAATTTTACTAGTGACTACAGTGGGGATCTTTTAACCTAGATAAAATTGTTCACTTGCAAAGTGCATTAGAAAACAAATGCAAAAAGCCAAAAAAAAAAAAAAAGGAATGCCTTCTGTAAGTGGTACAAAAAGGCATCTAAAAGATTAAATGAATCAAAGATTCTCTCTTTAAAAAGTTTCTCACAGAAGGCAAATGAAAAACATCTTAAAAATATTTTTCATAAATATTAGTCAAAAACTTTAGCCATTGGACAAAAAATCCTAGTTTTAATGACCAGAAAATATTTGGATTCAGATGTTATTTTAAAAAAATTGTGTAATTTAAAAATTCGTTTGTAGAGATAAGGTCTTGCCATGTTGCCCGGGCTGGTTTTGAACTCCTGGTCTCAAGTTATCCTCCCGCCTCAACTTCTCAAAGTGCTGGGATTACATGCATGAATCACTGTTCTAAGCCTAGATCCAGATATTCTTTAATAAATTAGTGCGCTTGTATTATTACGGTTGGCACATGGCTAAAATTTTAGAATGAAAGCTCCAAGATCTGTTTCTGTCTATAGGTTTATATATGTCTCTCTATGTAATATATATGTGTGATATTTTTCTATCTACTTATGATATTGCTAAATTAAGTTGTAAAATAACTCTAATTGGCTTTAAGAAAAATAAGTGTTTACATAAATGAAGTATTTGTTTAGAAAAATAAGAACTAACCCAAGTAGTTTTCAAGTTCACATGATTTGGGCAATCTTTGATCAATTAGGATACTGTTGGTTTAATTAAAACAGGCATGTCTTCAGATTTTTCTGTACTAAATATAATACAGATGCATGACTTTTTCTACCTAGGGTTACCAATAAAATACATTTATTTTATGTCTATATTACAAAACTTATCAGCAAGAAAAATAAGATGATGACTAGCCACTTACTATTTAACCTTTACAAGCAATCCAAGTGAAATTGTTAAAAAAGTGAGTTAAATGGATGTAAGATAAAGTTCTCATGTAAAAACTATTCTTTCTGCACCAGAAAGTTCTGATATTCTTATCAAGAATGAGAAGTTGAGGCTGAGGGTAAACTGTAATAGCAACAATTTAATTCTCAGACCTAGCAAACAAACAAACACAAACAAACCATTAGGAGGATAGACATGCAATTTTGCCTCCTCTACAGGTTCTTATTGCAGAGAGACTAAGGATATTTGGGAATGTTAGTAAATATCTTCTATGACACACTGACAAATTCTACTATGAGAAAGGATGTGCTTCTAGAAACTGATCATACATTTGCCAATTTACAGATTGCTGGTGTGACAGACTGTTCACAACTGCTTGCTTCCTAATGTTCACTGGAAATTAAAATCACTGAAGATTAAGGATTCTAATTAATACGTGTAAGTAAAATTCCTAGAACTAATCATGGAAACAATTCTATATGCAAGAATACAAGGAAAGTAAGATTTACTTTTGATAAGGAAAAGCTATAAGATATGAGAATGTTATGTTTTGTTAAGGAAAAGGGAATAATTTTTGTACTAAAGTAGAATAACTGGTTTTTCCAAAATGAGAAGAGGTAAAGTACAGGACAAAAACTGAATGGATGTAAACGTTGTAGAGAGTTTGTGGAAGATAAATCTTTTTTTTCTTGTATGTTCTTTCAATGCAGAAGATGAATCGTGTGGAATAAATTTTATGTGTGACCAGGCTAGCTAGGATCAGAAAGAACTATTTTCAAGTTTTTCTAAAAATTTAGTATTAGTATGAGAAGTACACTGAAACAAAACTAGAATTTGGTGTTTCTGTTAAAACAACATTTTCTTGGTCTGCTCCTGACAGGAAATTATGATAGGTTTTTCCTTCCCTTTTACATAATTGGCATAAAAGATAAATATCCTGTATTTTACTAAGATAATGTCCAGTGCTTCATGCTGTCTTTATTAGGTTTTTGATTTCATAAGAGAACTGAGTCCTCTCTATTAAGAGAGCTTAAGTTTTTCTACAACTATGTAACTCTCTATATTTGCCTTTGAAGTCTTTTAATTATCACTTTGGTTAAATAAATTACTACTATTCACAGTGACCAGTGATCCTGTTAAATATTTTGCTCAAGTGTTTCAAACTTTTGACATTTTGGACAGACTTCTCAAAAATAAAGTGTAAAATTAAACCTTTTTCTCGACCTTGAATTAACTTTGGGGTTTTCCTCATGGGTCCTTGGAACACATCAAAAGGATACCCATCCTTACAAAGATAGATAATAAGCTATTTGGGCTTATTTGATACATTAAATTATATGAATTGTACTGTCAAAAATAAGTAATGCTTAACCTTCTTTGGGTTATTTTTGTGTGTATGTGTTATTACTATATGGTTTGGAGATTGTATGAAATTCATAGAAATCAAATAGTCCTCGTATACGCTGGTATTCATAATTCTAGTTATTATCTTAAAATGTTGTATGAAAGAGAAGTAACTTCATTTCCTTATCAATTCTATCATTATTGTAGCGAATTTTCATTAGGTCTTTTTCTTTTTCTTTTCTTTTCTTTTTTTGGAGGCAGAGTCTCACTCTGTCACACAGACTGGAGAGCAGTAGCATGATCATGGCTCACTGAAGCCTTGGGCTTTTGGGCTCAAGCAATCCTCCCACCTCAGTCTCCCAAGTAGCTGGACTACTATGCACCATCACACCTGGCTAATTATTTTATTCTTTGTAGAGACAGGGTCTCACTATGTTGCTCAGCCTGGTCTTGAACTCCTAGGCTCAAGCAACGATCCTGCCTCAGCCTTCCAAGGTGCTGGGATTAGAGGCATGTGCCACCATGCCTGGTCTCATCAGGTTTTTGACTATGGCAGTTTTAAGTCTTGTCATTCACAGATGGTTAATCGTTTACTATGGTACTTTCCTGGGCAACTATAAGCCTGAAGTGTTTCATCTTTGAGAAGATTCATGAAAAAGACACTGACAAATATAGGTTTCTGATAACTTTAAGATCATACCATTGGGCTGGGTACAAATCTAATGAAAAAAATTGACTGGTTCATAAAACTGTGAACCCAACATATGTCAGGACAAGAATTAATTAGATATCAGTGAAATGATTTGGCAGAATTTTATGCTAAGTCAGCCAGTACTAAAATTGTTAAGATATGTGATTTGAATAAACTTTAAAAGATTGATCACTGTTATATTACCTATGATAACCCATTTAATGAGCAGTGCTATTCACCTGAATTGGAGAAACAAAATTGGTATTTAAAAAGAAGTAAATGCAATATTAAGCATGGACTCATGAAGAGTCTGGACAGCTGCTTGGTCCTTCTCGAGTCCTTAAAGCTTCCATTAAGAGTTCTGCATTCCATATTCATTGTGAAAGAGATAAAATGATTCAAATTATGAAAAAATATTGATGGGATGACTCTTTTAAAATTGCTAAAATTTATAACCAACTTTGGTTATAAATTATCAAACTCATAGATCTGACCTTTTCCACTAAATGTGGTTATGCACCCTTACGGCATACCCTTTGAGTAAGTTTCCCACTGTACCTTACTCAGGAGCTACGTGAACTTGTGGACAAATTTAACTGACTTCTGCTCAAACACCACTAGGTGGCCATCTTTCCTAGCCCCGAGGGCTTACATTGGGACTACAGAGAATTTACCTATATCCTCCTCACTGGTTCAGATTTTGCTATATGGCCTGACTCCCTCCTACCTTCTGAATAGCTTTTCCTGGAAGTTCCCATTATATCTTTCATAACCAGAGGCCAAAGCAATCAATAGCCAAACTTACCACAAACCTTGAAATAGATGGATGGAGATAAGTTAGTTTTCTTGGAGGAAATGTTCCAGTGGGGTTACTGGGGGCACACTCTTGGCAGTATTGGGGTGCTGGTTGTATAGAATTTGAAGATAGTCTGTAAATTAGGAAAAACCTTAGATTTTGTAGCCAATGTGACCTCCCAAAAGTTCAGATGCATAGAAGCTTCTCTTTGCAAGGTCTATGAAAACATACATGTTCAACAAAAACACTTAATGGAGCATGTCATGCAGATCTCCTCTTTGCCTACGTTCAGGACTTGTGTATAGTGCTAAACTAAACTGAATATTGTACTTATCTTTCTCTTGATTTTACTACTACAAAAAGCTTAATTTAAAATGTGGCTGATACTGATGTTTCTCTAGACACTGTCACCAAATACATCAAGGAAATTTCTCAAGGGAAAGGAACACAAGATGTGTTTACAGGAGCAGCTAACAGTTGATTTGCAGGTATCCTGAATGGTAGAATGGTGGATGGCAGGCTTGGCTTTGGAAGGTTTTTTATTTTTTAATTTTAGCCTAATCTTTGGGGCTAATATTCCAAGGTTTTAAAATCTTTATGTGTCTTTTAGTAAGTCTTCAGACTAGTATGACTTGTGTTACCAGGCTAACTACAGAAAGAGGCACCTCTTTAAAGGAGGCCATTTTACTACTAACTATGGCCCTCAATCACCGTCATGCCCTGAACAAAGACTATAACCAATAGGATTTGAACACTGTTGAATTGTCTTTATTATTGCTTGAACTTTAAATTACTTAATTATTGCTTATTTTGGTTTGTAGAGACTATTTTGGTTTGTAGAGACTCCTGTTAAGTAGTGTACTTTAATTTGTTGTATTTTTCCTCCTGATCACCATTATAATATTCTTCCTAATGTATTGTTTCCATTAAGAGTCTTTCTCTCTCTTTTCTTTCCTTTTCTTTTCTTTTCTTTTGACAGGGTCTGGCTTTATCACCTAAGCTGGAGTGTAGGGGTGTATGATCTCCATTCACTGCACCTCCACTTCCTGGACCCAAGCTATCCTTTCACCTCAGCCTCCAGAGTAGCTTGGGCTACAGGTGTGCACCACCATGCCCAGTTCATTTTTGTATATTTTGTAGAGAAGGAGTTTTGCCATGTTACCCAGGCTGGTCTTGAACTCCTGGGCTCAAGCAGTCCACCCACCTTGGCCTTGCAAAGTGTTGGAATTACAGGCATAAGCCACCATGCCTGGCCTGTTAAGAGTCTTAAATGTTCATATGGAGCCATCCGTTGTACATCAACTGATCTTACTGTAGTTAGAAGAACAAAAATATCAAGATAGCTTAAAGAATAATCCAACAAATCCAACATTGTGAATTGTGAATTTTATACTGATACCAAACAAGTCCATTATGATGGTGAAACAAATTGGACCTAGGTTATGGTCAATTTCTCAAAATTGAAAGGCTGATAAAAGAGGGGAATTGTTAAATTAAACCTTGGCCTAAAGCTGTCTCTACATGAAGCAAACTATAACCTAATACATGTATATATATCATATATAACCTACCTTGAGACTACATTCTTGTAACCATCAACTGAGTCTCAACAGTAGCAACTGAGCTTTTGGTCAATCACATGCTGGAAACTGCTCAGACATGTCCCAATAAGGCAAGCGCTAGGCTGGAACAAATCAGGCTATCTATAAATACTCTTTTTCTATCTATAAATATGGACTGCCCACATTGCCAGGTAGAGTCTTCTGAACCTTTACTGGTTCAGGGTACTGCCCAATTCATGAATCATTTGTTTGCTCAAATAAATTATGCTAAACTTAACTTGTCTAAAGTTTTTATTTTAATAGCATCATGCTGTTTGAAATGCTTGTTCCTTGGTGCCATAAAGAAATAACACTTGAACATAAATTTAATTTCCTCAGCAAGGCCACTTCTATACTTTCTGCAGAAAGGGTACGCTCACCAGCAGTTTTGCCACGAGAGTACCCTGAACAAAGGAGACAGGGTCATTTATAACTTGACACATCCACCTTACTGCTGTGTCCGGTTTCCATTGGCTAGAACAGGGTCTCACATTCTGTATTTGTCCCGATTGGCTAACAATTTAGAACTTTTTAAAAGAGGCAAAAGCAGAGGAGAACAAAAGAAAGAGGAAGTAACTTGTAGAATGCTGAGAAAAATAAAAACACCTTCAAATAAGGAAGAGAAACATGCTATGACCTAATGCTCGCTTGGACTAGTATAAGCATGCAGGGCAAATATTTAGGCTAAACTGTAAGAGCTAAGAACATAAAGTACATTGATTTCTTTATTACGGCTAGCAGATATTTAAGAATGTTAGTATAGGTCTTTGAATAAATTTTGCTTTTAAGAGAAGTTACTATTTATTCCTAATCATATGGGGAGAAAAGTCTTTCAAGAGGAACCTCTACTTTTTACAATTCCTCCTCTTCTTATTTCACAATTCTTCTTCAAACTTGTTTAATATGTTTTGACTTAATTGCTTTGTTTGTCCTTTTAAGAGAAGTAATTTTTCTGAATCGGGTGGAGGAGAGTTAGGAGTTAACTCTGTAATCATGGCAAAGACAAGTTTTTGTATAAAACTTCGAAGGTAGGGAATAATATAACAGCATACAAGAATAAGTACACCAATAACAAGAGCAAATGAGGTGAGAATTGAAGTTAAAATTTCTTTTTATCTACTGAACAAATGTTCTATTATTTTAGAAAAAGGGTTATTTATAATTTTTGGCAAGTTTATTGGATAGGGCTGTTAATTCTTGTAGCACTTTTGTTATAATTCTGTCAGAGGCAGTATTTTTAGGAAAAAAGGTATAACATTAAGTTTTAATTATGACACAAACGTCTTCTTTTTCTGCTGATATTATATTTAAAGTTATTTTATTTTTCTAGGCCATCTGGCTGGTATGTCCTAATCTGGACATGCCAATCTGGGCCTCTGGCCTACCATGCATACACGCATAATAATCGCTTTTATTTAAAGTGCAAATAGAATATTTAATTCATTCCAGTCAGGCATTTGCATCTTGATATTTTTGTCTTGATGGCTAAGGTCTGTCTTATATCTCTTATTTTTACAATAGACACCTTTGTTTTATTATTAGATGTAGGAGCAACCGGTGTGGGATCTAGAACTGAGGCTATTGAAGAAGGGGAAGATGGGGGAATAATGCATATTTTAAAACTACTTAGGGGGTCTTTTCCATTTATGTCAATCTTCATACCATAGAAGCGACTAAGGGCTGGTCTAGAATTAGTTAAGGTGGAGGTGGTGATAAAGAGAAGGACAGGGTTACATTGATAATGCTGCCAGTTAGACAGGGTAGTCCTTTTGGTGGAATAGATGAGGGGTTTTAGATCTGCACAAAGCTTTTTTGTGGAAGTCCAACTTTGCTCCTAAGTAGTTTAAAGGATGTAGTCCTATTTACTACAAGGTTGCCAGGCTGCAGGAGCAGAAAATCGGTGTCTTGGCTGCAGGTGATCACAATGATGAGTGCTAGGGGTAACTGTGTCCATTAGAGGGCCAGGTCATAAATATTTATGTGAAAAGGCTAACTGTCATTGATCTTTTACATCTCCACAAGGTATGGCAGAGCAAGCATTAAAGGCAACGATCTGAGGTGAGTCAGACTTAGTTACATTAATAACAAAGGAGTTAGTAACAGAATAAGGAAAGGAAGCAATATAGAAGGTATATGAAAATTAAGCTTTCTTTAACTTTAACTTAGTAGGGCTTGATCTTAGTACAGTAACTTATGATTCTGAAGAGGTCAATGTTTTCTTGACTCGGGTATGGTGGGTCCATTCTTTCTCAGCTGTGTGGACAGCAATCTCAGTGGTTAACAGCATAAAATAGGGTTCTTCCCAGGCTGGTTCGAGTGTTTTTCTCTCTATCTTTTGATGAGAACATGGTTTTCAGGCTGGTGCTGGTGTACTGGAAATTCTAGGAATGGTACTTGTGCTAAAAGACTTTTAGTTCTGAGGGAAGGGAAAGTGGAAGATAAATTAGTATGTAATTTCTGCTGCATATCCTGGGGCTTGAGACCTCATAGTGACACCTCCTGCTGCATCCCCACTCAGCACCATCCAGGGGATGCTGTGGCCTTGCCCTCTCTTAAGGTCTTGGCCTTCTTGTGGCCTTCACTGCCCCTGCGCACTGTGACCTTGGGGATGAGGGGCCTTGTGACTTACCCAGCCACCTTTGGGCCTTAAGAAAGCTAAACACCATTTTATATTTGACAATGTTTTTTGTATGATTTTATACCAGATAAGTTAAATTTAACTTTTATATTAATGTGCTATTAATGTTAAACTTAATTTTAATAAAATCTTGTAGACATTTATCTAATTTTAATGTCTGACTAGAAGGTAAGACTTTTATAGACTCTTTTTAGCTTTTTATAATTTTTGTTAAAGAGCAGGTTAGTGCTTAAGAAAAATCTATTGTGCTTTTATTTTAACGTCCAGTTCACAGAAAAACTGGATGATATCTCTTTAGCTTTAGCCATCATGTTTACGCACAGAATTTCCTTTACAATTAACATTTTAAAACTTGCTTAAACTTTTAAAACAAAATATATATTTTTTAAACTTTTTAATGTAGGTAAAAATCTATATTCTTATGCCTCCTTATAATCCTGTTATTAAAAGTATATTTTATTTTTCATACATACCTTGTACATAAACTGTTTTTAAATAGTTTTACATTCAGGAGGCCTAATTACTCTTAAATTATACAATATTTCTTGCATAAATTCCTTTCGATAACTTTTCTTACGACTTTCACAGACGATCTTCAACTTGTCTTAACTTTCTGCCTTCCTTTTACACTATCTCTTTTCCTGGTGTCACCTTCTGTGTCTTTCTTTGATTTCTGTCTCTTCCAGTTTCTCTCTTACTTACTCTTTCCCTCTATTTATCTCTCTCCTCTCATTTGGAGTCTATTTTCCTCTCTGTCACCCTCTGTTTCCTTTTCCCCTCCCGAGTTCTCCAGCTCCTACCACAGGCAGGGCCAGGCCACAGCACAGGCTCCACCCCCGCGCACGTGCTGTCATCTGTTTCTCCTGTTTTTTTCTTTTCTTCTTTTTTTCCGACTTCCCTTTTACTTTTTTTCTCCCCTTTCTTCCTAGACTTAGTTTCTTGGGCTGCGTGGGTTTTGCGCAGCTGCAGTCCTGGCCCGGGGCTGTCCCCCACGCTCTCCTCCTGGCGTCAGTCCCTGCCTTCTTTTTCACTTAAAGCCTGGCTGGGGAGAGGGACTTAACTCTTGGTGTGCCTGGCTGTCGGGCATCACACCTGCTGTTTTTGCTCTCTTTCTCCTTTCCCTTCCCCTAGAGGAGTGAGCGGCGGGAGTGGAGCTTAACCTTTTCTTTCCCTGAGAAGAAGGAAAAGGAGAATGTTGAATATATATGTATATATATATATATATATTTACTACCAAAGGTTTTTGTGAGGTTCAACTCCTCCACCAATGGGGATTTCTCACTTCTTTTTGAGATTGAACTTCTGATCAATGGGGATTTCTTACTTTTTTTTGAGGTTCAACCTCCTCTCAGTGGGAATTTCTTACTTCTTTTTGAGGTTCAACCACCCATGGCGATTTTTCACTTCTTTCTGAGGTTCAACTTCTTTCTTAATGGGGATTTCTTACTTCTGTTTAACTTCTAAGACATCTTGACTAAGGAATTCTTCACCACCCCCGACAGACAGATTTCTTTCCTTAGTCCTGACTAAGGAATGCTTTACTCCCCAACCCGCTATGGTCTTTTCGGTATGTCTTAACTAAGGAATGCTTTACTGTCTTGTGGCTTTTTCTTTAGTCTTGACTAGTAAGGAAATACTTAACTGGCTTTTCTGTTTTTTTTTTTTTTTTCTTTTTTGTCTGTGTGCAGAGTTTCTTAGTTTACATGAAATGTGAGGATCCTTTATTCCAGGTTGCTAGCCAGGTTTTTTTGCTGTTGTTGTTGTTGTTATTTTCTCTTTCTTTCTTTCTTTTCTTTCTTCTCTTTCTCTCTTTCTCCCTTCCTTCCTTCCTTCCTTCCTTCCTTCCTTCCTTCCTTCCTTCCTTCCTTCCTTCCTTTCTCTTTCTCTCTTTCTTTCTTTCTTGGCAGAGAATCTGGGTTTATTCATCACACTGGATGTATCTTGAATCCTTATCCTTGAGGCCACCGCAATGAGGCAGAGGAGTGTGCTTCTTCATGACAGAGGACTGGACACCGCCTCTGTAGGAGAATGTATCCCCGTACAGGCCACCAAATTATTTGAAATGCTTGTTCTTTGGTGCCGTAAATAAACAGCACTTGAAAATAAATTTAATTTCCTCAGCGAGGCCATTTTTATACTTTCTGCGGAAAGGGTACACTTGCCAGCAGTTTTGCCATGAGAGTACGCTGAACAAAGGAGACAGGGTCATTTATAACTTGACGTGTCCACCTTACTGCTGTGTCTTGTTTCCACTGGTTGGAACAGGACCTCACATTCTGTATTTGTCCTGATTGGCTAGCAACTTAGGACTTTTTAAAAGAGGCAATGGCAGAGGAGAATAAAGGAAGGGGGAAGTAACTTGTGGAATTCTGAGAAAAGTAAAAACACCTTCAAATAAGGAAGAGGAACAGGCTATGACCTAACGCTTGCTTCGACCGTAGCAGGATGAGCCGCAGACAAAACTCCTCAGGCACTGAGTTGAAGAAGGAAGGGGTTTATTCGGCTGGGGGCATTGGCAAGACTCCTGTCTCAGGAGCTGAGCTCCTTGAGTGAGCAATTCCTGTCCCTTTTAAGGGCTCACAACTCTAAGGGGGTGTGCGTGAGAGGGTCGTGATCAACTGAGCAAGCAGGGGGTACATGACTGGTGGCTGCATGCATCAGTAATTAGATCAGAACAAAACAGGATAGGGATGTTCACAGTGCTTTTCTATACAATGTCTGTAATTTATAGATAACATAACTGATTAGGTCAGGGGTTGATCTTTAACTACCAGGCCCATGGTGTGGTGCCAGGCTGTCTGCTTATGGATTTCATTTCTGCCTTTTAGTTTTTACTTTTTCTTTCTTTGGAGGCAGAAATTGGGCATAAGACAATATAAGGGGTGGTCTCCTCCCTCATTCCCCTCCTTTGAGACTCTCAATAGTGGGAGTTCTCACTTTCATTTTTACTACCTATGTCTTTTTGCAAGACAGATTGATAGTGATTCATCTAGTACACTTGTGCTGAAGCATTTTGGTGAACTAAGGTAGCAATGAAGCTTTTTATCATTTGAAGAAGTACAGGTAGCAAACAAGGGAGCAGTAAGCAGGTTCCTATTACTATTATAACTCTTATTATAAGAGTTTTAGGCCGGGCGCGGTGGCTCAAGCCTGTAATCCCAGCACTTTGGGAGGCCGAGATGGGTGGATCACAAGGTCAGGAGATCGAGACCATCCTGGCTAACATGGTGAAACCCCGTCTCTACTAAAAAAATACAAAAAACTAGCTGAGCGAGGTGGCGGGCACCTGTAGTCCCAGCTACTTGGGAGGCTGAGGCAGGAGAATGGCGTAAACCCGGGAGGCGGAGCTTGCAGTGAGCTGAGATCCGGCCACTGCACTCCAGCTCAGGTGACAGAGTGATACTCCGTCTCAAAAAAAAAAAAAAAAAGAGTTTTAAATCCTCTTAATGCTGGGAACCATTTTCCAAACATGGCCCCAGGATCAAATCCATGCCACACTTGCATGTGCACATATGCCAGTTTTGTCATATCTCTAACTATGTCTTCAACTACTTGCCCTTGATCATCTATGTGTAGGCAGCAGTTAGTAAGGTTAAATTTCCTACAGACCTCTCTTTCAGCTGCTAGCAAATAGTTGAGAGATAATCTATTTTGATAGATAGCATGTCTCATCTGAGTTTCTTGCCAGGCCAGAGTAGTCAAGGCTCTGCTGGTTTTATTAGTGATTATTTTTAAGACAGTTTATAACCGTATGATTTGGTTGATCATGTAGATGGGGGTCTGGTATCCCCATGAGTTGTCTTGTGCCCAAGTAGCAGGCCTATAATATTGTATGAGTCTCTCAGGGGGCCACTTATTGTTTTTTCAATTTCCTATAGCTATGCTTCTTTTTTGTGGGAAGCATAGACAGGGAAGCCCAGGAGTTCACCTGTTTTTATGGGCAGTAGGAAGAAAGATGGTTTAATAGTGCCAATAACTCAACTACCTGCCCACTGCTCAGGTAATTTGGCATAAGCTCTGTGCCCACATATCCAGTATAATCCAGTGGGGGCTGTCCAGTCCCAGTGGGATTCCAGGTGGGTCCACACGGTTTGCAACTTTGGGAATTTACTCAATGGATTTCTCTCTGTGTGATTCGAACTCCACCAAGTGACTGTTTTTGTGGTACCATTACACAGTTTCTGTCTCAGACAACTAAGTCATCCTACAGGCTGAGTGAATTCTTTTCCTTTGCTAGTTATGCAATATTGTCCAATAGTGGAGGTTTTCAGGGCCCAGAAATTTTCAGGCTGATTCTTTTGAGCAGGGAATTCATCAGGAACTGGGTCTGTAGGTACTAATTCTTTGGCTTCCCATGGCCATTGATCTCCTATTATAGTTCCTCCACATACATAACATAAAGTGACATTGAGAGACTGGGCTACATGCTTGGCTAATTGCAGAAACAAATTTCTTATTTTTCCTGAAATTTCTGGTACTGGCACATTTAGTTCATCATAGAAAGTTCGAAACACTGGCTCAGAAGAGCGTTTGTAAACTTCTCCTCGAACCAAGATATTTACTCGAGGATCCAGTCCAGCCCTGTAGGTTCTTAAAGTCACACGCTCCTCTTTTTTTCTAGCGAGGATCAAGGGGATTTGTTATTACTATATCTAAAGGGCTACATTGTCCCTTAGTATAGGAAGGGCCATTTTTTCCTTTCTGAAGGTGGACTGGATCGTTTTCCTTTTTTTTTTTTTTTATCCAAGTGGCCTAAATGACAGAAGACCAGTATTTACATTTATTTCCACACAGTCCTAATTTATGACAGTTGTACTTATTTTCTGCTATATAACCTCTTTTCTAATTAAGAGAACCACACCTTATTTCTAACTTATTACTATTAATGACACACAGGCATCAAATTTTAAGGTGACTTGTTTGGCCCCTTTTTCTTCCATTTTGGCTAACACTTTACTCATATCATTTATGAGCCCCACCAGTCCTCAGTCCTTAATCTTATTTTAAAATCTGTGGTCATGGGAGGCTCAGATGGGTCTTAACACACACCAGGTTGGTCATTTCCTGGGCAACATAGCTTGAAAAGAATAACATTATACAAACAAGTTCTTTTTAGAGTTCCAGTACACTTATAATAATCATAAAATAATAGGACCATAGCAACCTATGTCCTACATCAGTGACTTGATGTGTACACTGGGAACAGTCCTCAGTCTGAGGAAGGTCAGTTGAAGTCCTTACTGTAAAAGTCCAAATGTTAAGGAAAATGAGTCCTGCGCTGAGTTTTCTCATGCTTCAGCCATGCGTGGACCAGTCAGCTGCTGGGTGTGACTGGAGCAGGGCTTGTCGTCTTCTTCAGAGTCACTTTGCAGGGGTTGGCGAAGCTGCTCCCATCCACTTACTGCTCACGGTCTACTGATGTTTAAGATGGTCTCAGAGGTTGGGCCTGCTAGAAAAAACTGAGTCCAACACCTCTACACAGTTATGTTCAACTGGGTTCTCTGATACCGGGAGCAAGGTGGTGGGGTTTAGGGTGTTGCAAACTTCAATGGTTATGTAGGGATTTTCACATAGCAAGCTTTGATACTGGGTTAATCTAGCATCTGTTAACCAATGATGTCCTTTGGTAGTCATTAAAGTTACCACAGCATGGGGGGGCCTTTATATTCAGGTTTTGCCTAAGGGTTAGTTTATCTGCTTCTTGTGCTAACAGGGCTGTTCCTGCTAGGGCCCTTAGACCTGGGAGCCAGCCTTTGGAAACCCTGTCTAGTTGTTTTGAGAGATAGGCCACTGGTCTTGGCCAGGGCCCTGCAGTCTGGGTTAAAACTCCAACTGCCATTTTTTCTCTTTCTGACACCTATGGTGTAAAGGGTTTTGTCAGGTCAGGTAGCCTTAGGGCTGGGGCTGACATGAGTTTTTCTTTTAACTCATGAAAAACTAATTGCTGTTGGTTGTAATAGATGTAGTTTATCTAATCTACATTTTTATTAACTGTCACCTACCAAAATATTAACTCAAATCCTGCAGCTATTTGATTCCAAGCTTTACATTGATCTGGTAGAATCCTGGAAAAGAGCTACCATGCAGCCCACACCTGGTCGACTGGAGGACCACCTTAGTGGAAAGGGGACAATCTGGGCCTCTGGCCTGCCATGTGCACAAGCATAACATTTGCTTTTGTTTATCGTGCAGATGGAATATTTGATCCATTTTAACCAGGCATTTGCATCTTGGTATCCTGTCTTAATTGCTAAAGTTTGTTTTAAGTCTTTAACTTCTATGATCCTCTAGTAAAATGAATGTATGGTTTTAGGAAATTACAAAAACTGGTTGGGACAGTCCATCCTTGCTCTTTAGTGGTCCACAGAACGTTGGACCAACAATATCATGAAAGCTCCACATCGGGGGGCAAGACTCCTGGTTGTCACTGGGGTCTTTATCAAAATCTCCCGAGATTAAATGGTCCTAGTTTACTAATGCCCAGTCTGAGGAGAGTCAGGAGGGACAGAAGTACTTTTCTGAAGTAGAAAGCTGTATTTGACTTGGCAAGTCCCCACAGGTTATAACAAGGCCAGCATTAAATGCAATAGTTTGAGTCGATATTGACTTGGTTATGTTAATAACTCGGTCAGCAACAGAAGGAGGAAAGAAGAAAGAGTAATAGATTAGATGAAAAGAGTTAAATTTTTCTTAGCTTTAGTTTGGTAGGGTTTTCCCCTGGGTCTATGGCTCACAACTCTGGAGGGGGTGGTGTTTTCTTGAGTCAGGTGTGATGAGTCAATCCTTTTTTTTTTTTTTCTTCTGTACGAACAACAGTCTTGGTGGTTAGCAGCAAAAGGTAGGGTCCTTCCCAGGCTGGCTCGAGTTTTTTTTCTTTCCACCCTTTGATGAGAACGTGATCTTCAGGCCAGTGCTGGTTTACTGGAAATTCTAGGGTGGTACATGTGCTAAAAGACTTTTAGTTTTTGAGAGAAAGGAACGTGGAAGATAAACCAAGTATATAATTTTTAAGAAACTGACCTTTCGTTTTAAATGAGGGGACCTTGGCAGGGGATTTTATAGTCCTTAGTGCCTTTTTACTGAGAAATTTCCTTTAGCACCTATTTTTATTAGTTTTTAAACCAAAGAAAGCCAAATACCATTTTACATTTAACAATGCTTCTCGTATGATTTTTATACCAGATAAGCTAAATTTTATCTTTTTATTAGTGTATAAATGTTAAACCTAATTTTAATAGTAGACATATTTATCTAATTTTTAATGTTTGATTATAAGGTAAGATTTTATAGACTCTTTTTAACCTTTTATAATTTTTGCTAAAGAGCAGGTTGGTGCTTTAAGAAAAACCTGTTATGCTTTTACTTTAATGTCCAGTTCACAGAAAAACTGGATGATACTTCTTTAACTTTAGGTAATATGTTTACACACAGAATTTTCTTTACAATTAACATTTTAAAACTTGCTTAAACCTTCAAAACAATAATTTTTTGAACTTTTTAATGTAAAAATGTACATTCTTATGCTTTCTTATAATCCTTTTACCAAAGGATTTTTTTATACACCTTGCACATAAGCTGTTTTTTTTATTTTCAATAGTTTTACATTCAGGAGGCCTAGTTACTTTTAAATTATACAATGTTTTTTGCATAAATTCTTTTTTATAACATTTTTGTCTTTCCTGACTTTCGCAGACAATTCTTTGAGATGCCTCAATTTTCTGAGTTATTACAAATATTTCTTCCTTTAAACAACGAGTTAATTTATTTCAGGACAAGAATTTATCATATAATACTCTTTTTATATAAATCCACCCCCGCCATTTTTTCCTTAGGATACTTATGAACTGATGAGGTGTGCTCACAATGAGGTTTCTTCTAAAAGTTTTTTTTTTTTTTTTTAACATTTTTTGTTAGCAAAGCAGTTGCTGCTACAGATTGAATGCATTTGGGCTATCCCTGGGTTACTGGGTTAAGGATTTTTGATAGGAAGACCTCAGTGCTTTTGGGATACGCCCTTGTTTACACTGACAACAATTGGAGTGTTATAAGGTTACTGAGAATACCTTCAATGACCAATTATAGGTTTTAAATTTATCTTGGCTTTTAAAGGAATAAGGTATACTTTTTCT